>NC_064303.1:4909574-5223258 GCF_023373825.1 Bactrocera dorsalis
CGCTGCTTACAAAAGAGTCGGCTAACGAATGATTCAAAACAGGGCATTTGACATAAATCGGTATATATAATATGTTTGTATTTATATACATAAGTAGGTAGAATGGTCAGTGGTGATGAGTGTGGAAATATTCTTGGAATAATTTTTTTATCAACTTTACTAAATATTTTAATTTGAATATAATATTTATACATACATGAATGTGGCACCTGTGGAAATATCCGAGTCTGTTCTGTCCTTTTTGTTGGGATTTTTTCTTTACGTGGCGGGTCCCAAGCCCAGCGCACAACTGTGGGAGGGATGATTCGCCTTCTCACTTTAGCTCGGCTTCAAATGGAAGTTTTTCGGCTACCACAAGATAATTGGTCTAAGTACAGATGTCGTGAGCTGCTTGAGCCATATGTAAAGAAATCATTTCTGGCCCCTCCTAAGTGAACGGTTCTCAGAGAACTTTGCTTGACAGGTCTATTGTGACGAAGGCTGCTATATGACGTAAGAAAGCACGGTAGAAGCAGATGTACTGCTCCAAAGGGCAACTTCCCTCAGAGAGTTGTGCATTAGATCTGGTAGCAAAGCTGCATTACTGGCCTTGAGCCCGCTGACAGTGTGCTTAAGATCTTGCCAAGAAGTGTTTAACATCTTTATCAATAGCATCAATCTATTGTGCTATTTGACTTGTTTAGCTGCTAAAGCACAGCGAAATTGCTGGATTGAGTCGATAATACCCCAACTCCCACGTGCTATTGTATTTATGTTTAATGATTTTAGTTTTCTAACAAACTGTATGGTGAACACGTCGGCCAGTGTATGAGTTATATAGAGTATGTATATAGAATTTTCTGGATTGCGATCCGGTTGTCATTTTATAATTTAAGGTATTTCCCTGCTTTCGATTCCCGAAAGTTGCAAAACTAAATGTTCGGTTGCCCTTCCTTTCTTATTATTTATAATGCCTTTAAATTCAATAATTCCCCACACTCTCTCAGCAATTTTTTCCATATGTTTTTATTAACAAATATGCATAAATATAGCTGTAGGTAAAGTATATTTATACTCCACAGTCATAACCAACATTGAAAAGAATTAAATTTTTTTTAATTTATGACAGGGTAATGCATTGGTAAGCGCCAAAATATCAAAAATTAGAAAAAAAGGAAAAAATAATTAAAAAGTAAAGAAGCGAACAAAATATTCGATAAAAATAAAAACTTTAACACAAAAACCGGCAACCGCCAACATTATCGCATGATCAGCAGAAATTATGCATTTGTTATGTGACTCCCGTGACATTGAAAACAAAATTGACAAAAAGTGAATAACAACATAACTTAGGCATTTGAACTCATATAAACTCTTGCTTAAGGCTAATACTGTATAAATACAGTTAAATAATAATAAGCGCATATGATTTTGATTAATTTCCAAAGTTTTCACATGAAAATTGAAAGAAAATAAAATTCTTAGTAAATGTTAAATTTTGATGATTCGAAAATATTTTTTTTTGTTTTTCATACAATTCGCTACATACCAGTTTCACTATAGAAAGGTGTATATTTTGTAATACAGTTCAATTATATGAGTGTGCTTAGGTTGTAGGGCCTATCCGCTATTGCTTCTACACCCACTTTTAAATATAGATCACCAGAGGCTTATAAAACGATGAATATCAATCTAGCAATTTCGCCAGAGCACAGCGGAGTACCGACTCGTTACCAATCCGATGTCATTGGCGTATGGTTATCCTCTCTTGCAAGCTCATCGGCGATTTTTTCTATTAACTCTTATTATACCACATATTAAAAAAAATGTTCCTGGGTTTCGTTAAGGTATCTCACATACGATCACCAATTATATGGTGCTGGATTATCGAAAATCCTGATATTAGTTTTATGGGGACTAGGTCCATTTTTCACCAAATTGTATATATTTTAGGCCCAAAGAAACACAGTTACAAATAAAACACGTTCTGTAATTTTCATTTAGATAACTCAAATATTGGCGATATATGTACATATGCAGTATAAAGTAACCAGGGAGTTCGAAAGTCTGTACTTAAACTATATGGGGGCTCAGGGAAGTTTTAACTCGATTCAATTCAATTTTGATACACAGAGATATTATTGTCAGTAAAAGATTCTGTCTGATTTTCAATTTCCAAGTGTGAGATGGATCGATAGATACTAGGGTCCACTTATTTGGTATCTAGGAGCTTGAATAGTTTTGGTTGAATGTGGGCAATTTTTGGTCATAAGATAGCATACTTATCGTTGTATTAATTTGATCTTGATTTGTGAATATTGCAGTGGTTACGCTCATAGGTTTTTTTTTTTAATAAGGATCGCGCACATCAAGATACATATATAAATTTTGCTTGCACCGACAAACAGACCGACAGTTACCCGGATTTCAACTTTTCTCGTCATCCGAATCATTTATATATACAAAACACTAAATCTATCTTGATTAGTATTAGCTGATCCATACTCGTACAACTGTTAGGTGAACAAAACTATTAAACTCTGTAGCAGTATGTTGCAAAAGTATAAATGTTCACAGTGAACTTTTCAAACAATTATTTAGTGCTTATATAAATTTGGGGGAACATAATATTATTATAATATTTTATTAAAATATGGATCCAGTAAAAACCACAAAAAGGCAAAACAACGTAAAACAATGCATTTTAATTTACAAACTAAATCCACAATTGAATTTTATCACCAGCTTTGTACGTAGAAAAAAGTCTCCTTAGTCCTTTGTTCAAAAATTCTCCTCCTCGCACCAAAAAAAAATAATATTTTAAACTCGACAATCTCCAAATAACACACAATATGCAATTCAATACGAAATGCATAACGCCTGACAGCCGCTGATAAGCCGAAGCCGATGATATAATACTCGAAATGCCCTCACCCACCGCCTATACACACCGCTTGCAAGCGCTTGCTCGTAAATATTCGACAATTACGTGCGCATAAATGTGACAGCCGCGGCATTTCATGAATTCGTAATGCATTTCAAAACGCCACAAATGGCTTTTTAAATTAAAATACACTGAAGCGATATCGGCAATTTTGCGATAAACTGGCGCCCGCCGCCGCCAAGCGACTGTATATTACTCACCCAACCTCGTAAGAGCTACTTGAAGGTGGCAGCTTGTCATTAGTGGTGCGTTTTTACTGAAATAAAAATTTTATGACTTGTTTCGTTCACAGTTATACTTGTAATATGCATTTGACTTGCCAAACATGAAATTTTATGAAAATATAATACATTTTTGTTAACGAACGCTCGTTACAAGCACGCGAGGCGGCAACTTTTTTGCTGCACTTCATGTAAATGAGCTGAGAAATCATGTGTGTCTGCACGCATGCGCAATTTGTCGTTTCAGAAAGCATTTGTAGTTTAGTAATTAATTTGCACATGCTATGATTCGCTGGCAAATATCGCTCTGCTTTGATTTTTGCGAAAAAAGAAAAATAATTTTTTATATTTCTTTCAATTCAAGGCATGAGGAATCAACAGAAAACTTTTTTTATTTTTTACACCCTCAACAGGGTGTATTATGTTTACCACGATATGTATAACACTCAGGAGAAAGCGTAGGAGAACCTATGAAATCTTTTCTGTAAATATATACATATGTATATGTATATATGTATGATCAACATTAAGAGCTAAGTCAATTTAGCCATGTCCATCGGTCCGCTTTTATGTACGAAAATTAGTCCCGCAGTTTTTGAGATATAGATCTGAAATTTTACACACGACTTTTTCTCTTCCAGATGCTTCTTCTTTGTTGGAATTGCTGATATCGAGCAACTATAGCATATAGCTGTCATACAAACTGAAAGAGCCAACTCAAGTCCTTGTGTGGAGAAGTTTTTTATTTGATGAGATATCTTCACGAAATTTAGCATGAATTATTATTTAAAGAAGGGCTATAAGCTCTGCATAAATTCTTGAGATCGGATAATTACAGCATATAGCTGTCATAAAAACTTACCGATAAAACTCAAGTCCTTGTATGGAAAACTTTTTTATTTGAGAAGGTATCGTCACGAAATTAGACACTGATTATTATCCAAGGTATCGCTATAATATCCAAAAAAATTGCTCAGATCGAACCACTATAGCATATAGCTGCCGTACAAGCTGACCGATCCAACTGAAGTCCTTGTATGGATAACTTTTATATTTGAAGAGATGTCTTCATCAAATTAGGTACAGATTACTATTTTAGGTAAAGCTATAAGCTCCGAAGAAATTGTTCAGATCAGATGTCTATAGCATATAGCTGCCGTATAAACTAATCGTTAAATATCAAGAAAAATATCCTTTTATGCCATTTTATGCTATTAAAAATGCATATGCGAAGGGTATGCAGTACAGTCGAAGTTAACAATATTTGTTGTTGCTTTTTTCTTAATATAAAGCATTGTAAATCTATTAGAAACAATTTTCCAAATAATTTTTGCGACCTTTGTTTTTATATTTTTCAATATTGAGCAAAGATGTTACAGATTTATAGCGAAATATAATTGAAAAAAAATTACTAAAAATTCATAAAAAATCACGTGCTGCACGTTCATCATAAATAAATCTTAAAACCAGCAGGCAGCTCGGCTGTTCTAAGCATATAGTTTTGAAACCACCTGCCGCTAAGCGAACACCAAACCCTGCCAGTAGCAAGCTGACCAGGCTGCCTTGCCCGCGGATTATTATAAAAACAACTCGCTGCAGATATCTTTTTTTACTCCTTTATTCATAATTTATTTATTTATTATTTTTTACTTTTTATGTTTCTTTTTTGTTTTTTTGCATCACACATGCCTGAAATTTTCTAACAAGTTTTCCGAGAATTCATTGCAAGTGTTCTATTTCCACATAATTAAAATTATTACCATGCAACATGGTCTATCGAGACATATGCCGGGCGCAGCACATACGTTTCGGTCACACTTGTCTCTAGACAGACAAAATTTGGCAGCTTCACCGGCCAACAAGAGCGACATGTTGCCGAAAAAGCATGCAACAGTGAGCCTCACCTGCGCCACCAACAAACAGCTAAAGTTGCTTATCCGCTTAGTCGCCACTTAAATATGAGAAATTAAGTTGTATTCCGCGGCAAGTAATACCCTCATATTCCACTAGTGTAAACATGTGAGTCTGTGTGTGTGTCCACCATAAATGCGTTATTAATTGCTTTCTTGTATTGCATTCATCTGACAGATTTATTCGTTCGTTATGACAGCTCAAGTTCTGAGCAATTTTTTGCCGCATTAAGAAAAAATTTTGTTTGCTTTAAATTTGTTTATGCATTCGGGGTCAATCATTTGCGGTATTTATGGCTTACCGGTTATTTATCTAAATCACTTCGTTTACATTTCGATTTTTATTTATTTCAATTTTTCTTTTTTTTTGTTGCAAAAAATTTGGGTGGCATGGAGAATTCGAAAAATTGCCGTGATTTAGTGGCGAAAAACAAAATTTGCCAATAAATTATACAAGTTGTCTAACAGTAAGCCGCATTCCGTAACCGAGAATAAATAAATAAGCTCTTTAATTGATTTAGTGATTATGTGGTAATCGGTATTTGAGTGGATTTAAAAGCTTGAGATGTATGTCGGCAAAATATATAGACTATGGGGTATAAAAAATAATGCAGTCTTGACTTTTATTAGACAATGTTAGTGCATTAGTCGGAATCCAAACTACTTCAGTAGATCTTCGCTGGTCAAAATGCTTATCCAAGCTGATGTAACTGTCAAAGAAATCATCACATCCATTTTTTTCATATGATATTTTTGTCTAAGAGGTCTTTCAAAACGCCTTGACATCTTCTGTATCCAGAGAAAACCTCTTCGAATATCATTAAGACAATATTGGCTCTTTTTGGAAGGTACATCCGAGAGGATCTAGCTTTACAAAAGTTGTACGAAAACTTGGTACTAAATCCATAGCATTCCTCTTTTATCATGCTGTCGTTTTCTTCTAGTCAGGAATAACTCTAATTCCTAGGTTTTTTGCATCGTTGGGGCGGTTCAGTTATTTATTTTTGAAATCGGCGACTTTATACTTCGTAAATGTTGTACACAATATCGCGGGAGCAGTCTTCTTAACACTGCATTTTGTATGAGATTCTTTCGACAGTAATATGGAAGACTTAAGCCCATTGTAAACAAACTGATCGAACCTTTTCAGTGTTACCTTTAGACCTGGCATATCCACCATTGATTTTCATATTACGTCAAATTCTGATGAAGAGTGTCGGCAAACAGACCGACATATATCATCCTTTGTCGTTTAGAAAGCCGGTTTCGACAGCACTGACAGGAGTAGCTTATTCGACGTCATGTGTAAATATGGTATTCCTGCGAAACTAATACGGCGATGCAAAATGTAGTTGAGCACTACTATCGGCTCCGTCAGAAATTGGAAGGTCCTCTTCGAGCTGCTCTATACCAGACGATACCAGAGGCTTTAGGCAGTGTGACTTTCTCTTATGTCTCATATTCAATATAATGTTGGACAAAACATTACCAGTCTACACAGTAGCACAGTCTACTCTGCATGTTACTAGGGTTCGCAGATGACATTGACATCGTAGTCCGTAATGACAGAGCCTGATGCAACTTTTCTAATCAACAATGTAAGTTTGCAGATCAAGATCGCTGAATAACTCCCACCAACATAAAGAATCTGTCATTGTAACGAAACGCTCCTTCAATTCGATACCTACGGGTGAATGAATACAAAGGCGCTCATGATTCCAATAGAAGAATCAAGTGCTCGCGATCTGTCTGCACTTAGGATACACAACTGACGTGATATCGCAAAGGATAGAGACAACTGGCGAAGTTTTGTGTTCTCGGTTCAGACGACTGTAGTAGAAATGCTGTACACTAAGCCAATGATGTTTTTTTAAACACTTTTAGTCTATTGACCGCTTACTAATCTTGAGTAACCAATGTTAAGGTCACCTTTTATATAAGTACTTCTTCAAACCGCAACTTACGATAGTCTTTACCTGTTCATTGAAGTCGAATATATTTGCCCGATTTTTAAACATTTGTAATCCTAAAAATAAATAACAAACTTTCCCATAAATAAAATTCATAAATTTTCAATATTTGTCTGTCACTCTCTTCCTCTCTCTTGCAGTATTGCGCATGCTCAACAGTCAATCGGACTCACAAGCCGACGCCGGCCTCTACCCGCCACTCTTTAATGTTGCACCACGCGCACACATCACCGTCAATGCCACCTGTGGACAGAGTGGGCGCGAAGAGTATTGCAAATTAGTCGACGCGTATCCGCACAAGAAATGGGCCACACAATGTGGCATTTGCAATGTGCAATCATCCGATGTGGCCAAGCAGCGCCCGATCGAGGCTGTCATCTCCAATACGAATTTCGACGAGCGTTGGTGGCAATCGCCGACGTTGCAGTACGGCCGGCACTTTGAATACGTCACGATAACATTGGATTTGCGGCAGGTAAGTGGACGAGGAGTGATCTAAATTTATTTATTTTTGTTATATCTTTGTTTGCCCCACTTTTGCTGCGGCGGCTTTTCAACAAGCCCGCGCAATGTTGCCATAATATTTTGACATTTAAATCAATGTTTGGCCGGCGGATAGTGATCGATTAGCGCTCCTGTGGCGTTTGTGTGGGTTGGCTTAATCGCCGATCGTTTGAATATCAACTGAACGGTGATCTCTCGAGATCGAGACGAGCTTTGGTAATTTCTTTTTGCTTCGGTAATTATATCTCGCTCTGCAGATCCTGTTTTCAACGTCGCGCTCTCGTTTTACGCTTCTTCTTCTTCTTTTTCAACTTCTACTTGCATCGCTCGCCTTTGCAACTTTCACGCTGCTATTGGCAATTGATTGATGATGTCAATTAAGCGGTCACGATGGCATCAAGTAGGAATGCACCGCAGTTTAGTGCGCAGATAAAGAGATCTCTATTTGTTTGCGCGTGTGTAGTAACATTGATCTTGTCGCTCCTAAACAGGCGTTTACTTAATTCGATTAGTTCGCGTTAGCGTCGCAGATAAAGCCGTCAGAAATGACGGAAGCGAGTTGCAGTTCATCATCACACCCGTGATTAATGGCTGCAAAATGAGTTGAGTGGCTGTAGAATGTTTGTAGAACAACTGTCTGGCTGCCAAATGAGTTTACAAACCGAGCAGAAGTTATTGTTGTCTGCGCTGTAATTGAAAATTTGTTGAAAAAACAGTCACAGTCTTAATAAACCTGAAAAATGTCTATAAAATACCAGACACTCAGCAATGTATACAAAAACCACATAAATCAAAAATGCAGTTCTCAAGTACTTCAGCAGAAATGTTCTTTGTTTTCGCGAAGAATTCCCCATAAATATTGTGCCAAGTCCAAACAAAGTAATTTTTTCGCTACCACAAGGCAGTGAAAGGGAATTTATGACCAACGCATATGCATTAATTATGTCGAGACACTTGCACTTGCTGTTTGTACTTAAGTACTAATTGCGGCATGATTCAATTAAAATTAATTGACAAGCGAGCGCGGATCTGGAGGCTCTTGAAACGTACTGCTCCTCTGATTTTACTAAGAAAGTTGTTTGTTCTTATAAGTTTTTTCGCAGATAAGGTTATTTATGAGCAATAATTTAAATGCTTCAATTAAATTATTGGAGTGTACTCAACACATCCTCTTTAAGGCAGCGCTGTAGCTCACTTTTTTGGAAAGCACAGTGGTCGGAAGAAGAACAATAGTTTTTGAAGTATTAGTTTTTGGGATACAGCTTTTGCTTGGAGACCACGGATCTCAGCGCATGCCAAACAGCCACTTAATGGCAGCAGAGTTTGTAGTCATTTCTCTCAAATCCGGGGCAGTAATCTACCGCTACTTTAAATGTGGAAACCTGAGCATGAAAAGCTCTAAAATAGTCTGGATGTTCGATATTGAAGTTGATACAGAGCTCCTGACAATATACCCTTCCACCAACCTTTCTCTGAAGCTTTGAATTATCGGTAAAAAAAAAACTCACCGCCTCTCTCCTCCAACACACTATCAACCCACAAATCACTCGCAAATATGTAGGCGGAAAAAAGTCGCCAGACTCTAATTGCCGACTCATGTTCCACAAGGTTCGGTATAAAGTTGTAGCGTACTAGGATTTCCAAATGTTCAGGCACATATTTATTTATAAATCCAGATTCTCTGAGTCAACTTTCACAATAATACACCTTTCGGCTATATGTATGTGCACTAGATGTATGCATGATGGCATTAAGAGCCGTAGTTGCTGAGAACCTTGTGCACCACAGATGCTGATTAGCACCGATCATTACATGCGCTCCAGGTTTCTTGGAAGTGTGCTCTTTTCTGGACCTTCCATTACACAGAGATCCTATAGAATATACTGTGCTTGGCTGTAGTGTCATAGAGCCAGAGGACTACTTTCAGTGAGAGACCCTATCTTTTGGAAATGGTAGCTAGGACGAGTTCTAAATATTCCACCGTATCGACAGGTAGCCTGCCGTAAACTAATAGGACTATATATGTAAACTGACGATGAGCAGTACCAAAAGCTACGTCAGGATCGGAAAGGGCCTCTCCGACCCCTTCGATATCAAACGAGGTTTCTGTCAAAGCGACTCCTTATCGTGCGACTTCTTCAATCTACTGCTGGATAATTCGAGCTGCGTAGCTTAGTCGAGAAGATACAATCTGCTGTAAGAGTATATAGCTGCTAGCAAACGCCGATGACATTGATATCATCAAACAGTGTTGCACCCACGTCACTGTTGACAGTCATAGCTTCATAAGTCCTAGATTATTATTTTTTGGATGTTAATACTGTACCAACAACAACGTCAGCCTAGAAATCCAACGCAGAATCTCTTGCTAACAGGTGCTACTTCGAACTGAGTGGCAATTGAGAATTAAAGTCCTCTTTCGACGAACAAAGACCAAACTCCATAAGTCACTTATTATGTCCGCCCTTCTATATGGTGTAGAGGCATGGACGATCCCAGTAGGTGTGCAAGCCGTATTCTTCAAGAAGCTTGCGAGGTGGTAGCAATCAAGGCTCGAATATTCATAAGCTCTACTATTTATAAATAAAATAAAATTTCTTCTAATTTTTTTCGATCTGTAATCCCTCCTTGGATTAGATATATTCCAGTTGTTACTTACACTTCTACGATTGTTAGAAAATTTTAATAACGCTGAACTCTATTGCTATGTGAACCTTAAACACTCTATAATGAGTATCAATGGATCAATGCTTCGTGGCACAAACCTCGGCCGCATAAAATTTTGGGTCGATGCCGGTGACGTAGACTCGACTGTCGTGGGAGCGGAACTAACTATAGTCAGCCGTTTTATGTGGTCTTGAATCACTGGCTACGACAGCCCAAAGCATTCCAGCATTTCTACCTACATTTTTAAAAGCTTTTCACATATGTCACAAATATTCCCACATATATCACGCTGTCACTTTGACTTTTACACCGTAATCACTTTAGTTTCCAACTGGTAGCCCCCGAAAGGAGCAAAATCGTGCATTTTCGCAACCAAAAATTAAATAAATTCAAGACATGACGTATAAAAGAAGTCAGAAAATGTTAGCAAAGTCGCACACCACTGCACTCTAACGGTGATTGATCGATCTGACGCTCACTCGCGACCGAACGCTGCCGCCAAATTTGTAGCGTGGCACTGGGTGCCAATTAAGATTCCATTTTGAGCGAAACATTTATACAATTTTGTCACCATGTCGGCGCGTATTTGTTTTGCATCAAACATACCGTCGCCAACTATATAAAAAATTTCAATTTGACTTCCAATTCAAATTCAAATACACGAAGCAGAACGACGCGACGCCGTGCAACTCTGACTTCAATTTCAATTTGAATGCGGCGCAAAATCCAAATCCCCATCTAATCCAAATTGAATCGGCATGAAAATGAAATTGTAACTGTGACAGGTACAAAAGAATACATACAAACATTGCAGTAAATATAATTTTCGAAAAAAAACTACAAACAGTAAGCCATGTATCTTTACATGCTCAGGCTCAGACCCCGCTGCTAATGCGTCGCCGTTGACTTTGGTGGCAATTGTGGAGCAGCGGTCGGTCCCACTGGCTCATTGACTTCTAGCGCGGCGCAATGTAGTTGTCAAGTTGTGTTTTGGTTGACCATTTTTGACACTTGTATAAACATGAGGACGTCGAATTTGCTTGAAAACAAGTTGACAATTTGTTGAAATACGATTTGTGATCGTACGAATTGATATTCGGAGGTGAGCTGTGAGCTGATAATGTCAAGAGATTGTAGAAATGTGCAAAAATTTTGTATGCAAATGCGATTATCGAAATTTCGGCGGCATGCACTTGCGTATATATTTACATTTGACTTATTAGGTTTCCAAATTTAATGGATTTGAACGGGTGTGTAACCCTCTGGCACAATGGACCTTGAGTCGCGGTGTATGCCTGATTTTCCAACCCTCTGACAAAAAGTGGTATAAAGTGTTCAGAAAACACACCAAAAATATTGGTAGTCGAAATTCGTATTTCTAATCAAACTTCAACTTTTTTATATTTGTAATGAACTTTAATGAACCATATATGTACCATTTTGGTCTACCACTTTTTGTCATTTTACCGCTAGAGACATTATTCCATCAGTGTGAAACATTTGTGGTTTCTGGGCGAAAATCTGCGGCAAGTAACTCTCACAGGCTTCTCTTGAAGCCAACTTTACTTCATAAAGGGAGTCCTGCATTGAACGAAACAAATGGTAGTCCAATGTTGCATGGTCAAGGCTATATGGTGTGCATCAAAACTTCCCATCAAGATGTGTGTGATTTAGCGTTGTTCTGATGGAAGACAAAGCCCTTTCTGTTGATCAGTTCTGGCCGTTTTTTCGATTGCTTGCCTGAATCTCATCAGTTGCTAACAGTACAATGTATAATCAATCGTTCGACCAGGCTGGAGCAGCTCATAGTGGATGATTCCTTTCCAATCAGACCAAATACTCAGCATAACCTTTCGGTTCTGGACTTGCGATCATTTGTTGAGCCTCACCGCACTTGGGCCATGATCTTTATCTCACATTATTGTCGTATTTGATGGTTAGGTAAGGTAAATAGGCCGGTTTTTCGTGAGGCCACGAATAATCCCACTGAGACAGCTAGATACATCTGTCTGGATGTCCGGAACTCTTAATTGTTGGATCAATAGACCGTCGCATATCAACAAAGCTCCCAGAACTAGCCAAAAATTTATTGAACCAGCATATAACGGATGATTTTTTTGAGGTTAGGATTTTCATGCATTAGTATTTGACAGATCACGTGGGATTTCAGACATGGTGTCAAAGAGAAAGATGCTCAGTATGCTTTGACATTTCATCATGAATAGACTTACTAACGAGCAACGCTTGCAAATCATTGAATTTTATTACCAAAATCAGTGTTCGGTTCGAAATGTGTTTCGCGCGCGTGTTTTGTTCAGCGATGAGGCTCATTTCTGGTTGAATGGCTACGTAAATAAGCAAAATTGCCGCATTTGGGGTGAAGAGCAACCAGAAGCCGTTCAAGAACTGCCCATGCATCCCGAAAAATGCACTGTTTGGTGTGGTTTGTACGCTGGTGGAATCATTGGACCGTATTTTTTCAAAGATGCTGTTGGACGCAACGTTACGGTGAATGGCGATCGCTATCGTTCGATGCTAACAAACTTTTTGTTGCCAAAAATGGAAGAACTGAACTTGGTTGACATGTGGTTTCAACAAGATGGCGCTACATGCCACACAGCTCGCGATTCTATGGCCATTTTGAGGGAAAACTTCGGACAACAATTCATCTCAAGAAATGGACCCGTAAGTTGGCCACCAAGATCATGCGATTTAACGCCTTTAGACTATTTTTTGTGGGGCTACGTCAAGTCTAAAGTCTACAGAAATAAGCCAGCAACTATTCCAGCTTTGGAAGACAACATTTCCGAAGAAATTCGGGCTATTCCGGCCGAAATGCTCGAAAAAGTTGCCCAAAATTGGACTTTCCGAATGGACCACCTAAGACGCAGCCGCGGTCAACATTTAAATGAAATTATCTTCAAAAAGTAAATGTCATGAACCAATCTAACGTCTCAAATAAAGAACCGATGAGATTTTGCAAATTTTATGCGTTTTTTTTTTTTAAAAAGTTATCAAGCTCTTAAAAAATCACCCTTTATGTACTTCAGCCAGTTCGCCGGGTTCGTAGAAAGACGCTTCATCCTTGGTCTGGCGATTGCTGGACATTAAAGGAAAGATTGCCTGGATCTTTCCACCTCAGCATCCTAACTGCAACTTTGATAAGTTACGACCTTCAAAAACTTTACTCTCACCGTGTGAGTGAAAATGAGACAGTGTCCACTTAGGACAGCTAACATTGTGACCAAATGAACCTTGCTAAGAGCTAGTAGCTCCATGACGTTTTGCGTTCCACTGTCATGATGATGGCTTTCACAACTTGATTGCTGACCAACGCTTACTAAGCTCGTGCGAAATCCATAGATATAGCGCCCGAGTGCACGAAGACAGTGAAACATTGATGGAAGACAGTGGAACAGAATGAGAACGAGTCATCCTGATGTGCTTTGGCTAATAATACCGTTTCTTAATCGACTTTATAGTGTTCAACGATTCCGCAATTGCCGGGCTCCAAGACAAGTTGAATGTAGAAGTAACTTAATGCTACAGCTTGGGAGATCATATACTCTTTGAATAACTTTGAGTTCACGTTTAGCAAGTTCGAGGCTTTTATAGCAGCTCTGCAGCCGGAGTGGATGCATAGTTCCCTAAAAGAAGCCACACTTCGTGGAAATAGATCCGCTGCTAACTCAATAGATGCTACTTCTGCTTGAAGGATAATACAGTGGTCTGAAACAAGGGTTGATTAAAAGCTCCCAACAGAAAGCTCCTCCTCCAACATTGCACTTGGACTTCTAGCCATGCGTGAAAAAGTTCATTGCATCTCTTCTCACCACTTACACCTATGCTTCGGAGATATGGGCGTGCAGAAGATGCCGATAGAAATAGGCATCGCGGCGCAGTGGTCCAAGGTTTAACTATATCAGAATTCTGCATTTACGAACTTTTTTCTAATCATTCCGTCCACGTCGTATATAATATTTAATTGGATCCACTCTTTCGTTACACTTTTAATCCATTAGCCCTTGTTATATATTAAAAAAAGATATTTTTTTTTCTAAATTTGCATGTGTCCAAACGAATTCATATTACAAGCGCCATGCGGACAATATTTTTGCATAACAACAAATTGTTGACAGCTGCTGTCATTGTCTGCCATCGCCCACAAAAGCCGCACACTTTTAAAATTTTCATGCTTACAGACAGGCACACATACATACGCAGACGGCTCAAAGTGTGTGCCAATAAATTGCCTACATATTCGTATACGTACAAATACGAACGACATAAACACATACATTCATACACACAATGAGCATAAGCATAATGACAGTCGCGTTTGCATCAATGCCAGCGTTGCCACCCCAGTCGAAAAGGTAGCGTCATAAAGCGTCACGCTCTCTTTAATTTCAGGCATGTCAACTTCATACAGAAATAGGTGCCCAGCGACAGACAGTTAGACATACGGAGCGACAGACTGATATTCGCCTATTTGCGTATACCATACACAGGCATCTATGTGTGTGTGTGTGATATTCCAGTGTGTACTCGCAGTCGTTGTTATTTTCGTATTCACTTCAATGACTCACTGTCGCATATGTTCTCGAATTGGCGTCATTAGAACCTCGTCTGTTCTTCGGCTGTGTCTGTAGTGGAGTTCTTGGTAAACTTCAGTCGGTTCCAAGTGTCACTTAAAAATTCAGTAAGTCAGTGGCGGTAGCGACTGCTCCTGCTCATATTTTGTACATAATTTAGTAAGTATATATTTGTATATGTGTGGGTGCGATTCGTTGTGACATTCCTTCACCTACCATATGCATAAATTTTTCAAATATGTTGCAAGTTGATTAATGCTTCCTGTGGCTGGAACAGACAGCATTAGCGCAAATGAGTGAAATATTTTGAGTTACTGAAATTCCGGCTTCCTTTTTTATTTAGTAAGAATTATGGAAAGTAAGAGAGGTGTCTGATAAATGACCTTCTTGATAATTCCTTTTTTTCTTTTTTTGACGAAGAAAATAAAATTATAAATTTAGCCGTTTATAGTTCGTTAGCCTATCCTTTGAATGTCTGGTCACTCATCGAAAGATCCCAGATGGAATTCATAACCCTAATAAGAGGCTTATGTCTAGCGATTTCGAAAGTAATTTCATAACGCAACTCTCATAGAAACTTTCGTCCCTATTGGCAAAAAAGTATTGAGAGTCGATTTTCATTAGTTTCTCTTCAGGCGAATTTTCCCCTAGCAAAACCATTCGCCATAGACAGGAACAGGATGTAAACTCTTGTTGCACAATCTGGACCGATGAGATGGATGCATAGGAACCTTCCAACCAAGTTCTGGGAGCATTTGAGGAATCGCTATCTGATTGTGGCGTTGCCTTGATGGAACACAATCTCTCTCCTTTTGGCAAAAATGAGCGCTTCTGTGGAATCACTTCCTTCAGACGAACCATTTGTTGACAGCACAGATCCGACTTAAAAACTTCGCTGTAGGGCTCCCCTATACTCAATGTAGATGATACCCTGCTAATCCTAGCAAACAAATAGCTAAATCTTCCTGCACGGAAACCCAGCCTTGGCTACCGTTCCTACCGATTCACCGGGTTTCTTAAACTATCTGTTAATAATGGATTTATGGGTTTGTTTTGCAACAGTTTGGTCAAGTATCTCGACATTACTTGAAAAGTAAACCGCTTCACAATTTTATAAAATCTCTAAAATCATAAAAACCATTGGTTACATCGTTTCGACCTTCATGCATTCAGTAACCGACCGAACGTAGACCATCATGACCCATTGGATTCCGGGTCAGGTAAATAGGGTGACTTTTCGTAGGGCCACGAATAATCTCACTTGGTTAGTTAGAGATGCCTGTACGTTGTGACGCCCAGAACTCTTAAATATGGATTAAAAAGAATGTCGTATATCTAGAAAGCGCCTACAACCAGCCACAATTTTATTGAGCCGGCTAATATCTACTCTATCGTCGTCGGGTTCGCAGAAAGTATGATAACAAAAATGCTTCAAACGTAGTCTGGCGAAAGCTGGAAAGTGAAGGAGGAAGTGTTTAGAAGTTTCCTCCTCATTATCTTCCGGACATACTCTGAATTCCGCGGATTTCATTTCATTAAGTCTCTGACTACGGGATCCTTTAGGTAGGTGCCCTGTGATGGCATCAACAATGTTGCTTAGTAGAAGTATTTGGTCTCTTCACCGTCAACAGAGTAAAGTTTCCTTAAGAAAGATTTACTCTTATATTTTAATTTCGAATTTCGATTTCTATGGGATCTTAGAGGTAGGTGCCCTGTTGTTATCCCTACAGTACTACTTATATCTATCATGAATAGAATAATGTGGTCTTTTGTATGTCCACCATCAATGCTACCAAAAAGTATTTCTGTGGTATGCAATGTGTTGCTAGAATTTTAAGGTCTGAGAACTGAGGAACTTAGTTCTCATCACGACTTAGTTCTTCGACTCAATATGTGCTTAGCTGAAGCGTTGAGTTATGCTGTATCAACAAGCTTTGGAAATATCTTAGTTTTCTGGTTCAAATACAAAGATAAAGTACGGTATTTTTCAAAACAGCTACTCTTGACTTTCTTACGTCAAACATATGGAAATGCAACGCTGCTGTTATTTCTCGCTCTAGCACTCCTCTCTAGCCAATAACGAAAGCAACTTTGCAATGTAAAGTTTACATCATTTTTTTACAACAACAAATTGAAAGCAAACACATTTCATACCGTTGCCACAACTGTCACTTACCACTTGTCAAAAGGCGCACAGTAGTGACATGCATGCCGTGTCAGCACAATTCTTGTCAATTACAACAATAAATCTTCGAGAGCAACATTTTTTTTTACTCTGCTCTTGGCGGAAAATAAGAAAACCGATTTGTAGCGGGAATTAGTAAGAAACCAATATTAGATGTCAAGAATTGACAAGCGGTATGTCAAAATTACAGAACGATAAATATTATAACGTCAATGGTGACAGCGCGCATGACTATGCCTTCTTGCCGGACAGCGAGCAGTAATTTAAAAAATAATTGAAATAAATAAAGTAGGAAATTTGAGAAAAAAATTTTTAACGGTTCTTGTCTCCTCTGCGTATGGCGCATTTCCTAACTTTGAACCCACAATTCTCGAGGCATTTAAATTGCTTCATTAATTTTTACCAAATTCGGCAATAAACCGTTAAAAAGTTTTGTTACTTGGTTGGCGAAAAATTGTCCACACATTACAACAATACCAATGGGTAGAATAAAAACGTGCAACAACTGTAAAATTGGTCGATTGGTCGAGCTTTGACGCCAGCAACGCCGCTGCCGTCGCCCTCGCCGAGTGCCTCGTAGTCGGGAATGCTGCCACTGTGTTGCAATTTCGTAACTGTTCTTTTTCAAAAGCGCATGTTGTTTGACAAGTTGTACTCGTCGCTCACTGTCGCCGCAACAACAACGCCAAGCAATTGACGATCAACAGGCCAGTAAGTCAAAACAACAATAAGTCAACTTAAGCGACAAAAGCGGGACCACGTTGTGGTCGTCGCCGTCGCCATCGTCGACGTCATCGGTTGTTTGGCTGTTTAGCCGATTGGCAGTCAGCAACAAACCGTCAACAACATTTAACAGCCACAGCAATTATTTTAATGATCATTTTATTTACTTACTTAGCATTTCGGCTACTTTGCTTTGCTTTTTGTGCTTTTGCCTCTAAAAATTTCAATTGTTTATATTTTACTTTAATTCGTTTTTTGTTTTTGTGCTCTATTGCAATTCACATATCACGGCGTTGGTTCGCGTGTATGGCTAGAATTAATCCTGGTTGCATGCCACATGTTGTTGCAGCCACTTCAGTATGTGGCAGCTATGCATTTGCATATTGTTGTTTGCAAGACAAATCGAAAGGGGCGTATGCCGGCTGAGGATGCCACTCCGTCGTCACTTGTTGACTGCCTATTTGGCTTTAACTAACTGTAAACGGTTGTTAGCCAGTTTTTGAAACATTATTTCGATGCTTAATTGAAGA
This sequence comes from Bactrocera dorsalis, assembly GCF_023373825.1. Taxonomy (NCBI): domain Eukaryota; kingdom Metazoa; phylum Arthropoda; class Insecta; order Diptera; family Tephritidae; genus Bactrocera; species Bactrocera dorsalis. Next base: position 4,927,803 of record NC_064303.1, read on the forward strand.
CAAATGGTTGTGTTGAAATTGAATGCGCTTAAACGGTTTTAATTGAATTTGTGTGTTTCTCGTTAAACCGTTAACGCGTGGAGTTATTGGTGATTCCTCTTTGATTTTTGGAATCTTCATCAATTGAGGAAAGGTAATGTCTGGCTTTGTGTATTAAGAAATCTAATAAAATTTTTATTTGTGTACTTCTGTTTGGTGCTATCTTAAGCTATTTGATGCTTAAAGCAGTTGCGTATCGAAAATTCCCAAAAAGTGACCAATAATTAATATACATATGTCTAGTTGACGAAATACTAGATTAGGCTAGATAGATCAAGGAGTTGATCCTATCAATGGATCTCACTTGACCATCTGTACAACGCCTGCCTCGAGTCCGGAATATTCCCTGAACCCTGGAAAAAGAAACGGCTGGTACTAACCAGTAGGGGAAAAATAGAGCCCAACTTATTATCAGTATACCGTCCACTGTGCATGCTTGACACAACCGAAAAGCTATATGAAAGGCTACTTAAACCCAGACTTGAAGCGGTAACGAACAAGCTGGAAGCTAGAAAGAGCAGGAGAAAGTGCCTAAATACTACCACCGCAGCCTGTTCCATAAAACTCCCTACAACAGTAGCGTCCGGGAAAGTTTTTACTTTTACCGCAAGAATGCAGATAGGAAAATGTCCAGGAAGAACCTTTAAGATTTCAGCAATACATACTTTGTTAAAGGCAAATAGTTCGGTGGATTTCCTGAATTCTATTCCAAGCCAAAGGTTCTCGCAGTCGCACAGAAACTGGTCGTCGTCCAAGATATATCAATTTCAGTATGACAAAAGTCGGGCAAGACAAGAGAAAACGAAAGATGACTTCACCTCGCCATCTTCCACACAATTTTAGCAACTTCTTCTTCTTCTTTACTGGCGTAGACACCGCTTACGCGGTTATAGCCGAGTTAACAACAGCAAGGCTGTCGTTTAGTTTTCACTGGTATTTTTTTTTACGTGGCGGGTCCCAAACCCAGCGCACAACCCTGCGGTGGGAAATTTTAGCAACTTACATCCGATAAAATATGTAAGCTCACCGCGTGTAACAATGTTTTTGTCAGAAACGTACAATTACGGCGAGATTGACTTTGCTTCAGACGACATCTTATGTTCCACTCTGGAGCAGAAGGTTGCCGCAGCTACACAAGTTCTGGTCGGACACCAATCCTTTCCGAGCTTAATAGGTCCAATGACACAGAAGATTTTTCTTCGAAAAGTGAGAAAGTGAGACCTCATAAGACCTAATTCGTTTGAAATCCAGTATTTTTAGTTCCCTGTCAAAATTTTTGAATGTGAAAAAACTATTTCATATGGGTAAAATTAAAGGTTTTGATATGTCTAGAATGCCGTATTTTAAAAATAGGATTTATTGTAAACTTTTCAGTACTTATGTTTACAATGAGCTTCGTTTATTGGCCATATCATGTTTAGGCTTGAGAGTCACCTAAAATCTCTGAACCTTATGGAAGCGCTCTCGAATGATGTCAGCAACTTCTTTGATGCGATCACATGGCAGAGTTTTGGATTAAATGTAAAATAAGACAACTATAACTTGAATTATCACAGAGTCAGCCACCGTGCGGACTCTGATAACCGTACACTTGGCGATTGAAAAACTATCACTCATTGATCAAACGAAACTTACTTGAATATTATACTCGTACCCAAGTAAACAGTTCCGCTCTCAAATATATATATTTTCTATAAATTTAGGTTTTCAGCAAAAAACGATATATTTTATATGATATAAAGATCGGATGGATGTTTTTTGTTTTATTTTTTTTTTTTTTTTTGTTTTCCTTCTTTTCAAATCTACACATCTACTTGTCAAAGAACCCCCGCAGATACCATCCAATATCTCCCTTTTAAACTAAATTATTCGCTCCCAACAGAAGTTCAATGTCATACAAATTTTCACACGCCCACCCTTTTCAATGCAGTGCGAGAGTGACACATGTGCATCGTCAATTCCGGAGACAACAAACAACACAACAAAACAAAAGTCAATACCGCAAACGTCAATGTTGACGCTTCGAGAACACTATGGAAATGTGTTTAATTGACAAGATCAACACGAAAACCATTTAAAGACTTTTCATTCAGCCGCTAAGTAGCCGAACTATTAATGAAAATTAGGGGGATTGGAGACAGCAAGTTAAGTTATTTTTAACGGGGTCATATGAACTACGAAGAAGTAAACTATGAAAACTATTTGGGGGATGCGAAGTATGCACTTCATATAGAGGTGGTCTATGAAGTGATTCAACTAACTAGCTCTTCAAGTTAATGGTGTTTCTCAACAGATTGTTGGAAATTCTTGCTTTTGGTTAAGCGTATGTGAAACATCTTGCTTTTAGAGTACAAATTTACGTGGGTGGGGAATGACGTGAGTTTGTATATAGTGGTGGAGAATCAATGCGTTCATTGTTTCATAAATATTTTGAAAATATATTTTTGAGGGGAAAATAGAAAACACATGTGTATGGAAAAACTAACAAGTGTGACTTCTTTCATTAATTGATGTTATTTGCTTTAAATAATTGATTGATTGATTTTCGGATTTTCTGAATACAATCTTATTAGTTCAAGAGATTCTTGATCGTTTCAATAGATATGTATAGTATATATCTTTCAAATATATTTTGGTCACAAGTCATGCTGAGATGACTGTGCCAATTACGAAGAGGTTTTTGGATTAGTACTGATATTGGTATTGGTATTGGTTTAGGTATTGGTATAGATATTGGTAATGATATTGGTATATGTATTAGTATTGGTATTGGTATTGATATTGGTATTGACATTAGTATAGGTATTGGTATTGGTATTAGTATTGTTATTGGTATTGGTATTAGTATTAGTATTGGTACTGGTATTAGTAATGTTATTGGTATTGATATTGGTATTGGGATTAGTATTTATTTTGGTATTGGTATTGGAATTGGTATTGGTATTGGTTTAGGTATTGGTATAGATATTGGTAATGATATTGGTATATGTATTGGTATTTGTATTGGTTTTGGTATTAGTATTGGTATTGGGTATTGATATTGGTATTAGTATTGGTACTGGTATTAGTATTGGTAATGGTATTGGTATTAGTATTAGTATTGGTATTAGTATTGGTATTGGTATTGATATTGGTATTGACATTAGTATAGGTATTGGTATTGGTATTAGTATTAGTATTGGTACTGGTATTAGTAATGTTATTGGTATTGATATTGGTATTAGTATTTGTATTAGTATTAGTATTGGTAATGGTATTTTTATAGGTATTAGGACTATTATATGTATTAAAATTGGAATTTGAATTGCTATTGGAATGATATTTAGCATAGATACTGGTATTGGAATGAGTACTTGCACTAATTTTATGTGTAATATATTAACAACATACTTAATATAACGACAATACTTGTGTATGTGCACAGCCAAGTTAACCTTGATTGGCAGCACATACCACATTACAATCAGACCATAAAGAATTCAATACTTCAAATAAAAGCAGCATGATTATAACAACAACACCAACAATCAGTGCGTTGTGTGAAAACAAGCTGCGCAGGCGATAAGAGCCCCCGACAACCAACGCAAATGGACGATGGCAACCGGCAAGTCGGCAGCAGCAAGTATGCGCGCAGCTGAGACAAAACAAAAACAACAAGCGCAATAAAAAACAAAAGTAAAGTTAAGAAAATTCCAATATGTGCAACGATAGACAACAAACAATTGCTGTTGTTGCTGCTGCAAGTGTCGGTGGCAACATGAGCAAACATGTGGCTTCAAATAAAACAGATTTGCAAAAATAAATAAAAAGCAATAACAACAAAAAGCATGTAACAAAACAACATGCACTAGATTGCGATTGCGATCGCTGAATATCAGCACTTTGGTGTCTGCAATATGCCACTATACAAGCAGCAACGTTCATAAGTATGTATGACATGTGCAAGCATAGTCAACAACAATAACAAATGCTGAATTTTATCAGCTGTTTGCATGCGGTTACGCTACTGTGCTTGTGGTTGTTGCTATCTTCAGTGTTATTGTTGTTGCAGCTGCTTTCTTAACGGCTGTATGTTGCCTCTCTCACACTTACAACAATTATATGAAGAAGCATAAAGAAATGGTGCATCGCTGTATTTAAGCAAATATATCCTAGTATTCCCAGCAAAATTTTTGTTGTTGTTGATTGCCAGCAACAGTGTTGCTTGTACTTTTTTCAGCAGCAGCAATCTATATATCAGCAGCTTAAATATCATACACGAAAAATTACTAACCGCATTTGACGGCAAGGCAACTGAGGAAGCTCTGCTGTGCTGTCTACTAGCAACATGTTGCCGCTCGGTTGCAGAACATTTTAAAAGCGATAATGTTTGATTTGAGTCGGTGATAAGCTACTCACTTGCTTAGACGACAGGTTGCTCGGATTCGCGGCAACAAAAACACTTACATACACACACACATGTATGTTTGTATGTGCCCAGGTGCTGGCGATTTTCACCATATCTTCGGGAGCATGCACTTGCTTCGCAGACACGAAGAAAAATTATGAAATTGCTAGCTATGAAATTTAGCATCGTCTTATCTCTTTGTGTAATCAAGCTGAAAATTGAATTTTTTTCGTAATCATTGGTTGCCACCGATTACGTAGTGCTTGTAAAGCATTACTTTTGGTTGAGTGGTTTTACTGCCGTGTACGTGTTGGTCTAGTAGTTCCGCATTGGTGTTTAATGGTGCTATGGTTAGTAGTTATATTCATATATGTGCTAGTATTGGTATTTGTAATGGTATTGGTATTGGTAATGATATTTGTAATGGTGGTGGTAATGGTAAAAAATGTGTTTATAGTTTTAGTATATACTTGTATATAGTATAGTGAAATTTGTATATTAATATACATATGTAAAATATGGTATTAAAATTTGTAATGGTAATGATTACAATACTAGTATTTGTCTTGAAAATGGATTTATTTTTGTTTCTGGTATACGGATTGGCATGGAGAATGCTTCTCGTTTTCATGGTAATGGGAATGGGAATATTGGTACTAATGGTAATAATATGTACTATAGTAAATCTTTTGTATATTATAATATTAATTATATGTCATGTTATTGGGTCTTGTAATGGTAATGGATACGTCATGAGTATTAGTATTTGATTTAATATTGAAAATAGCTTTATTATTAACGCTAACTTTCATATTGGTAATGGTAATGGTATTTGTAGAGGTAATCATAATGATATTTGTAATGGTAATGATAATTTTCGCGTTAATGATATTAGTATAAACTGGTATTTATATAGTACAACTTTTGTATAGATATCATATATGTTAGTAATGATATTTGTAATGGTAATGATTGCATTATCCGTATACGTTTTAGTACTGAAAATAAATATATGTGACCTGGTCTACGAAAAGGGAGCTAACGTGCGTAAACTAGTTTTCTGGGAAACAGCTGTTAAAAATAAACAATCTCATCTTCCATCCGAATCAACTAAAAAGCCTAAAAGACACCTAAGCCCCCTTTCCGTAAACCAGGTCACATATTATGCTCGTAGTACAACTTTTGTATAGATATCTGTTAGTAATGGTATTTATAATGGTAATGATTGCACTGTTAGTATACGTTTTAGTGCTGAAAATAAATATATAATGTAATTGTACTGGTAATGGTAATTGTATTTGTAATGGTAATGATATTTGTAATGGTAGTGATTACATAAATGGTAATAATAATGTTATACTTATTTTAAAGCGAAACTTTTGTGTTAATATTGTATATTATAGTACTTGGATTTGTAATGCTAATAGTGTCAGTAATGACATTATTGAGAGCTTTCGTATTAGATTTCATATTAATGCCAATATACTTACTAATATTTTGAATAGTAATGTTATTGCAGTATTCATATTTGCTTTGCATTTCTAACTTTGATTGATTTTTGATTATAAATGATATTGAGATTTTAGTTCGGAGAATCATTCGTACAAGTATAGTTATATTTATTGGTGTTTGCATTGAAACTTTTTCTGATATTTGTATGGTATTGATATTGGCGAATTTTGATAATGGTATTGGTACTTATATTAAAATGGTATCTGATATGATAATGGATTATATCAGTGAGCAGATTCTAACTGTCATTGATGTTGAAACATGTATTGGTATTGGTAATGAGTAATTGGGTTGGTATTGACAAAAATTTAAATCAAATTCCATTCCATCATAAATTAATATATACCGTTTCAAGTTCGATGTCTATGAAAGTACTTTGTCTTTAATAACGCTCGAAAATCTAGTAAATGTTTTTAACAATAAGGACAGTATTTGTATTTATAATCTAATTACTCTGTTAAATTCGTTCATTCTTAAGACATAACGTTATTGCTAACACTCAAATTCGCAACGGCCGACTTTTATATATTTATTTTTTATTTTTTTTATTCTGTACTAGTTTCCATTCAAGACCACATTAGACATGATTTCCAGTCATTAGATTTTAATTGAGATGCTTAAGACACTAGTGATGCATTTAAGTACATACGTAACAACGAATACGCACATTACCACCACAATGTTCGTGTGTTTGTCGTGTATGACAACTCTCAAATGTCAAATTAGCGCACGCTGTACACCACCGAAAATGGCTCAATTGTAAAAAGCAACGCTTAGTGACAGCTGACAATTGAGTTGAAAGCTTTTAGGCGCCAGAGCTGCACCGCGAACAGCAAGCATACTAACTTCGTAGTATTTCCCAGGCTAACTGTTAAACTAAAATGCATACAAACATATGAACAACTGTCAGTGAATAATAGCAAGCGACATGGAACAGGTTTTATGTGAATTTCTGAGCCAGCGAAGAGGACTTGGAGTAACAGCGTGCTTGTCGGAGTAGTGTAAAAAAAAACTTGTACGCCGCCGATAAACCATAATGAGCGCACGCTTGCAGACGAAACTAAGCCCAATAAAAGGAAGGAAAATAATGCAGACTTTAACCCTCAAAACTCATTAAATAATAAAAAATATTTCATACCAAAAAATATAAGAATGGAAGGAAGAGAAAGAGCATAAAAAGAATATAATAAACCCTTCCAAAGCTTACCCAAAGCCGGGGTCCTACTGCTTTATCACAAAATCTCAAACTGCCTTTCAATCTTTTCTTTTTGCGTGTTTTAGTTTGCGACGCGCCAAAAATTCAAAAACTCGTGCGCTCACTTTTGCTTCCTTCACAAGTCTTGCTGTCCTAAAAAATTAGCAGTTTATTTCTTTTTATGCGAAATAGCAACAAAACAAACACACACTGCAAAATAAAGCAACAAATGCGCCGCTAAACAAATTGTTTGCACAACAAATTTTTGGGGGCATATAAAAATAAAGCGCAAGAAAGTGCCAAGTGTGAAAGATTTAGCACATTAGATAATGGTCGAGCTCGCGTGAGCGAAGACAGACAAGTGACTGACAGCAACAACGCGGCAGCGCGCGGTTTGCCAAACCGAAATGGCAGCGGCCGCAAAACAAATCTCAAAAAAGAATCGAAAGCAAAAGGAGGAAAAATATTTTGCACCAATAAAAGGCAGATGAATGCACAGCAACAACAAAAACAATGCACTAAAATTCAGAAAACGCCGGGCAAAACAAACATTTCCTATAAATTTAAAAGTTTAAACTCGCAGAGCGAAAAAACGCGGCCACAATTGGACGCCTGCGAATGACGGCACATGCAACCCGTTTAGGCTGACACTCAGACGGCGTTGCAACAGACAAGCTGACGCGTCAGTGGTTTTTGAAAAATAAAAAAAAATATGCTACATTTTCAGCAAGCAATGAAAGTGAGAAATTTTATCAGTGTTTATAGTTTTTCCGCTTAATTAACAGTTAATTTGGCTATTAAGAAACCAAAGAAACTCGTGACGCGCTACAGTAAAATATTATTACATCCGTACTGCATTTATGAAAATACTGAGAGATATGAGAGCAAAGAGTACTGCGCGATGAATGTATATTTTCAGTATCCTGTTATTTTGAGAAACAATATAATAAAAGAGTTAAGGTGGGTCCCTTCTCAAAAATAGGCAACACTTACACAAACGGTTCCACTCCCCCGAGGTTACTAAATACACCTCCAAGGAACTGATTGAGCAGGACAGTAATGGACCATCAGTTTCAGGGACCTGCAAGAAGAGAATCAACATTATTAGGGGAAATAGGAAGTCTTACGCAGAGGCAACCCGTCCCTTCAACTACTCTATAATCGACACTGGCACACCCGGAGGGAGCATGTTGGCGAGGCAAAGTCCATGTTTATGACTGCGTACAGGGATGGTTAAATGGACACATGATTGCCGTCAGCCTCAAACACATCGGTGTTCAAAATTGACATGGCTCGGTTCGAAGGGAAGTTTTCCGGTTGGTCATAAACTCTGTAGAAGATGGTGCAGCCATCTGCTCCATAGTGGAGAGTATCTCTGATCTCTGACTTAATTCCATATTTGTCTTGTGCTAGACAAGGAAGTTCATAGAGTCCTGAAAATGCATATTTTCGTTAGAGGTGGAAAGCGGAATTGAGGACGTGTCTATAGTAGAGTATTCATCCTGACAGTACCCCATGAGGCGATTACATATTTTATGGTACAGACCAAGTAAGTGAAGTATGACACAATTTACGAGAACTATGCCCATGATTTTCGGCCTTGGAGCCAGACTGGACGTCACTGCATGGTCACTCTACTCGACCATTATAATGAACTCATTTTAAATTTTTTATGCGGCCGAGAAAAAGAAATCCATGAAGAAATAAACACAAAGTTGTCAATCCGCAGTAGAGAAGAATGGACCAATGGTCGACAGTTCCAGCTTTAAAATCTACATACTGACCGATGAATTTCACCTTTTTATTTTCGGTAGAATCTCTTTAGAGAATCTTTACAAGTTTATTAAACTCCCAAAACTTTCTCTTCTGTAATATGGTTTCTGAACTTAATATTATGTTTTTTTATCCCAACTCTTGTGTCGATAGTTTCCTTTTTTCTTTTAAAATAAATTTTGGAGTATAATCTTAAATCAAAAGTCTATAAACCACTCTCCACCCCTTCCGACATAAACGCTTGAATTACCCTGAGTTGATTACATATTAGCGTAATTAATTTCTTTCACAGACAATCATGCCGCTGAATAACTCAAGTATTCCTAGTTCATTTATCAAATATTCCGATTTCATTTACCCACCAAAAAACAGCTGGTCTTTCGCCAGTGCGGCCTTGAACGCCGACTATGAATAATAAATAACATTCTTACACAATAAAAGCGCAAAAAGGCATGACAAGAGTGCCATACAAAATAATTACGACCGCAATGAATAAATGTTTGTTATATAACCAAACCACCAGCGGGTTCTAACGCAATGCTCACCGGTTTTTTGGTAATCTTATCGCCGCGTCGCATTTGGCGCTGGTGTCGCGTCAGCCCAGCCACTGCCGCGCCGGTGTTGCAAGTTGGCCAATTTTGGCGCATTGCGCACACTTGTTGAACTTTTGCTTGCGTGTCGGCATATCGATGCAGGAATAAAGATAACATTTTCGCGGCATTAGAAGTGTTTGGCCAGTGCCTCGGCGCTGTAGCTCCGCTTGCGTCTAACGTGTGAGGGTAGCTTGAGGCGGTTGTTATGTAAAGGACGCAGGGGATTCTAACAAGTTGTGCCAAATCATTAATGCGCTTTAACTAACTGTCAGTTAATTGGTCAGTTATGTACGTGTATTTGCATTTGCGTGTTTAGATAATCTCATCGCCGCCGCAAAGCACTGTTTTTAGCGGATAATCTTGGCTCATAAATATAACTCATGATTAACTGACAAAGATAGCCATTGATTGAGTCGCAACCAAGCGATAACTAATGTATTTATGGCACATATTTATAATTATAATACAAATACGATACGTTTTGAGGGGTGAATTGCGTTGACCTGAAATTTTGACATGATTTTAAGAATTACTTGCGATCGTTTTCAACTTAATTGTGGGAATTTTCGTTTGCTAAGATTAATTTTGTTCAAAAAATATGTTATTATGTTAGTACGAATGGAGTCTTAACAAGTGATCAATTATAACCATTTGATCAAATTTGAGACGGGCTGGTGCTTTTAATAGTACTTTACCATGATCAAATTTGAGACGGGCTGGTGCTTTTAATAGTACTTTACCATGAAAAAAATTAAACAACGAGCTTACTTGAGATTTCAATGAAATCACGACTACGAAATCTTTTAAAATGTAGCAGAAGTTGTTTTGGAAGTCGACATTATCACGAACACGTCAAAAATTCATAGCAAAATAGCTGCTTGACCAAACACTACATTCATCTAACTCATCATTACTAATAACGAGACATTTTATCAAGAAAAAATTACAATTAAAGACGCTACAGCCGGTGAAATTTACCCACAAAGGTTATAGTACCTATAAGCGGCTTCAAAATGAATCCTGGCGCTAGACATTAAAACATGTGCTAGTCAAATGATCGCAGTGCATAAGCTGTCGGCAATAAGGGTAATAAGTGCTAACCGAACAATATCCAGTAAGACTGCTGAAGTAATAGCCAGTTTGTCGCCCCTTAACTTTCAGAATGACGAGTTCGCGTGAATATCCAAGTTATCAGAGTTGTCTATCGGAGCCAAAGCAGATAAAGTTTCACAAGTTTCACAATGTGGCAGCAACGATGGCAAACCTCAGCCAAAGGTACCCACAGACAGAATGAGAAAAGTTCTCTGAATGGCGTTCCAAAATTGAGCAGAGACGGAAAAACGCATGTCAAAAACGGTTAAAAGTGAAGATTACTTTGATTATCGTCGTGAGATTTACCATGAATTTATTCCACAGGGTCAAATGATGAGTAAGGAAAACTACTTGATTACTTTGAAGCCTCTGTGTGAAGCAATTTGCCGTAGATGACCGGATTTGTGCAGAAAATTCATGGATCTCTTGTCACGATATCATATTGCGGCATAATTATGACTAACTTCGGACCAAACACAAAACGATCCCTTGCGAAAGGCTTTTAAGATAACCAAAAATTTGTTAAGGTAGACGGTGTCAATCCCAGCCACTTCGCTGGTTAGTTAGTTTGCCGAAGGTATGTCAATCTTATTCCGCCAAAAGCTGGACAGTAGCGTAGAAAGTACCCAGGTGATTCCATTTGCCTTCCCTCATACGGCTTTAGTAAAAAGCATCCAATGAGATATTTAATGAGCCTCACCACTAACAATCACGGCGAGATAGACTAAATAGGCAATTTAGAGAACCTCTTAACGTTCCACTCTGAACGAGATAGATCTCGCAGCCTCACAAGTTCTGGGTCTTGATCAACACTTGCCAAGCTTCGGGAGGTCCATAGATCCAGCGCAAGAGAGCAAGAGGAAAACGGAATACCTACTCGCTCGCAAACTGATGAAGTTTAATTACAAATAAAATTTTCTATAATTATTTATTATTATCAAATATCATATGAATTTCATACTGTCCTACGACGAAACTAAAAGCCACTTCGCCTGTATGTATGCCCCAAAAATGCACCACCCAAATCTCCGCTCTTTACCACGCGCTTGAGTAAATTTGCTCACACTGCATGCTAACATGTGTGGAGAACGCGTTTATCTTTCGAATGCCTTGTTTTCGCGCCGAAAATTGTCTCTAAATGGTAAATAAATACAACGACAACAAACAATGCAATCAAAATAATCAAGAAAATCGTGTAGATAATTTTCCGCCGCCAAGGTGCAGCCACACAAAATGACATTTATGACCGCAAACATTGCGTCGTTGTTTGAACCAGTGAGCATTTCGTGTTGTTCTCGTTGTTGTTGCTTGGAATTTTATTTACTTTTGAACGACAAAATTATATATATGCATGCACATTTCAAGATTTTAAGAAGCTTTTTCGTTTTTGTATTGTGCAGCCATAGCTATAACCTAGCCCAATGCGCCGGCGTGCGGCGCTGTCGACTGTCGACTGTCACAGTCATAAATTTTATTTGAATTTTCCAATTCTATGAAAATCGACCTTCGAGTTTCCTTATTTAGATAAATAATACACGAAATTTTCATATTGGTGCCGTTTTATGTTTGCCATGCGATAATCAGTTGGTGTGGTGGTACGAGTATTTACATTTAATTGTTTGACGACATGTTCACGCTTTTGAAAATGTGGCGCTTGCGCGTGGCGAATGACTTGGGTGTGTATGCATGTGTGTGGTTTTTGTTTGTCTTCTTTGCCGTTTGTTCTAAGAGCGGGGTTGGGCGGAGTATTGAGCTGTGAATTTGTTTTTCTAAAAATAATAAAGGGATTACAGTGGTGCTTAGCATTCGCTTGAGGCAATGACTTGACTTCCTTACCCCAACTTCTTTCTTCTTCTGACTTTAGCCTTGCTTCTGCAATGCATTTACTCGAATTCTCATATTCGAAAGTTTTTCCTTCCAGCAAGATGTATAATAAAACTCTGGGTATATAATTTTCGAATCTCTTTGGTTTTGTTCCGAATCCAGTTAAAAAGTGATCCACTTCGAGGTTCCCTACCTATTCAAAGAAAAATCTGAGTATTCATTCGAAAGAATATTCTTTGACATTTATTTTTTGAAGAATATCTCTTTCATATGTTGGCCGCGGCTATATCTCAGATGAGTCCAATTTTCGATGGCTCGCATTTCGATTGGTAACTGACGAATGACACGTGTGAGGTTTTGATCCAAGGCCTGATCGAGCAGGATTGTTCGCATATACTTAAGAATTTACATGTCCCCACAGCGAAAAGTCTAAAGGTGTGATATCACACGATCTTGGTTGAGCTCAATTAATACATTGATTGATGCGATGTGTGGGAAATGGCGCCACCTTGCTGAAATGCCGAGGCCACGAACTTCAGTTCCTTGAATCAGGTTGCTCTCTGTCCGATGCGTCAAATGCAGCAATTTTGCTTGTTAACATACCAGTTTAGCCACTAATCGTCGGATCTCTTTGGAACTTTGCAAGAGCCCATAGAGCGAAACGATGTCATTTGGGAAGGTTGTATATCGTGCTAAGAAGAAAAATTCCGTGGATATCCAGTAGTTTCTGGTGAGGTAGTATTTATTGAATATAATTATGTTGCCCGAGAACTAGACTACTTCGGAAAATCAGAAAAACTACAGTGTTCTTACTACCGTCAGCGTGTTCCGATCCTCTTTTTACGAATCATGTTCCAGAACTATTATACCATGATTACATGGTCTCGCTTACCATATCTTTTAATCAATTTTTGAACAAACACTTTTGTAAAACGATGCCTTTTCATTATTCTGCATAATAATTTACCAATTGTTTTCCAAAATCTTACTTCCAGATATATCAAGTCTTCTTTGTCATGCTTAAGTCGGCAAACTCACCGAGACCCGCCTCTTGGGTATTGGAGAAATCGCTGGATGGTTTCACTTACGAACCTTGGCAGTATTTTGGACTCAGCGACGCAGATTGTCAGCGACGTTACGGTTTGGCCGGCCAGAATGGTAAATACGTTTTCGAAAATGATACCGAAGTCATATGCACGACGCAATTCTCAAAAGCGCTACCACTCGAGAACGGCGAATTACATGTTTCACTGTTGAAAAACCGCCCCGGTGCTATGGATCAAAGCGAAGAGCTAATGAACTTCATAACAGCACGTTACATACGCATACGCTTGCAGGGCATGCACACAACCGCGAACTTGGATAACAGCGTCGATTGGCTGCTGGATGCGCAATCGCTGGAGAAGCGCTCTTTCTACTCACTTAAACAGATACGCGTAAGTGCGCGCCTCGATTGCCACGGTCATGCTGATAAGACTGTTGAGTTGGCGGAGAAGCGCGCCGCTGAGTTGGAGTACGCGCAACTCGCATCCACGCTGCAATGTGTCTGTCAGCATAATACCTGCGGCGCCGACTGCGGCGAATGCTGTGCGCTCTATCAGGACAAACCATTTCGCAACGGCACCGCGCGTGAGCCAAACGAGTGCGCGCTGTGTCAGTGTAACGGACATGCAGAGTCTTGCATCTATGATGCGTTTCTGGATCGCGGCATCTGTCAGCAGTGTCAAAACAACACCGCCGGCAATGAGTGTGAGTTTTGTGTGAACGGACACTATCGCGCTATAAATGAAACGCTTGCGACGCCCTGCCTGCGCTGCGAATGTGATGGACGCGGCGCTGCAGGCACCTGTGATCCCGTGAGTGGTCAATGCCACTGCCGCGAGGGCTTTCAGGGGGCGCGTTGCGATGAATGCGCTAGTGGTTACTATGGAGACGAGTGTCGTCGCTGTGAGTGTGATGTGCGCGGCACCATACCAGACACCGAATGCGCGGGTGTGTGTAAATGTAAGGCGCATGTGACCGGCGATAGCTGTGCTGATTGCTTACCAGGCTATTATGATCTTAGCGCCGAGCATCCAGATGGCTGTGCGCCCTGCTGGTGTTCGGGTGTGGGCTTGTCATGCAGTAGCGCTGTGCTGCAAACGCTCGCCTTCGAGACGCTGAACGATTGGAAGGTAACGGACATGACGCGCTCACAAGTGGTTGCCGCCACTGTGGATCACGATACAAATTATCTAGTTTATAATATGGACGATCTGAATGATGTGGAAGCTATTTACTGGCAAGCGCCACAAGGTTATCTCGGTAATCGCCTCACCAGCTATGGCTCGCGCCTCACCATACAAATTAACTGGGTGACCATACGTGGCGATACTTCTGGCAAACCTACCGCTGGACCCGATATCATACTATTCGGACGCAATGGTCTTAAAATTGCTCACGGTGACACTACATATACGCATGGTTCAGCGGCTACCATTAACATTACGCTCGAAGAGTCGGGATGGTATCACGTGCCGCCAGCTGTGCGCGATATTAAGACGCGCCTGAGACGCACTGAATATCACGGATCGGCGGTGACGCACGCTCAAATGCTGTCAGTTCTTTCGGCGCTGGATGCTTTACTTGTACGCGGCACTTTTCACACAGATCAAGTGGAAACCTCGTTGGAACGCGTAATTATTTACTCGGGCGGCACAGAATTAGGCGCCGCGAAGGCCAGCACGCGCGTTGAACAATGCGTTTGTCCCATCGGTTATTCAGGTCTCTCTTGTGAGAGCTGCGATTTCGGCTTCATACGCATCTGGGAGAACGCGACTGATCATCAGTTGGTGGCCAAGTGTATCCCTTGTCCGTGCAATGGTCACTCGAACTCATGCGACTTGCAGAGCGGCGGCTGTGGCAACTGCATGCACAACACCTATGGAGAGCGGTGAGTAAAGTATTGGGACTTTATATAATTTAATTAATTTTGTTTAGATAAAAAGAATTAGTTTTGCCCCTGATAATACTTAAATATTCCTAATTATGTTAGTAAAGTTATGTAGTAAATTATTATTAATCACTGGACTCTATTACCTGGTCACCTTAAACTATCCACTCCACCACTGGGTGTTTGTCTCTACTATGATACACGAATTTTCACCACACTCACCACAATGGCATTAACTCACACTCTTTTCTCTCATTCGACCAGTTGTGAGCGTTGTAAAGTGGGCTATTACGGCAATCCGCTGCAAGGCACCGAACACGACTGCAAACGCTGCGCTTGCCCTCTACTGGCGGATAGCAACAACTTTTCGCCCAGTTGTCAGTTGAAAACATATAGCATCATGGACTTGAACCCAATATACGGTGTGGTGGAGAATTCCGAATACATTTGCACACAGTGTCCGCCCGGCTACACTGGTGACCACTGCGAGATGTGCGACGATGGCTACTATGGCAATCCAACAGAGTTAGGCTCACAGTGTCGGCCATGCGATTGCAATGGTGGACCGTGTGATGTCTTCACCGGGCAGTGCATCATATGCGAGTGAGTAGACGGTGAAAAATATAAAAATTCATTCATAATACAAATGTCTCTTTCTTACCCAACCCTTAGCGGCAACACGGAGGGCTGGCGTTGTGAGCGCTGCAAGCTTGGCTACTGGGGCGATCCCTCGGCGGGTTGTGAGCCATGCGATTGCTATATTGACGGCTCGGATAGTGATTATTGTGACAGCACGAATGGTCAGTGTTTGTGTAAACCGCGTTTCGCCGGTCAAAAGTGTGACGAATGTGACGCGGGTTTCGCGAATGTCGATTTGAAGTGTTTACCGTGTAATTGTAATCCATTCGGCGCAGAGGATATAGATTTTTGTGATCCCGATAGTGGTCAGTGTCAGTGTAAACCTGGTGTGACTGGACTGAAATGTGATGAATGCGCCGAGGGACATTTTGGACTGAAGGAGGAATCCGATGGTTGTGAGGGTGAGTCGTCAGTTTTATACTTTACTCAAATTTAATTTTGCTTATACATATATAAACGAAAGTAATAAGGATGAATAGTCTATTAATCCATTCAAGATTCAATATTGATCTTTATACACACTTCTGTATTTATTCGATTTAAAATATTGTATGAGTTTTTACTCAAGGGCATTTTGATGGGTCCGATTTTGACTTCTTGTTTATAATTATATTTTCTACAAATTGTGGATCTATTCTGTACTAGATTTACATATATCTATACATAAACCGAATCTAAGTTACATATACCCAGTCCATTTTTTATTCCATGACTTTGATTAGAGAGGTCCCAGTATAAGACCTTTCTTTATATAGTAAGAGAAAAGTATTAAATGCTTTTTCCACAGTATTCCCTATTTATTGTGGAGGCCTAACCTAGCCTGTGGGAGCATACATTAGTTTTTATGATAACAAAGATAGCACCCCTCTAAGTCTTGCCGAATTAGGTATTCTTTTCTGCGAAACTTATAGCTGGTAAAATCAGACTGTGGCTGGATAAACATACGTAAAGCCGACTATTATATAAACAAGCTTATATGTAGCTCGTTTAGAAGGATAGTTTGGTCTTCTGCTTGTTCGGCTAGGAGCTGCGTTGGCTTCTTCCAGTTCACTACTAGATGGTAGGATCTCGAACCAGCCCAGCAAGCATTGGTCAGCTACTAGCAGCTTTGCAGCCGCAAGATCTTTCTTGACCACGGTAAATACTAAAGGTATAGTGAGCTACTAGCTCTCATCAAAGTCCGCCTTTAAATAGTTGTAGGAGTTTTAATTGGTCTATGTCCGATCGGGATTCATGGGGTTAAACATTTTGCTGGATGACAGTTGCATCGGAAGTTTGGAAGAAGATGAGATGGAATAATCTTAACATTACTTCACAAATGTTCCACTTTTGGCAATTCAAGGCTAAAATATATCGGGTCTCACATTTTTAAAGATCCAGATGAAGTATCGGAGGTGGCAATAAGCAGATTTGTGATAGGTCCCAGGCGCATTATCGAAAGCAGATATGCAATAACCTCAGTTTTTCATTTGCCTTCACAAAGGACTAAATAGTATACCCTCACTATGCTGAAGCATTAACCATATAACCTTACCTATTCTAACCACTTGGTCTCATTTTCTTCACGAAGTATTTCTAATGAGTAGTTATTTTAACGAGAAAATTTACTGGGAATATCAAATATAGTTTGTGAGTTTGGACTTTGGCTCTTATGTTTCATATTTAGATACATTCTCTGGATTTTCTAATGAAGCTAGAATTCGTTGGTTTGAGGTCAAATGGATTTCTTTATATGTATATTACCGAGAACTATGACAAGTAATTCAGAGAGTAAGAAGCTGTCTCAGAAAAGCTGTCTATTATACGCTATCCTTTTGGATATGTAATCAAATAACCAAGAGATGGCCAGTATTCTTTGAGATTCAATATATGAGATTCTCAGATTCTCAGACAGATTTTCCTTAAAAGTTCAGCTCTGCAACAAAACTTTTGGAACTTAAAGCTTTATTCTGTGCGGTAATTGTCTGGAGACTTGATTTCAGAGCTCATAACTCCCGATCCCTCGGTACTCTCCCTTAAACCGCTAACTGTATTGCATACTTTTCGCACCAACATAAACCAAAACCACTTGTGATTCTTGCCAAGCACGCATCAAAGTAAATCCATCAACTTTTCATTTCGTATACGACACAGTGATCACTTAAAAATCTCATATCTTTATTAAAAGCTCTTTAATAAAACATTTATGACACGCACACGCACGCGCACACACTTGCATGCAAACATATTATAGTTTAAATCATATACTTTAAAGTATCAACCTACTCACCTCTTCAAAACGCAACTTCATGAGTATTGCACATGCCACATTTTAAAGTACATGCAACAACAACAAGTGGCGTACATATCGTATATGCAATTGCGTTGCACGAGTGAAATATAACATGCAGTGCTTGATGGAACATTTTGTGGCACGTCTGCTGCTGCACTCGTGCCGCGCGCACTATAATAACAACAACGATAGCAATAAGAAGAACTCTCACCGCTGGATGCGTGAGCGAACGCGTGATTGCTTGCATTCAATGCATGCAATTAAGCTTAAGTGTTTTTCGAAAATGCAATGATGCATGAGTACTTGCGTACCAAATATATTTACATACATATATAGCTACATGCACACATACATATCTACTATGTATAGGTGAAGAGCTGTAAAGCCACCAACTGCTCCTATATAATATTTATACCCTGAACGGGGTGTATTGAGTTGAAATATCGATCTGAAATTTTGCACACCTGTTTTTCTCTCCAAGATGCTACTCATTGGTTGGAATCGCCGATATCGGACTATTATAGCATATAGCTGCCATACAAACTGATCAATCAAAACCGATTTCCTGTATGAAAAACTTTTTTGCTTGACAAAATATCATAACGAAATTCGGCACAGAATATTTTCTGAAGCAACACTAAAATCTCTGAAAATTTTTTCTCGATCGGACTATTATAGCATATAGCTGCCATACAAACTGGCCGTTCCAACTGCAGTCTTTGTAAGGCAAACTTTTTTATTAGATTAGATATTCTCACACAATGTTGAGCAGATTATTGTCTAAAGCAACGCTACAATCTCTAAATATATTGTTCAGATCGGATCACTATAGCATATAGCTGCCAAACAAACTGACCGTTCAAAATCAAGCTAAATAGCTTTTTATACCCTTTTATGCTATAAAAAGTGCAGCTGTTAAGGGTATTATGGCTTTGGTGTAACGTTTTTTTTTGTCTTTCTTCAATTTATCTTCTTATTTAACTGTTTCATACACACACTCACTTGTTATAGTTGGTTTTTTCTCCCACTGCGTATTCCATTTTCGGAAAATATGCTTGTGTGTATGCATGTTGCACGGTGAGATGAAAAGCAGATGATCCGTCCATCGGCAGCTGCATTGAAGACATCACTGTCGACCTTAGGAAATAAAGCGAGCGATAAAGCAGGCGTGCGTTACAAAAACAAGTGCAAGCAACTACACAAAACCATATATAGAGACATACATATGTATGTACATATATGTGTATGTATGTGCCCCAAAAAGTACCAACGCCTTTCTACGTTTATTGCAGTACCTTCAAACATTCATAAAAATTCTTACCTCTCCAACAACCATAAGCACACTTAATATTTTGTTTTTTTTTTTTTGTTGTAATTATAGTCAAATGCTGCTACGTGTTCCAATTGACCTGTTGAACCAGGCGCATATTCATATTTGGTCGAGCAAGTGGCTATAAACATTTTTGTTTTCCTTTCTTTACAATTGTCTATGCTTCTTCTTTTTCATTGAAACAAAAGAAAAAGTTCTACCGAATGTGCAGGCAGAGGTATGAGGGTAGTTTGATAAGTTCGCTTGAGAATATGCTACACATATGTATATATGTACATGAGTTAGTAGCTGTAAAACTAATTGATGTTAATTTTTTCATATAGTTTTTGGGAGATTAATCGTTACTTTTTCCATAGTCATAGTTTTCAGTGCATTATGGTGGATCTATATCAGGGCAGCGGTAATTGAACTTTGCAAAATTCGGAAGATGTAAGTTTAAGTATCCCAGAAAGCCCAAAGAAGTCGTTTCTTGGACTTATTGACAGAAGCAGAGGATGGATTCTAGCATCTCAATCATGTCTGCTTCCCAGACTTTCCTGTAAGTGTCAACGTTACTTGTACCCATCCCGCACCAATGTGATGCTAGTAAGTTCACTAGGCCAGGAACATTTCTGCAGTCCTTTCGAGACAGTGTGAACAGAAAACATGCGTATTTATCCTCCATTCCCTTGTTCACATGGTGTTGGCGATTGTGCTTGTTCTTAAGGTAATCCTCCTCTTCTTGATCCGTCCCTTTCGTAAGTTTTATTGTAAATCGTTTTTAGCGAGTTCTTGTACTGGTTTGGCTATCAACTGATGGAACTTTTGAGAATCTCATCAGCTATTACGTTTTCAGGAACATTATTTCGGTCTTGAACCTAACCTTCTTCGTCTCGTTGATATCGGATTTTTAGGAACTCATCTATTTCGCTTCTATATTTCGGGTTAACAGATACTCCTACTTGTTCAATATAATAGGTATATGAACACAAAGGGAGATTCTCATCTTACTAAGACCACTTAGATTCTTAAAAGCTTACTGTCTGCACTTCGTATTCGATTATACACCACTAAGTGTAGCTATAGAGACTTTTAAATATGATTTCATTAGTATGTTCCCATACTGATTGACTATGATATCGATTTAAAATCTCATATTGTATATGATATGGTTTGATGTTTTCACAACGTATATATTTTGTATAAGGTAAGAACACCCTTTTTACTCACACCTCTTCTCTTCACACTTCCACCTGTCTGTTATGCACTTTTGTTCCTACAAGTACCGTCAGAATGTAGCAACTTGTCTTCTTAGCCCTCTGTTGCAACTTTCACTGTTGCTTTAATTATTTTCCGTTTTCTTTTTGATCGACTCACTGTCGTGGCGAGTAGCGCTACTCTTGAATTCTTAATTTCATGATTGTAATTTAATTTTCTTTTTTCGTTTATTTACTTTTCTCATTTCGTATTCTTTCACTTGAATTTGAAAGCTTTTGAAGTGTCTTCAATGGGATTATTATGAAATTAATCAGGTTTATTAGAGCCAGCGCAATTTAAATGGGAAACAATTTCAATTTATTTTATTTGCTCAAACACTTAAATCGTTAAAACAAAGCACTCCAGGCCATAAGTGCATATTCTTTTGCCAAATATTCAAAGAGAAAAGGAAAATTTTTAAAAAAGAAGGTTAAATAGTTTCAATATATCTGCCTGCTACTTTAAAAAACTACAAGTCTATTTGGTCTACTTAAAATATTTCATCGAGTTGTTTCAATATTTTTGCTTGATCTTAGTTTTGCTTTTAATGGCAATGAAATTCTTTAAAAAATTATTATATAACATAAAATGATCAGCACAGACTACAAAAGAGATAATATAATATGTCAATATCCATTGACCCACCTCCTATATACTTTACTTTATACTATACTTTAGTTCTGAACAGTGATCTATGATCTCAACTATTCTGGAACAAAAACTTCAAAAAATTATTTAAGAAACCCTAAAATAATATACATAAAGGTTTAGAGCAAGAAATTATAGATGTATAACATTTTTAATTAATTTATCAGTGAAGACAAGATCAAAATATAATAATTTCAATCCATGATTGGCCGGTTTAAATTTAGAAAAAAGGTCAGTTTAAAACATCAGTCATATGAGAAATTAAACAGCAGAGCTATAGCCTGACCACTTTAATACTTTGTAAAGGAAATAGTATGTGAGTCCACAGTAATATACTTAGAATATAATTGGCGTTTAACCAAAAATACTATGCGACACTTGGAGTTCGAACAATCGTTTTTAAGAGATGCTTGTTATATCACAGCATTGCTGACGAGTTCTCATATCATGTTTCATGCGTTGGGGATCAGTCTTTGTGGTTTTACGCAGTCAGTGTCGATTAAAGGGTAGATAAAAAATACAAAATTTTTGTATAGTGCATATATTCCCTGGACCTGAGTTACCTTTTTCGAGAAGTTTCCATTTTTCGAATAAATTTCCTAATAAGTACCCTCTGAAAGTCACTTTTTTCTTTAATATACTAACCAAAATCAACGCTATTGCAGGTAGACCGGCAGTAAGATAATCGCAAGTCTTGAATCTATTTGGAGATGGTTGAGATTACTCGGCCTACGATTAATTTAATCTTAGGTCACTCAGGTATACCTGTCAAAACTAACAGCATAGCAAATTGGTTCCGGACTAACAACAACGTTGTGTTTGGTTTGATTTTCATGTCTTTCAGTCGAGTCAAAAATTGACATGATTCAACCCAAAACAATAACCTAATTGTGTTGAATCAATCCATAAGAGATGTTGAGATCCTCTACTATCTCTCTGAGGCCAACACGGCGATTTTAAAGCGCTGTTTTTTACATTTTTCGATCTTACCGTCATTAACAAAGGTGGTTGGACTACTCGCAAGAGGCAAGTTTTCGATGACTTCACGACTAGCACTGAATGCTTTTTGGTGCAGGTATTTGTTCCTGATAAAGTGTTTCTAAAATATTTCTAACGGTTTTGTGCTGTGACTTAAGTCTTCTTCTTTATTGGCGTAGACATTGCTTACACGGTTATGACCGAGTTTACAACAGCCAGTTTTAACTGTTTGGCGCCAATTGGAGATTCCAAGTGTAGCCAGGTCCATCTCCACCTGATCTAACGAAGCGAAGGTCTTCTTCTTCCTCCCATCCACCATAAAGCAGTATGGGGATGCTAAGTGACTTGTAGAATTTGATCTTTGTTCATCCAGAAAGAACTGTACTTCAAGAAGACTTTAGAAGATTTAGATAAACTAGGACAAAGATTGTATAGATTCTTTCCATTGTAGTTTGAATGGATCAGTCCGGGTCAAATTTGATCAGATAGTATTTTCTATTAAAACAAGCATTTCTTCGAGAGTATATTTTCTTCCGCTAGTGTGACGTCATTATACAGCTGATATTGTTAAAATTTATTTAAAAAATTAAGATTTTCGAAGCTTTCGCGTTAAAACTTGTAATGCTTCGACCGTGTACTTAACTAATACTAGGAAGTGTTCACATTTATTGAATCATTTGGTGTGATGTCTGCAACAAGCTCATAACGTCGATTAGGAATATTCGAGGAATGAAACATTCGAACATTTTAAACTAATTTGCTATAAAAACTGTACACAAAAACACAATTGCTTTCGAGTCACTTAAAAGTGCACAACACCGTATTCTATATACACGAGCATAAAAGCGCATAAACTCACTTGACATCGTCATAAGCAAATTTTCTGTGAATACGAGTATGAACAACTGTGCGCCAACAAAGCCAAGCCATGTCGAGTTAACAGCCAACTTACTGTTGCTGCCACTGCCACCGTTGTGTTGGCTCCCGTGGCACCTTGGCTATGCGCCATTGTTATTTTATTATTACTATTGTTATTATGCACTAAAGCATAATGCCATCTTAAACACACACTAGGATTATATATGTGCACAGGTGACATTGTTACTCGACGATTTGACCAGCACATAGACCCACAAGCAACTAATTTTATTGCTGCAGGCGCCCGCTCACTGCCATTTTGCTTGCAATATTTCCATGTAAAACGGTTTGGCCAGTAGCACTTTTGCAACTTGGCTCCCTGATTGAGCAGCATTAATGGGCTAAGCAAAGGCTGTCAAATTGCTATTTGGTAGCTTAGGCTTTTGTGGATTTGTAAAGGCTTTTTATTGAGGTTATGGTCGGTTAAAACTGTTGAATGTCACTTAAAAACGCTTGGTCTTTGTAGCGGAGTCGTAAATGTCTTTCTGGTGAATTTTCGGAAATCTTTTGAGTTTTTGAGCGTGTAAATGACTGGGTAGGAGTGCATATTTCTCAGAACCGATTTTAGAAAGTTAATGATGGAAGTTGTTACAAATTGAACTACATTAAGCAGTAGTAATTTGAAGTGTCGAACAAATTACTTGAAGTAATATTCTTTGCAGTGATTGCACCATAAACTTAAGTTTAAGGTTTAAGGTGCTCTTTAGGAACTCGGGGCTTAAGTTGACACATTCTACACCCTGAAATCAAAGTACCCTTCTCAGATGCTTTTCTTATCGCACATATGGATATAAAAACTCATCTTCATTTTATTCGGTCAGTTTGTATGACAGCTATATGATATAATCAGCTGATCTGAACAATATATTGAGATATTATATCCTTGGTTTTGGCAATAACCCATGCCATGCCCATGAAGATATCTCACCAAATAAAGAAGTTTTCCATACAAGCACTTGATTCCGATCGTTTAGTTTGTATGGCAGCTATACCCTATAGTGGTCCGATATCGCCGGTTCCGACAAATGAACAGCTTCTTGGGAAGCAAAGAGTGTGTTCAAAATTTCAGATAGATATCTCAAAAACTGAGGTTCTTAATAGGTTTGCGCGGTAATTCAACATCCATTTCAAAATTAAATGCATCTAAGCAACACTTAACGCCCGCAACATTGTTGCGCAACATACAAAAAACAAAGTGGCATCGTTCAACCAAGCAGTCTTCGGCGCAAAGTACCAGCAACTTGGTCACTCGCCTCGAATTACTCACCTAGAATAGTTCGTTGTGATAAAAAATACTTTCAAAAGGGGCAACAATGAATTGTGGCTTCAAATACACAGAACGTACAGACAGATAGGCAACAAACATACACGTACAGTCAGGCAGGCAGACAGTCACACCGGTGTAGGAAGATTTATGTGAGCATATAGAGTGACTTGTTGCTACACATTCTCTACATTGCTTTGTCCATAATGGCATTGCCAGCATTTTTTTTTGCCGTTTTGTCACAGCGACAATGTCCTCTGTGTGCAACCAAAGAACCAAAGTGACTTTCTATTCTATTGTCTATCAAATGAAAAGATCTACTATCAACACTTAACGAGTTGTAGTAGGGTGGGTTGGAAAACTAATGGGGAGTGGGGGAAATTTTTAAATATTTTTTTTTTATAAAATTTATATGAAGAGGTGAAGAATCATCGAAAAAAATTAAGAAAATTATGTAAAAAAATAATAAACTTATATAAAAAATTAAAGAATTAAAAAAAAATAATTTTATAAATTGATATAAAAAAATTTTAGTTATATTTTCAAAAAAAAAAATTAGAGTAAAAACTAATATTCTACATACTAAACTATTATTAGGAAAAAAGTTTAAAAAAAGTATAAATTTATATAAAAAGTTTAAAATTGTAAAAAAATTGTTTTATAAATTTATATAAAAAAATATAAATTTTTTTTGTTTTATTTAAAAAAAATTTACAGTAAAAACTAATATTCCGCTTACTAAAAAATTATTAAGAAAAAAATATTTAAAAAAATTTGTGAACACTTCAAAATTTAGAAATTAAAAAAAAATAATAAATTTCAAGTTTTTTTCTCAAAACAAAAAGAAAATTTTTTTTTTTTTTTAATTCCAAATGAGAGCAGTGTTTGCTGAAAAAAATAAATTCTAATTTTAATGCCCCTAAAAACAAATATATTAATTAAAAACTAAAAATTTGTATTAAAAAAAAGTATTTTTAAAAAAGTTTAAAAACTAGCCCAGTCGGTTTAAAAATTTTTAATTTTTTATATTAAAAAATTCTAATTTTTTATATAAAAATTTTTATTAAAAAAAATAAAAATTAAATTTTTTAAATAAATGTTTTTTTTTAAATTAAAAATAAAATATATAAAAAAAAAATTAAAATTTTTGTTAAAAAAGTTCTCAATTCAAACACAATTTTTTTTATCGAGTTTCATTACTGTTATCCTACCATCTTTATCTCTCCTTTTTACATTTTACATTTTCTACTTTTATTATTTATTTTTTGCTACTTATTTCCTTCCTTTTTATTTTTTGTATATTTTATTGCTTTTTTGTTCCTCTTTTTCGCTGCGGCATGCATTGTGTGGGTGTTGATTATTATTGTTATTGCCATGGCCTAGTGGCTTCCGTTTGTTGCGGCAACCAACAGCTCGCTGCCAACGTGGTTCAACCGAATAGCCGAACCTACAACAATCGGCGCCGCAATACAGTAGCTATTCGGGTTGTCATTCTCATTGTCACGGTTGCATTGCTTTCTTAACAGATAAGATATCTGCTGTGGTGGCGGCAGCAGCTGTTGTGGTTGGAAGAAAACATTTCGCTTTTTTTCAATATTACTTCGACACAGGAATTTGGTGGTGATGGGATAAAAAATGTCAGGGAAAATTTTGGTTCAAAGCTAAATATTTAAGTGTGTTGTTTGCTTATGGAAGGAAGTTAGGAAATTTTGTTATTCCTCTATTTACAAATACCGCATCAATAACTATTTCTATAACTCACAACTCCTTATTGTCCTTCAACCTTCTATGGTAGCTTTAAAGAACCATTAAGCGGATCTTATTAAATAATCTTTGACACATCTTTTGCTAATATTCGATTGTACTAGACTTCCTATGCCGAAGTTCAATGGCTGTTAGCAAACTTTCGTAATACTCTCGTTCCCATGTGTACTTTTGGCTGTTGGAAACACATACTGAAAAGAGAGCGAGTTAACAAAAACTTTCCCATCTTTATGATCCTAGCGATTTTATATTTTAATGTTAATAACGGTTATTTCCTGTTTGAAATTTTGAAGAGTCTTACGCCATTCTCAGTCGTTTTCTTATGAGAGCTTAAGGACAACTCAATGTCTAGTATTATTTGCACATCGATGTTAACGATTCGCAAAGGAAAATTCTCTTAGTGCTTTGGATTTCTTTACGAAGATTCAGTAGAAGAGTGGGAAAGAGATGAGCAGATCAAGGATACAAAGATAAGCATCTTTACGGATTGGTCCAACCTTACTAATAATCCAGTTCAGCAAAATTAGATACCAGAATCGCCTACCGACTACCAGACAAAGCGGAGATCATAGTATGCAAAGAAAGAATTCTTATTCTGACAAAGAACATATATTTCCATTTGAATAGAGAAAGTGTGAAACAAGTGAAAAACAATAGTTATTTATATACAGAGATCTTAGAGTTTCATCACAGATAGTGAAAGAATGCCTTGAACTCTTAGTGGATCTAACATCTTATTTCACGATAAATCTGCTATGGGTTCCTGGACTTAGTGACATTCCTGGTAACTGTGAAGCAGATGAACTAGCCATAACATGTACTACCCTGTGATAGGACTCTGAAAAAGAGGGTACTTATGTATATGCCTCTGCAGATATTTAATTGACAAACATATTATTAAAATGACCGGGTCTCGGTGAAAACAATCTCTAACTTCTTCTACAAGCAGGAAAACGAGGCATGAATGCTATATGGACCGCAATTTTTATTGCCAGAAATGACAATAGTCTGGTCATGCCATATAATGTTTATTGTAGAAGCTGTCAGGAAGTAGAAGAAGAGGAGACTATAGATAGATCGTCTGCTATGTAAATGTGAGGCTTTGTAAAAGAAAACAACTATCAGTCGACGGTTTTCTTAGACATCGCGGAGATTGCACAGATACAACTTTTTCTATTGATGAGCTACATCAGAAGTACGAGGTGGTTTAGAGAGAAGATAATAGATTGAGAGAAGTTTCGCAAAGAGCCTTCCAAAGACCTTGATGCATCGTCAACAAACGTTTCAATCACCAGACAGCAGCCTGAGCTGACTTAGGAGTCTGTCAAGGGATGTCCTTGAATTTGATTTAACTGACGGAGTACGCTAAACGCCATATAACTTTACTAGGACCTTTTGAGTGAATTTTTGGATCTGTCTAGATTTGATTTCTGCGTTCGTCTAAAATTCATTTGAGACTTTAGTTTTTCTCCAAAAAGTCTACGCTTTAAAAAAAATTGTTGATATCATTCAGTGACTTTATTACGTGCGGTTAAAATAACTCCAACTTTTCATATCTTAGTCGCGAGTGTGTTGTAAATCATAAATATTTTCAGTCAAAGCTGACAGTTGGCCCAATTAAAACGCGCCAGCAAACAACTAGTGCAACATTGTTACAAAATCTTCATGACAAGCAATAACCGAGCGTGTTGACAGCAAATATAAAGTTTATAAATAGGTGCGCGGTTGGAAATATATGTTTTTGCAGCTATATACATGTATATACAAACATATTTTTATATATACATATATATAGTATATACACATACGTCTTTATGTAGACACTAATATCTTCGTCTTCAAACATACCTTCAGTAACCGAAATAGCTAGAAAAGGCGCAAAAGCAGTAAAACAAACTCATGTCAGCCCACTTGAAAAGCATGAAGAAGCTGCAACGGCCGCACTGGTGCTAGATTTCAACATGCCACTTACATAGAAACAGTGCGAAGAATCGCCGAAAAGTATCGCATTACTAATAAATTTTACGCAAAGCTGCATTTGAGCAGCGGCAGCACAAAATAAAGAAAAACACTCAGAGAAGTTGTGGAAAATGCGCGCCGCATGCAAGCAACAACAATTTGAATGTCAAACGGCAAGCGCGAGAGCTGCGCGCATGCGTGTCAAGAGGCGGCAACACTCAGCGCTTGGCGAGCAACACACAGGAATATTTATTTATATACATACATACATCTGCGCTTATGAACTCACATGCAGTGGCGGTTGTAAACACCAGCAAATGTGCCCGCAGCATCTCGCCAAGCATGTCAACATGTTGCTGGTTTTGTGTTTTGTTGCTTTGTGTTGCCAGCGCTTACGCGGCTCATTACAGCCATTGAACAAACACATGCATACAGGCACATATTTGTGGCGTGGAAATCATTGCTACAACAACATAAGTATTGTTGTTGTTGTTGGCATACAGCTGCGTGATCTACGATGACATTTTGCGGCATCACGCAGACGCAATAAATTCGCGCTGTTGTCATCGCTTGTTTGCTTATTTGTTGCTTGGCATTTGTTGTTGTTGTTGTTTTTTCCAAATAAAACTTTTCCCGCTGACTTTTCAAATGTTGTTTTGTGGTTTTTGTTTGTGCGCGCAATATTACACATTTTTTCGCTGTCTGTCTGTTTATCTACCGCTGC
Source organism: Bactrocera dorsalis (assembly GCF_023373825.1). Classification (NCBI taxonomy): domain Eukaryota; kingdom Metazoa; phylum Arthropoda; class Insecta; order Diptera; family Tephritidae; genus Bactrocera; species Bactrocera dorsalis. Next base: position 4,956,882 of record NC_064303.1, read on the forward strand.
GAGCACAACTTGTTGGCAGCCACTTCCTTTTACGCTTAAGGTGACAAATTTTTACATGGCACACTGTGTTGCGCGCTGCGCTTTTTTCTGCACGGCGCATGCGTCACGCGTCCGCTTGTCTAGCGCAGCTGTGCGACACAACAACAACAACAGCGCTGATGGCAATGCAGTTGACATAATTTAAAATGTGACCGCGCGCGCGCTGCCAGCAACAAAATTTTTTTTAAATATATTTTTTTATAAATACATTTTTTTACAGCCAATATTTTCTTCTAACAAATATTTTTTATATCACATATTTTTGTCGCTCTGCCACTCAGCGCTTTGTCATGTGGTTGCGACCTGAGCGATACGCTGACACTTATGACAGCGTTTGACAACGAACTGCACATATAGTGTCAACGCCAGCTGGCGCCACTGCTGCTGTTGTTGCATTTATCCATCTTTCGCGCGCGCGCTATTTATGACACTAAAATGTTAGTTGCCGCGTGTTGCTGACGCTGCTGCGCGTTGTTAACGTTGCTGCGCAGACAGTGCGCGCGCCTGTGGAGACAAATGTAGTACGCGCCATGTGCGCGGCACCTTAACCCCGCACTATGCTTGCGCGCTATCGACGCGCCGACGCAGCGCAATTTCCATCAATAAAATCTAATTTTATGCCCATAATTTATCGGCTTGCAATAAATTTGCTGCAAGCGAGAGCGCCTATCAGTGACTTTCAAAACTTTCAATTTAACGCGCGGACGCACTGCTACGTTGTAGCGACTGATGGGGCGTATGCAACATGTTGTAGCAATGACACTTTCGATTAGAAATCAAGTAATTATCGGCGCGCTTTTTCACTCGTTTTTCTATGTATGTGTGCGCGCGTGTGTTTTTGTTTGATTTGCATTTTTCCGCTTTTCGCATAGCCTGCGCGGCGCGGCGCGTTCTCGTATTGACGACTCACGCGTAATTTATGGCTTGCACAACAGCCGCAGAGCAAGGTACATGGAGTTTTGGTTTGTCATTTAAAGCGCGCGTTCTTGGAAAATCTTCCCCTGTTGTTTGTATGTATGTGTGCGTGTCAAGTGCTTGTAGACGCCTAGCTTTCGTATTAATTGCAACAAAATGTTCTGGAACCGAGTGCAAAGCGCTGTTCGCCACCACTTTGCTAAACTTGCAACATGTCATTGCAAGTTGTTTTTGTCTTTCATAGCTTTTCTATGCTTGCGTTAAAATGTAATTTAAGCGTGCAGCTGTGAAATTTATTGTGTTGCCAATAATTGCTGTTGGTGTTTTAGGTATTTTTCTGCTGTTGAGAGAAAGAAGGTTGGTCAAGAAAGTGCGAAAACTTCATGAGACATTTGTAATGACCTTACTAGATTTTCTCTAAACTTCCATTTTTGCTAGCGTCACAAAAAATGTTGTCGCCTATTTTCATTCCTCTCATATGAACCAAAATTCCTTCTCTTCTCCACTTTCATCAACTCCATCTCATTTTATTTTATACCGTCTCATAAATTATTTAATTATCATAATTAAGTAAACAATCTCAAAAACATCTTTCAACAACTGTTTTCACTTGCTATCCGATAATTTGAAATCATTAGCCCACTATTGTTTGTCCAAACAATACAATACAATCGTATCTTTACAAGCTAATCGGTGCAAGGCAATTCATCGCTGAAAGAACGACAAAAGTGAAAACGCGCCGCAGCAACCGACAATCAAACCGTTACACGCACTCACATCTTCGTTTTCGTGGGCGCAATTAAAATTTGTAACACCGTAAAAATGCGTCAACGATGGCGCTACGCACGCCCACTTACGAAATTAACATAAATACCCGAGATAAATCGGTTAGTCGCAGCAGCCAAACGAGCTTGTTTATACGCAGCGGCAGTAAATACTTTTGTTGTTGTTGTTGTTGCTTTTTTATTGAAAAATGCATTCATAAAATGAAAAGTGGTGCGTTGGATTCATTCATTCAATTTGTTTTGGTTAATTTATTTCAGTCAAGTTGTTACCGCAGGCTTTAAAGATTTGAAAAAGTTTGTATTTTTGGAATTAGATATGTTAATGTTTGGAAGTTAAATACTTTTTCATGCTTAAAATTTTATAATGATGTATTTATTGAGCAAGAAAAACTGAAATGGCAACACTCTTTTATACTCAAGATCCAAAACTTTTGATAAATTAGAGGAGCTCACATATAAAATAGTATATATCGTCACTTAAAATACGAAACAGCGTATCATCAAAAGTCGAAATTTTGTTTTTTTCCTTAAGGTTTACTGCATCATAATATCTATGTAATATTGTAAAATTTCAAGGTTCAACTCTCAGATATAACCAATATATAATCATTTTATAACCAAAATTGAAATTTTCTTTTAATATGAATGGTTTTTATTTTATCGTTTTTCCTTCACTTGCAAACTTATGAATAGTGTTGTTACGTTATTTTGCATTTTAGGTGACGATATGTATGATTAAAGGAACTATTGTCTGAGATAGATAGATAAGTAATTGAGGAATGAAACGCGACCATAGCTCTATTGTGCCCTCTCCTAACTCACAGGGACTCACTTAGCCCCAGCATATTGATAAAGTCTAATATCCTACTGAGTGCTACTGAGGCGATGTGATCTCTATCCGGAAACATGGATCCAAGGGTCTTCAACCTGCGTCTACAGTCTGCTATGCAGTCGAATAGCAGGTGTTCCGGGGTTTCAGGGTCTCTGTAGCAAAGCCGACAGTTGGCGCAAAAGGATAGGCCCATGTTGTCTTTTATCAAATGCTGATTTCTAACATGTTTTACAATCTAGTCCAGTCATTTAAGCTTAAATTAGGTAATAATCTCGGAATTCGAGATACTCAGCTGTAAGTCTGTAAATACTTGTACTTGTGAACTTACTGTAATGACTGGACTATTCATATAGTGTTATGCACTCTACCTCAAAAAAATACTATTTTGCAAACAGGTGTCTCTTGTGATATTTTTTTACCTGTTTCCACAGAGGTCCCTCTTATGACATTGATTTTTTACCTTCCATCTTCGTTAGTCTGCCTTCTGCTTAACCAAATTTCAAATCAATAATGTCAACACTCAACCCTAGAGGCCATATTTGTTTCCTGTCTCGAAATTACTGAAATAATTCATTCTGTTTGTTCCATTTCGCTAAAGACCATAAATCTTCCGCAAAACCTTTCTCGCGAAAACTTGGTATGCTGGTTCATCAGATGATGTCATCGTCCATGCATCTTCACCATATAGCGGGACGTGGCTGATGAGTGAATTGTAGAATTTGGTCCTTGTTTGTCTCTTTTACTTTACTTCTCAATTATCTACTCTGTTAGCACGAGTTATTCTGCGTTGGATTTCGAAGGTGACAGTGTTGTTGGTGTTAATGCTGGTTCCAAGATAAAAAAAAAATTATGTATGATTTCGCAGTTATAACTGTCCACATTGATGTGGGAGCCAAGTTGCGAGTGAGACAACTGATTGATTGATGACAGGAGATATTTCATTGGGATAGGTCCTTTCTGATACTGACGGAGCTTTTGGCATTGCTCAACATCAGTTTACACAGCCGTATTAGTTTTGTGCGGATACCAAATTCAGACATAGCGGAATAAAGGCAACAACTGTCGTCGTATATCGCATGCCAAAAAGCAGCTTTAAAATCGACGAAGAGGTGGTGCATGTCTTTCACACAGTACGCTAGATAAAAGCTTATATGCGATGTTGAGGAGGCTTAACCCAGGGAAGTAGGATAAGAAAAATAGTGTTCAAGAAGAGATCCTGCGGAAGATCTGTTTTAGTAAGTAGAATTTAAGATAGAACTTTAGAGTTTACGATAGAACTCGATTTGGAACTCACATTGGATTTTTTACAAAGCTTATCGAGTTTATGGCGTAAGATGCGTGTATAATTAAGGCTCCTTTAGACGCTTTCTGAGAAAAATAGTCTTAACAACGAACAACGAAACTGCTTCCCTGACAAATTAAGTATATATGCATAAGTGTACAGTTATTTACGCCAAAAATACCTACAGTAGCCCCCATTACTATCTAATTCACAGAAAAATACGCAAATCCCACCACAAGCTGTTAATCAATTAAAAACGTCAATGAGACACTGCGATATTTCTGCGCGTATGCTTAATTAATGCCAACACTATTTATGTAGGCAATTAAATGCACATGTATGTATGTATATATGTATATGTATGTATACTATATATGCATAAATATGTATGTGTGGGTATACGCATTTACGACGCACAGTTAATTAACGCCAGAAGATTTGGCTGGTTAATGGTGACAACTTCCATGTAGCAAGCAAAAAGTCTTGCAATTTGCGTCAAAAGATTCTCACTGGAGGGAGCTGGCGGCCACCAGAGACTGCCACACACACACACATACATATAAGCATGTTGCATAGCAGCATTCAACTGTAAACATATTTCTATGCATTTTTCATTTATTTCGTGCGGTTTTCGATTACAAAATTCACACGCCGATTTGCTTTTTTAACGGCATTTGCAGCTAAACCCCGGTTCGGCTGTAGAATTTCATGCTTATTAGCCAATATGAGGATTTTATTATCACTTCGCACACACAAATACATACGAATACATGCATACACTCGCTGGTGTATCTCATAGTTTCTTTGTGTCATTCCACGAATTTGCATAAACTGGCATGTCATTTTTAATTGCTCAACCCCCTGCTGACAAAGTTGACAGTTGTTGGGTGCCGCAATTTGCTACTGATTTCAGGAGTGTCGCGTTCGTTGCCGTTGCCGCCGTCGCTGCTGCGTCTGTTGCAGCAACAACAATTGACAATTGCGTTATGTTGCAATCAGTGTTGGTCTAAGCGTCTAACTGTCTGTCTCGCCGTGTCTATTTGTCTGTCGTTGCTCAGCGCTTGTCTATGCGCTGATTGAACAGCATGCCATGGATTCATGCGCTTCGAGCAATATGTTGTGGTTAATATTTTTGTGCAACAATTGGCAAATGGTGACCAAGTGTCTGCTCGCCGCAAAGTGCGTTCATGTGCAGTTATGCAAATGTATGTGTGCGCTAGTATGTGTGTGTGTATGTGTTTATGCTTCACTTATGTAAATTTTATTGCTGTTAATTTGTCAAAGTTATTTATTCAGCATTTATTTGTGTGATTCGTTGCGAAAACTCGAGTTCAGACACAACTGAGTGATTGGCAAGTCATACATTTTTTTAATAATTTCAGTAAAAAATATTAAAAACTCAGCAATATTTACTTCCAAACTCATAAAATTTATATGAGAATCATCTTTAACCGTTATGGATTAGTTATATTTCCTTCAATGAAACGCTCTTGCTCAGATTTCGTATCCAAAATATCTAAAACAAGACCGCAATTAATTGGCTGCTGTTACAAGGGTTGCCTTTATATTTCGGTATTAGAGCCCAAATCCATTAAAATAGGGACCCCACAATCTGCGCCAGCTTTCGTGGGATAAGCGTCCTTAAAATCGCATACAAGGTTCTATCGAGCATATTGCGTGAAAGATTAAAGCTCACCGTCTACAAAGTGATTGGACCTTATCAGTGTGGCTTCAGACCTGGAAAATCAACAACCGACCAGATATTCACCATGCGCCAAATCTTGGAAAAGACCCGTGAAAAGAGAATCGACACACATCATATCTTCGTCGATTTTAAGCTGCTTTCGACAGTACGAAAAGGAGCTGCCTTTATACCGCGATGTCTGAATTTGATATCTCCGAAAAAGCTCCGTCAGGATCGAGAATGACCTCTCCGAGCCTTTCAATACCAAGCGAGATTTCGGACAAGGCAACTCTCTATCGCGCGACTTCTTCAATCTACTACTGGAGAAAATAATTCGAGCTGCAGAACTAAGTAAGGAAGGTACCATCTTATATAAGATGGCGTACCATACACCGATGATCTTGGTATCATTGGCCAAAACAAACGCACCGTTATTTCTGCTTTCTCCAGACTGGATAAGAAAGCGAAACGTATGCATCCGGAAGTGACAGAGGACAAGACGAAATGTCTCCTGTCATCAAACAAACAGTCGTCGCACTCTCAACTTGGCTCTTACGTCACTCTTGACAGTCATTACTTCGAAGTCGTAGATAATTGCGTTTATCTTGGAGTCAGCATTTACACCAACAACAACGACAACCTCTGAGTTGTCTCAGCTCTGAGAGTACTCGACGCAGTGCCCGCCGGAGAAGCGGAGGCAGAGGATGACCTCCACTCCCTTGGAAAGAACTGGTGGAGAAGAACCTGGTTACACTTGGAATCTCCGATTTTCGCCAAACAGAGACTGTTGGGCTGTTCTAAAGTCAAATATAACTGTTTTTCTTTGTGAAGTCAGCAAAAATTAAAATTTTGACTTTGTGGTTCATCGGAGTAATAACAATTTTTTGGAGGGTTTTTGAATTTGAGGTTATTTTAAGCGGGAAAATCTTCCTCAAATCCAGATATATTGTTTTTTCAGGTCCTCCTGGAGACCAGCTACGTGAGGGAAGGAATCCAAAACTGAATTTTTTTGTGAACACCAAATTCTAAACTTGAGTTTATTGTGTTTATTTTCACGTTACTTCGTTTCGTTTCCACTTAATTCATTATGCCACAACTCGAGTTGCTTCACTCAAACACTTTGATCTTATCAATTAACTCGTTTTCGTGGGACCAACAGCAGATAGCTGCATCCAACCCTTTTCTGCATTCTTCGTTCACACACATATGTATATATATGCCGCGCGCTGTGGCAAGAAGCGCAGACTGTTTGGAGCCATAGTTGTCGCCACGCATGCGTCGCGCTCCGCTGTGGTGTGCTCACACAAAGACGCAATGCCAGTACAATCGTTGCATTCCTACGCAAAAGTTGGCATGAGTTGCTGGCGCGCAGGCGCTCCAGACTCCGGCTTGTGTGCTGCAACATTTTGTTGCTGCGCCCAAACATTCGCTGAATTCTCGCAATGATTGCGGCAAGAATTTGTTTTCAACTTGTTGTACTTGCTATAACAACACGATGTTGTTGTTGCTGCATTTGTGTTTTCATTTTCATTTTATTGCAATAGTTGTTGCTGTTTTACGAGCTCGTTGACATTTTTATGGCGATTGGAGCGCTGTTGCCACAGCCCAAATGCCGCTGCAGCAAAGTTCTACGGCGTAGTTGTTGTTGCTGTTAGTTTGTTGCGCTCAAAATTGCAGTTGTGCTGCTGCTTGGTATTTTGTGGCATTGTTGTTGTTGTTTTTCAAGCTAACTTGCTTGCGTTTTCCGTAACTGCAGCTTAGACTTTAAATGCGACACACTTGTATACACATTATTATTTTTGTTGCTGTTCGTATTGAGGTTAGTGCGTCCTAGGTGAGCGCTCAGCAAACAAATGCCATACAACAACAAAGCAAATACTTGTAACCACACCATTGACACTTGCCGTCAATACAGAATGCGCGTATGCAACGCTGGTAGCTAACAACAACAATAAATATATAATAAAAACAAAAACTAAACAATTACAACAACAATAAATGTAAGGTATTTTTACAACTGCTGCGCCATCGGAGCTTTTTGCCACTAACGGTTCACATAGCTGCGGTAAATTGAATTCACTCATTTTTATTGCCGCGATTTTTCGTCGGTTTTTGCCTCGTGATTTTCAATATTTTTCTTGATTTTCTACCGTTTGATTGACAGCTGAGTGGTTGGGATTTTTGCTCCGCAGTTGTTAACATATCCTCTTGGCGGCTTTCTGTTGTTGCAGCTGCCAATGTGTTGCTTGTTTTTTTGTTCATATTGTTGTTGTTGGTTTTTTGCTTGTCTAAGCCGCAACATTACTCGGCTTGCCGCTTCATTAGTTCAGTAATTTGAAAAATTTGTGTTAAATGCTTTCAATTAATTCGAATGCGAGGGAATTGCGAAGAAAATATTCGATATTTTGCGGAACTTGTTAGATTAGTATCTATTCGCGCTACTATGTGGCAAATATAAGTTTGTACTATGTGTAGGATAGGTTGAATACATCTATATAAATTGATAAATATACAAACAATAATAAATTTTGGATGGTTGGGAAAAATGGTTTTTAAAGTTAAAATCCTTTCAGCATTATAAAAAGGGCAAGATGAAATTTGGGAAGATCAGAACATCTAACCTTAAAACTTGTCGAGATAGAGTTATATGTACTATATACATTCTAATAAAAAAAATATATAATATATTTAATTGTTCATCAATATTTATTTTGTCGCCTTCATTGTAATCTCCACCAAATATAATACACCTATGCCAATAATTTTTCGAATCTACGAAACACTTTTCAAAAGCACTTTTTGGGATATCTTCGATTGCCTGGAAACGGGTTCCACGGAGCGGCAATTTCAGTTTGGAGGACAAGAAAAAATCACATGGAGCCAAACCTCATGAATACAATGGTTGATCAATGGTATTCATTACGTTCTTGGCTCTAACTTCGATCATAATCTTGGCTCAATGCGATGGTGAAAAATCATCGTGTGAAATCTATGTATATATTTTTCTTCCACAATACCGGCCGTTTTCGACGGATGTTCCCACGCAAACACCTCAATACTGTCAAATAGAACTCTTCATTAACCGCTTGTGTCTCCGGAACAAATTCATGATGCACCAAACCACGAATATAGACAAAAACAATGAGCATCATCTTGATTTTTAAACGGCTTTGGCGTGATGTTTTTGGTTTCGGCTCGTTTTTCCCCTCCACTACATGATTGTTGACTTCTTTGCATGCCAAACTCATCAACCCATGTCTCCATGTCTCATCGGCAGTTATAATGCTCTCCATAGATGCGGGATCGGAATCCACATAATCAAGCATGGTCAAAGACATCTGTTTAGGGTACTCTTTTTGAAAAAAAAAAAACCGCTTTATCGGAACGAGTCGAACAAGAACTCGTTTTATACACGAAATGTTCACCAAAAATCATTGAAACGGACTCGCGCGAGATTTCGTGCTCTCTTGCCATTTCTCTAATACTTGCCTGACGATTTTCGAGACCTTCACTATTTTAATATTTTCAACAGTTAAAGATGTCGAAGGTCGTCCAGACAAGGAATTTTTTCAACGATTTCTCGACCGTCTTTGAAGGCTTGGTGAAACTCGTGGGCCTGTGTTTTTGATAAAACTGAATTACCGCAATCCTTTTCCAACATTCGCAACGATTATTGGTTAGAAATACAAAATTTGGGGCATATTGTTTGTTTGATATTTTTATCCCTTGTAAAACTCGCTACCCACCATAGACCGGCTGTAACAGCTGCTGTGAACAAACTGTTTGACAGATCACGCACTTATTTGGCCGAGTCGGATAAATTCCACCTGATTCTCTTCATACCATTTAAATTTAAGAAAATCGTATGATAATGAAAACCACTTGCCTACGTTTATTTTGAATACTGCTAAAAGTACGATAACTCCTTAAATGTATACGTAAGAAGCGTAAAGTTTTCATCCTATATGGTATGGGTGTGACACTGCTCACTTTTAGGTGAAAATCACAAAAACAGGCAAACCATTTTCAACCAATTTCGGTACATAACACCATCATTATCTTGCAGGTGAAAAAGAATCGATGTATTCCGCCTACTTCCCATATAACAAATATTTCATTCCATCTGATTCTGTCACTTTCCAGTATACAAATCGAACACCAATCAAGTTATCGGAATAAAACTTCGAATAAATAATGCCCTTAAGATGTGGCATCTTACATACATAATAATGAAGGACCAGAGATATTCAAAAAAAAAAAAGAATAAAATCTGGAGAATCTTTTACATAGCTTCGTTAAAAAATTTCAAATTCCAACATAGCCTTCAATGTGTATAGTAATTCACGTTTAATGTCTTCAATTGACTCAAAATTGTTTCTCCGGAGAAGTCGTTTTAGCATTTTACATAGCCAGAAGTCACACAGAGTATGATCAGGTGAAAACAATGGTTGCGGCACGATTATTGGTTAAGCATTTGACGAAAAACTCGCAAAGAATCAATACAATCAAATAGTTCCTTGTTGACAGTTTGGTCGGTCAAAAGATGATCGAAGAAAACATCAACATAACCTTGATTTTGGACCAGCTTTGACATGATTTTTTCTGCTTCGGCTCAGCTTTGCACGATATTCGGCCAATTGATCGTTTGTTTCCGGGTCGTCAGCATAAATCCAAGACTCATAGCTAGTAATAACACCTTTCATGATATCCTGGTAGTCGAGAAGCATAATTTTACTGACGATAACGAGAAGGTGTTTTTCGAAAAAACTGAGTGATTTTAAAACGGATGTTCTTTCGAATTTATTTTTCCAAAATAGTGTTCTCTTACTTAGTTCCCGACAGGTCCTTTTTTAATAAGTTATTTTATAATTAATTTGATATCATAAAAAACTTATAATATAATAAAATTTAAATCTCAAAATTTTAATTTTTATGTAGTCTTCAACAAAATATATTTTTCCTAACCTTAAACATATTTTTGAATGAAACATTTTTTAAAATTAATTTGAATAGTAATTATTAACCAAACAATAGTTAACTGGTTAAATGCTTTTATTCATTTTAAATAAATTATTCACAATTTTTCTCACTCTAATAGAGCCACCACCAATCAAATCGCCATTAAATGCTAGATTCCATTATAAACACCACAATTGTGGCCATAGCCTTTGAAATAAAGTTTGCCTACAGCAGCTATTGTTGCGCAACACTTCACATACACCAGCCATATTCTTGCAACACGCTACATTTGCATGCACAAACACACACACGCACAAACACTTGGCGTACCATTCACAAACTTCTTTAGCCCAACAGCGGGGCTCAAGACAGCGCGGTAATAGACACATTAAAGAAACATCTCAGCAAGACTTCTCACATTTCATTGCACAACGCAAATACGCAGAGCGTCATAATCCCCGACAAGTCATAAATCATCGGTGTTGACCTTATCAGTCAGGCGATAGCGTTGCCGGTTTGACACAGCGCTCATCGCTCAAATGAGTGGCCATAAAGTCAGCTGGCAAGCGCAAAATTTGTGCAACGAAAATTTAGCTGCCAAAAGAGATTTTCCGCCATCGCTTTACAGTTATTATTAAGTGTTGTTGTTGTATAGTGTTTTGCATGTCAAAATTGGCCAGCGTGTAATGCAATTAAAGCGCTTGTATTTAGTTGTAAAAATATGCATTTAATGTTTCTATCTATATATGTATGTATGTAAGTGTGTATGTGTCCATGTAATCGGCTGAGTCAGCAGGTGATCAGAATGTTTCGCGCTGAAAAAGTTATAAAATTAGTTTATGACACTAATGAAAACTCTACAGCATGGTTCATGTGTCATAAACTGGTGTAGCGTAGCTCATAAAATTTATTAACGAGCCTGTACCCTTCAAGTGGATTAAGTGAATGTCAGCAAAACCAATTAGCGCCGAATGACATGAGTTTCGACACAATTATGACACAAATCCGCTAAAATTATGTGAATTGAATTGGAAAAAAACATTTAGTAGCGTTTCCGACCTTAGACGATTGCGTAGGTCGATTCTACCATCGGATCAAATCAGTGCTTAAATTCCGTCTGCGACGAAATCAAAAACAGTGAATGAAAAGTGTATTCTTAGAATAGAAATAGTTTATCCATAAATCTGCCAACCTTCCAGAGACAGTTTCTATTTTTGCTTACGCTCTAATTAACTTGATTTCACATCGGTATTTTTTTGTACTTTAGGTTTTAGGTTTCAGATAGATAGATATAAATAAATGCTATCCCTCTTTTAGACGGACTCACAAATGCTCAATAGTCTCAAATTCCACTGTTGAGGCGATATGATCCCCATTTATATAGATATATAGATTAGGTCAGGTTATGTTAGTCTAATAGGCCAATAAGCCGCGCATATACCAGTTTTGGTACTTGCTACAGTTGTTAGATCCATGACGAGTGATCATCCTTGAGGATGCCTGCGCTTGACGCGAATTTTAACAGATTGTGTGGCCTCAATATAGATATGTTTTCCAGAGTATCATATCATGGAGATTCCACGTAGTCTTGCCAATGCGGGACAGGACAAGTGAACAAGAGATACTCCATTATTTCCTTGGTGTCTTGCTCTAGACACTTCCTGCATTCTTCTCGATCTGAGAGCCCCATTTTAGTTAGTATTCCGGTCATGATCATACAGTCTCTTCTATCGAGTGTCAATAGGAAATTTGTGTACTTCCGATCTACCATTTTGCACATGACTTTCATAGTTTTGCACCCAAATAGCTGGTTCCATCGGAGTTTACGCCAACTATATTTTCTATGTTTACTCTGTACCTTCGGATATATAGATTCAAAGGCAATGGGCCTGCGTTTACGGACTGTTGCGAGGTCCATAATTAAGTACCCTGGCATTTCTGACTTCATATCGATAAACGGCCGTTTACACAAAGGGTTACACCCATATTAATAGAGTGCTTCTTGAGCCGGGATTTGTTCAGAAGCAGGAGGTTTATTACACTTTTGAACCTTTTGAGCAACTTGACTCCAAGTATCCAATTCACTGAGAGGGAGTTGGTGAAGGTGTTAATGGCTCCTCTGAGTCTTAAGTTTGTTGCGACCGAAGTTTGGTCGGTCCCCTGTTTATTTCTTCTCAATTTTGAGTTTTTACCTCGACAGTACGGATGATTGTCGATCGCTCAGGTAGTTCATGGTTCCCTTCTTCAGCCCTGGAAGGAGTGTAGATTTTCGATGTCGTCAAGTAGCTCTGTATCTAACGTCGTTTTGATCGGTAAGTTATAGTTTACCTCTTCGAAGGAAACATTTTCCATTTAACGCCAGCCTAAAGTTCATCAACTTACCACGAGGTAATAATTTCAGTGTCTCAGTTCCTTTTAAATTTTTTTTAAACTTCAACCACTGATCTACTCGAGCAAGACATGCCGTGATCATCGTTGTATTAACATAACGGACTTTGCTTGTCCAAAAAAACTGAAAATACAATTTCTATAAAGCTACGCAGGTGATAATCAAATTCCAAGATTTTCGCGTAATTATAAAATTATTCCCAAAACCCATAATTACCATAACCCGTTGGGCGGTGGATGAATTAAAAAAATGCAACAAGCTGATCATTCGACCATAATTCAACACAGTATACTCTATTTGTATATAAAAATGGCATGTAAAATACTGCAAAGGGCACAATTTTTGCCTTCCTCATACAATAAAATGTAAAGCAGACAGTTTTCAGTGACGGCGGCGACTTGTTAAGGTACAACGTGCAGCTCTAGGCCAAGAAATCGCAATGTTGCACGTTTGATTTGGTATAGTGCATTGGTAGTCTAGAGACACACACTAGGAGACAGTCTGGGCGGCAGCCGACACGTAGTTCGGACCATACATATGAGTATGTTAGTAGATATGTGCATTTATTAATGTGGGTACTTGTTGTGGAGACTTTAGTGGCCTACGACGCTGTTTGTGACTGACTTTGAATTCGGTTTGCAGTGGCACAACATTAGGCAGCTGATTGATTGTCAAACGTGAGCGGAAAACAGAAGGCAAACTAACTAACAATAATAAAACATAATCACGGGAAATTATAGTCATTAGAAGAAATATAAAATTTGTGCATATAAGTATAGAAATATACGTTTCTGCGCCGCGCAATATGTACGAGTATAAGTAACTATCTTGTTTTCCCAGACATTGTTAGAAGTTTATGCCTCACAAATATGCGAAAAATTTTCACTGTCCAGTTTTGACTTAGATCGCTTTATGCTTCAGAACAAGGCAACCAGCAACAGTAATGAGTGTGAGCTTCGTCTATTTCTTTGGCACTAAAACCGTGGTTGGGGCTTGGCCAAGAACACCAAATTTCGACAGTTGCCTTTATCCTTTGCGTGGTCAAGTCAGTCCCCCCATCACAAGTAAAGACAGTTCGCTATGCACTTGGTCCTTCCACTGGCTGCGTATACGTTCCATTGTCACATAGCTTAACCAGCCCATTCGTTGGATTTTTAGCTCATTTAGTTGGTGATTCTATCTTCTTAGATATTCATCTCTCAATATCTTGCAAAAGACAATTCTACGGATGCTCCAAGTGTTTTCTAATATCGTTTCTTAATCGTCAATAATTCTGTGCCGTATAATAGGAAGGGAATGATAAAAGATTTATCATGAGTAATTGTTGTCTGTAAAGAGAGGGAGAGAGAGATGTGCTTCTCTATTGCTCATCAATCCCAAAGTAGCACCTGTTGGCAAGAGTTATTCTGCACTTCATCTCCATCTACAGGTATTTGGTCTTTATGCTAGTTTCGATAAAACAAAATCCTTCACTATTCAAATTTATAACTGTCAACAGTGGCATAGTTCTCCAGGTACTTTGTCGTGTCCTCGTTCACCTCAAGCTAACCTCTTTCGCTGCTTTGTTCAGACCAGAAAACGGATTGAGGTTAAAACCTGTGATTTCAATGGCATCTGCGCACTCTTCATATAATATATTTGTCTTTTTAGAGTAGATAGTGTCACTGTGTGGTTCAGATAAGCGGCGGGTAAGGCTTTTTCTAGCCATTATATTGAAGAAAGCGCAACAGTGCGAATTACCCTAATACCTTCTCTTGCATCGAATAGCGCGAACGTTTCTCTAGAGTGAAGATTGGGTTTATTACTTCAAAACCATCAAGTAAAGACATATCTTTAATTTCATGAAACACGCAATTAAATTCGATTAGGCGTTGTCATATATTTCTCATCCAGTTTATGAAACTTGGAAGGTTTCTAAATCGACCAAAACTTCAGTAAGTGATGCTGAAGCTCGTATGAAGGGCTTAGATTTGATTTTTTTATCTCAAAATTTTCAAAAAGCTTCTTTTGCATTTATAAAATAAATAATTTTACGCTCGTGGTCTCTATTTTATAGTTTCTCAACTAATTTATGATGCCATCCAGACTACTAATTCGTTCAATACTCGAATTTGAGAATGCAATTTTAATTAGTTTGAGTTCAAAATTGCATCACGACGTAAAATAGATGTAAATACATAATATAAAATATTCATGTACACATTCAATCTTTACAATATATAATTCCTCCAAATTTGAAATAGAATTCTTAAATTAGACTGCTGCTCTACACCTTAGCCTCAACTATACCAAACATACTACTGTCGACAAATCACGAAGTTCATCCATTCCTTCACAATTCCAGTCACACGTTTGAAATTGACCCTGCAGTGGCGACTTCCTGCCGCATACGGTAGCGCCTAGTTGCCAAGGTTCGTCGAACTACTTCACAATTATTTTAATGCGGTTTTTTGCCACGACGAGTAAGCGCTAATGTCTGCCTTTGATTTTTGCATATAACTCATAATTTCGCCAGCAGCAACTGATGAGCTGCAAAAATCGCATAAACATGTGTTGGCAGCAGGCATTTCGTGCCTTACAATGTGGCACGTTGCTAATGATCTTGTTACTCGTTGTATTGCTGCTGCGATACTAACGAGCAACTAGTGCTAATTTTTTTGTTGCCGTTACAAGGTTGCCATAAACAAAAATAAGGTGGCAAATTTGACCGTCTGAATGCGGTTTGGTTACTGTAATTTATCTTTAACTTTAGTTGTTTTTATTTTCTGGTTTGGTGCGATATTTGAGAGTGTTCGTCAGAAATGTTGAGTGTCGACAATTGTAAACAGTGCTTAAAGCAAGGAGTTTTTTGGGGTTTTAAAAGTTTGTTTTTCAATATTTTTGAACTTAAGGGTGTTGATAGCTATGTTTTCAACCTTTTGTCTAACAAGATCTTGCCAGTACTCAAATTCTTACGAGTAGATTGAAACAAAAAGAAATGTAATAAGAAAACTCTATTGGTTTTGGTCACTTCTATAGAAGATTTCCTATCTCTATGTCTAACAACCAAGGAACGTAATACCTCAGAAAAGTAACTCTATTTGTTCCGGCTACTAATTTGGAATATTTTTTGTCTTTATGTCCCCCTATTTCTCTACAAAGCCGATCATTTTTTGAAAATTTGCTTGAACCGGCCGCAAAAAGAAATGTTTGGACTCTTGTTACTATCAATTACGCATACTTGTAGAGCCCTATCAAAAAGCTGTGAATTAACATTATCCTAATTGACAAATAACAGCATTTGTCAACTGTCAAGAATGACAATTTCAAATACGTAACTTTTGTTTGACATTTTCTCAAACAAGTATAAATATTTATTTTTCTTTCCATAATTTACTTTGTTTTAGTTTTTTTATACATCTTTGCCTATCTTTCGGTTGCACTATCCATTTTATTATACTTTTATTTCCACTTTAATCACTCGCTCACGTTTCTCGGGTGGTCTGTCACACACATTTTTCGCCGCTCTCTTTTGAAACTGTTAAAAAATTAGTTAATACCGAAATTTAAATGCGTCACTAATGACAATCATTAAAATGCAAAATGCTTGTATTAAATTTTAATACAGCAACAAAATAAATTACAACAAAAGCAAGCATTTTATTAGTGTCACGTTTGTTTCATTCAAATGTCACAACCTTTTCAAAACTCTAAAAATGTTTGTAAAATGGACAAATAAACGCATTTTTGTGCAGACAGGGTGTGTCGGTATGGACCTTTATGTAAAATAAGACTCTGACAGCTTGTGTTTGAAGCGAAAATGAAACAATCCCCAAATCAATCTGAGAACTGACAAACAGTTGACAGACCTTGAATGGATACAAATCCCAGTCCGTTAAAGTGGCATGGTCGTTTTCGCGAGTTGTTTTCTTCCTAATCTTCTGTGAGTCGATAATTTTATGTTTAGCGAAAAAAATCTCTTAGATGACGTTGTCTGTTACTCTAAGTAGGTTTGATGGCTGATCCAAAGATCACATTATGAAGTCATTTGTGATGTCGTAAAAATAGAACTCCGCGTGACAAACTTGATGATTTCACTTCGTCTTCTTCCATACAGCTTCTGCAGCTGGCATCGTATAACATTCTCAAACCTACAACATGAACGCCGATAGAGCAATGACTTGTTAGAAACCCACAACTAGGGATTCCTTAAGATCTATCTTGTGCCAAAAGGATTTTGACATGAAGCGATGGTAGACCAACGCTGGCCAAGTTCGCGCCAAGCCCTACTACCCAGTAGCAGAACACACGAGGAGAGAGGGTATTAACCCGTTTTCATTCTTCTGGTAGCGGAGTTAGGGTCACCTCTTTTGCCAGCTCATTAGCTTTACAGTTGCCTGCTCCCGTTGTGGCCTAGTACTCATACTAGTCTTATCACAAAGTAACTCCCTGCCATTGATAACGAAGTTATTCATTCCTTTACCAGCCTTGAACGCTGACATCGCCCTGCTTTAAGAGTAGATATTCTAAGTTGTAAATCGGATCTCAAACTACATCCGACTCTACGAAACTTCCTTTCATTCCCTTGAATTAGAACCATAAGTAAATTTTTTCTAATAATACAGCCCGGAACATTATCAGGTATAAGCCTAACTAAATATGTATATTAAGCGGACGCTTTTCCATTCAACGATTCCGGAAAATAAAGAGTGGAACAGCCCTTCTAAGAAATAATAACATCTCCCCAGGTTTCCCAAAAGTCTTCAAGAAGACCTACCAAAAAAGATGTCTGGCGGTGACTAACATTTTTCTCACTAAAATATCGCCAATCCAGAAAGCAAACTAATTTATTACTACAATAGATGAATACAGGAAATCATCGAAGAACTAGTCAAAACAGTGAAGTGTCTTAAAAATCAAAATTATTAAAAATTTTATTTCTTCGACTAAATTTTTGGGAGTCGAGTACACTGAATTAAAAATGCGAAATGTTTCCTTCGAAACATTAATATACCATTTGATCAAATTTGTCGGTCTGGACAATGGGAAAAAACTGGAAAAGATTTTTCTTGAAATTATGTATTTCCTATGGAATCTCGGCCATGGAACCATTGAAAATGCTGTAGAAGTGTTTTGGACAGTCTACTAACCACGAGCATAATTATTTGAGTAACACAAGCATTTGTAAAGCTCGTGAATTCGATTTTTTTCAATTCACAATCGGATATAACTTCTTAGACCTTCAAGCTTTTGTAGAGACCATCGAGTTTTAAACAGAAATTTTGCTCAGAGCTATAAAACAACTCGAGCTTATATAGCAACCTACGGAATAACGTAATAAAATTTTCCAAAGAAAACTCTCTCAACCTCTATCAAAAGTCCTTACACTCACACCCTTTACCCTCGCTCCACAAGCTTTTTAAGCTTTTCTTCGTGCATTACATTTTATGACAAATTATTTACGAAAAAACTATGCGCACGATTGTCGTAAAACTGTTGCAACTCGTTGTCATTAACTGCGTTTTTACGGCATATTAGGTAAAAACGGCCAGTGCCATGCTCTGGCGGCTATAAAATCTTTAACAATTCTTTTTCAGTTTCGTTTTCGTTCTTCGATTTTTCCTAATGAACCATTTCTTCAAAGTGGCGTTAGTAAAGATAAGCTCCAACGTTTGCGGCACTAAAAAGTGGAAGTCGATAAAAGCTTTAAACTTTAATGTAAAGGCGTGTGCTTATAAGTTAAATTCCGAGTCATAAGCGTAGATAACACTAAGATGTCGTAAAAACATGAGTCGTTTTCAAAATTTGAATGGATTGAGGTTGCAAAATCGATATATTGATTTTTCTAAGCTTTAAAGCGCTTAGACTTTTTATAGGATTGACTGATAAACAACATGGCGATATGGATTTAACGAAGTGCGATTTGCGTTGATAGTTTGTATGAACTCAAAAAATAACGCGACATAGTTAAAAGCGGTAAAATAAACAGTTTTTGAATAGACCGAAAAATTAGGTTAAAGCTGGACAGATGGTATGAGACAAAATCACATATTTACATATAAATATTTGTTATCACATTCTTATTCAAAATAGGCTCCAGAGCCAATACAAGTATGCCAACAACTAATGAAATTTGCTATAGGTCTTTGCTTGGATGGTCTTCAGAGCCTTAAGCGGACAACTTTGAATGATTTCTGTTGGTTTTTACAATAGAAAAAAAAACAGGAAGCCAAATCTGACCAATTCGTCGACTGAGCGATGACTTTTGTTACTGATTTTCACAATTCCGTTAGACGGGCGGCGACTTATGGTGGCGAAAAATGCATAAATTGGATATTACCTTGTGGGAGTGACAAGGCATTTTACGTTTCCTCTATAACACGGACGGACTGACAGCTTTCCGCCATCATCGCTTAATAAGTTTTTGGATCAGGTGCAAATCCAAATCCCCATGTTTTCAAGTTATCCAAGTATGGATGTTAGGTACAAAACTGAGTAATATCTTTAGGGAAATTTTTAGGCTATGACCTATACATCCATCGACAGAGCAATGATACTCTTGCTTGTGCACCTCTCAGAGACGGTTCGGGATGGCCAAATTACACCAATGGTCGTAAATGGGAAAGATCGCTCGGATTGGATAGCTACAAGGAAATTATTAACCGCAGACTCAATCAAGTGCGCACTAGCCTCCTTCTCGAGCTATAAGTTACACAAGAACGGCACCTTCGCAACACTTGTGCAAAAAGATGTACAAGACTTCTTGCCAGCGTTAGAGATATGATCAACCTCCCCCGACGCAAATTCTCCCTGTCGCGCTCTATACTAGGACTGAAAACTCAAAAAACTCTTGTCCCACATGAGCGAAAACTGCCGGTTTTGCGGCATGGAACAGGAAACCCCACTTGATTCTAGATTTCCCTGCTATTTGTAGTAGCAGGCTTATTTCTAACTATACTATATAATTTTGGACGATTATCACAAAGAGTCAACACGGTACTTCAAAAGGTTTTGTAGTAGGAAAAGAACTATCAATAGAGTCGTATTTATTAAATGTTTGTTCCACATTTGTGTTTTTGAAATTGTATATTAACTAACATGATGAAAATGTTAACATATTTTATATAACACCCAGACGACTTATCCATGAAGTTAATGTGAATTTTTTATATCTTCTAAAAATACTTAAAACTTTGAAATTACTAGCCGAGAAACTAAGCTAGGATGAGGTTAGAGTTCATAATCACTTTACCTCTCTCGCTCTCACAAACATTGTAGGGTGTTCCTTCACCTGACTTAGCTTAATAAATTAGCGAACTGTAACGTTTTATTCTCGGTCGGTGATCTCTCGGTTCATTGTTACATCTATATTCAGAATATACAAATTTATGTAGGTACAAGCTAACTATGCTAACTCACTGCTGCACCAAGCCAATATCTCAAGATCAAGTGCATTCGCGCCGTTAATCGCTTATCAGCAATGCGTAGACTTCAGCGCACTTTATTGCTCCCTCTACGCGATCCACAACAAAAATAGCAACTTCTCTACGATTATGAAACTATCTTTTGTTCTTGTTGGGATTCTCCTGCTACATTCTATACACTCGTTGCATTCTATATAATTGCCGGAACGTAGACCACACTTGTTGGCTCCGCGCTGCAACGAGAAATAAGAAAATTTATCGCAAAAACATCAAGGCGACCAACAACAACATCAACAATAAGGAAATCCTTTTCTTCACGATATCTGCCAAAGTATTCAACGCATCGTTGACCTATTGAACCACAATAAACGTGTGTGCGACGTTATCGGTGCAACAGCATCAAGGTGTAGCAACTGACAGCAGCGCGCGGGGGAGTGAGCTGAGCGCGCAAGCCCATCCGCGAGCGAGGGAGCACATAGTGTACAATGCGGAGGATGTGTGGCAAATGCGCTGGAACCTGTTTCTGGCTGACAGCTGGCGGCTTTCTGCAAACTGCTGACTGCTGCATTTGCATCTTGAATGAAAGCGTAGAAAATTATCTATATGTGAGAGTGTGTGTGTAGCGGTGATGTGGTCTGAGGCTACATAAATATTGACGACTTTTGAAAGCCGGTGGTTTTTGAGTGCAAATAGAACATATTTGTATAAGCTTTTTCTGTTGTTGAGCTGTTGCCGAAAATTATGCAGTCGTACTAAGTGTTAGTATGTACTCAATTGTATATAATTTTGGACGCAATAACATTTTTCTGTAATAAAACTTTTTTTTTTGTTTTACTAAAAAGGCGGTTTGGCTATAATTATGGAGAACTTTGCTTTGCAGCTACTATTTGCCTATATTTTGATTTGTATGAATTATGAAGAATGATTTGATTGTGGTCTGCACTGATACCATATTTTAGTGATCCGAAATGGTTAGATTACAAACGCAGAAGATTTTAATCTAAAGTAACCTTAAACAAATTATTTTTGTACCGTTAGTACTAATAATACCCGGGTTTAGGTTTGATGGACGATTTCTCTGCAAAATCCCTCCTTCAGTTGGACATAAACGATTTTCAATCTTACCGAATGTGTCCCGACCGGTCAGTATTCAGTTAGAACTCTCAGAACCATTGAAAAGTGGAGCTTACTGAGGTCGAAGAGCTCTCTCTTCCGAGTCTCTCTGGATCAGGAAGACCTTGCTAGTAGTTGGATAATGCTTGTTGAGTTGATCTGAAGTGAATCCGAAAGAGGACAAACGGAGCTCCTACCATTCCCCACCAGAACCTGTCACAAAAGATTTTCAATCTTACCGAATGTATCCCGATCGAACAAGTGGACGTCCCATGGAAAGGGGACCTTCCTGAGGTCGGAAAGCTCCCTAGAACTCTTCCGATTCACACTCAGTCAGGAAGAACTTTCTAGTAGTGGGTCAACGCTTGCTGAGCAGAATTGAAGCCCAACCATCCAGTAGTGATAGTAAGCTCTTTCGCCTAGCAGTTTCCTACAGTACGGCTGTCGTCAGAAAAACAAACAAATATATTCACGTAGTAACTCAAGCCAGAGGTAAAGAGTCGAAACATTATTTCCCTGGTATTGAACGTACAGTCAACGAGCTCCAGACCTGCTCTACTATTGCAGTGGATAGTCACCACTTTTAAGGAGGCTGCGCTCTGGAGCGGTAGATCTACTGCTACCTTTATGGCAGTTATAGGTTTAATGGTCGGTTCTATTAGGGATCTCAGGTGGACAGCTTAGAGCGTATATTTGATCTATGTCCCCTTATTAGACATCTTAAAGCGTCGGTTGTTGTGTTACTTAAAAATCCTATGTAATTGCCAATGTTATTTTTGCTATGTCCCCTAATTTACCAAAGCTAACACTGCCGAAATGTTTCAACCTCTAACCTTGTGTCAGACAAGATATTTAACCTTACAGTAAGAACGTTCTAGTCGAAGGGTAATAGAGTTGCTTGTTAGAGCTGAAAGCGACTTGGCGCTTTCTGTCATACCAACGACTTCGGCCTGAAAGGCTGAATTGTAGATATTTAGCTTGATAGTACTTTACTGTGTATGGATTGCTGGATAAGGGGGCCACTGCTGTTTCTATTTTATTCTTTGATACAGCAGTGAACACATATAGTAGACATCACTGTTGACACAGTCGATTATCATTAGTCCATTCTTTTCTACCAAGGAGTGAAAACATAGTGTGCAACAGTCTACGTACTTCCATTTCTCGGATTATCAGTTTAAGTCAAGTTCCTAATTTGTCAAAACGCCGATATCGGAGCACTATAGCATTTGGCTGCCATGCAAACTGACCAATACAATTCAAGTCCTCGTGAAGAATTTTTTTATTTGACAAAATATCATTAAGAAATTTGACCTAAACTATTGTTCAAAAAATCGCTTCAATATCTGTCAATATTATTCAAGTCGGATGACTATAACATATGGCTGCCATACAAACTGAATGATCAAAATCAAGATACAAATAAATTTTATACCCTTTTATGCGGCAAGGAATGCACCTGTAAAGGGTATTATACTTATTTTCTTTATTTCTAATGAATAGTTGTCTTATGTTCCACATATGTACCTGGTTTTGGTTAGCAATTTTTAAGTAAGTTTTCTGCAACTGATTCTAATTCGTTTTGCACGTCGCTGCGGCCAACCCAAACAGCAACAATAACAAGAACCACAATACATATTGTATATAAACACAAAACATTTGTCCAGCGGCGCCACAATAGTTGCCACTTATTTCCCCCACTGACGCGCCGTAAACACACACACTCGCCTATTATATATTATTATAATATTTTTATTAAGCCAAAACTCCCGGCAGTTAGCAGCAACTGTCTAAAAAGAGTACGCATTACAGTTATAAACACACACCTGCCTGCAAACGTATTCGCGCGCAACAGTTGCAGTATATGTAGTGTGTGTGTGTGTGTGTGCCTGAGCAAGTGCATTTTCCGCGCTGCGCTTGTGAAGCGTGCGAAAAGTTGGGCGTTTCTAAACTTTCTGACCTTTTGCGTTGCGCCGCCAACCCATTCGTTTAACTTCCTCTGCAATCAACTGCAGCAGCTCACTCACTCACAGACACTTCACTTGCCAACTGTGGAGCCAATCAGAAGTACTTATATGTGTTGTTGTGTGTTTTTGTGTGTTTCTATATATGTATATGTGTGTGTGTGTGTTTTGGCCGTCCAACAATTGCGTGTTTGCAGCAAATGTTTTAAATTTGACGTTTCGCCGTTTCGTAGCCGCTGCAGTCGGCTTGTATTTAATTGATTTTTCTCTTTTCTCGCACACACACACATGCATACATCTGGTTGGTAGTGGTTCAGTTGCTTGAAAACGTCTAAATATTGCACTTTTTGGCTTTGAAACTTCGAAGAATATTTTTTTTTTATTTTTGTGTGCGCAGTTTTCGCCTTTGGAAATGAGAAATATTCACCACACTTGTCATGTGTTGCAACTCTACAATTTAATTACAATATATGGTTGTTTAGAGATCATAAAATTAGACACTTAACTGGATGTATTTTTCCTTGTAACTGCAATATTTTACTTTTTTGATTGTTAGTCATGACTTGAGTTGTTGTTTTTGTTATGGTTCTCAACAAAATTTCGCCTACAAGATTTTTCAGAATCATTCAAATTTACTCCTCTGCTTTTTAGTTTTCCTATAAGTGCTTTACTAAAAATCATTGCGTTCAAAATGCAACTCTGCATTTCCAAAAAAAAAAAATAAAAATATCTCCAACTTCTGCTCACACTCTTCTAGCACTTTTCTCTTGCCTTTCAGCTTTTACTTTAACAATTTTTAATTGCTTCCGCCAACCAAACCGTGCAACGTCCAAAGTGTGAAATTACAATTAAAATAGAAAAATTTAATTACAACACCAAAAACGCATTAAGTGCATTATGTAGAAAATTCTTGTGCTTATTTATGTATATACACCTTGTTTAACACTCACCACATGACCACTTAGGTAGTTAGTTTGTACGTGTTTGACCCATTTCTAGCAAATTCGTGCAACCGACTTCCTCCATTTTGGTGGTTTGCACTGCACTGACCCAAAATAATTATTTAATTTCTATTTTACGGTGTTTCAAGTTGTTAGATGTTTTGTTAAACAACGGTAATAGCTGTAATTTTGAAAATTACATGACCTTTAGTAATGATTCCGAAGAAATTTCAGATTTATGTGCAGGGAGTTTGGTGCGCATGCGCAGCGGTATAGTCAGATATCGCTTCAGAGCAGCTATACTGACTTTAAGAAAGAGTAAAGTGAGCGAGTTAATATTTTTGTAACGGTAAATTAAAATTAATTATATTTAATTAGTGAATAATTAATAAAAAAGTATGTGTGCTGGTAATTTTATTTCGAAACTTTTTTGAGTATAGAATTCTTTCGATTTCTTTTTATCGTAAGTTAAGTTAAGTTAAGTTAGGTTAGGTTAAGTTAAGTTAAGTTAAGTTAAGTTAAGTTAAGTTAAGTTAAGTTAAGTCAAGTTACGTTATGTTATATTATACAATATTAAGTTATGTTATCCTATGTTATGTTATGTATATTATGATATATTATGTTAAATTTAGTCATGTGCTGTTATGATTAGTTTGTTTATTTCGTTTACCATAATCTATGTTTGTAACTTTTATCCAACGTATTATATAGCAACATATATTAGTTAAGTTAAGTTATGTTATATTAAGTTATCAAATGTTATGTAGTCATGTTCTGTGTTGTTAAATTACGTTAAGTTATGTGATATATGTTTTGTTCTCTCATGTTGTTTTATGTTATGTATACTTTGATATGTTTTGTTAAATTAAGCTATGTCATGTTGTATGATCAGTGAATTCATTTCGCTGTTCTTCTCTAAGGCATTATAGTATAGCCTTTCTTATCTAAAGGGTGATTTTTTAAGAGCTTTATAACTTTTTTAAAAAAAAAAAACGCATAAAATTTGCAAAATCTCATCGGTTCTTTATTTGAAACGTTAGATTGGTTCATGACATTTACTTTTTGAAGATAATTTCATTTAAATGTTGACCGCGGCTGCGTCTTAGGTGGTCCATTCGGAAAGTCCAATTTTGGGCAACTTTTTCGAGCATTTCGGCCGGAATAGCCCGAATTTCTTCGGAAATGTTGTCTTCCAAAGCTGGAATAGTTGCTGGCTTATTTCTGTAGACTTTAGACTTGACGTAGCCCCACAAAAAATAGTCTAAAGGCGTTAATTCGCATGATCTTGGTGGCCAACTTACGGGTCCATTTCTTGAGATGAATTGTTGTCCGAAGTTTTCCCTCAAAATGGCCATAGAATCGCGAGCTGTGTGGCATGTAGCGCCATCTTGTTGAAACCACATGTCAACCAAGTTCAGTTCTTCCATTTTTGGCAACAAAAAGTTTGTTAGCATCGAACGATAGCGATCGCCATTCACCGTAACGTTGCGTCCAACAGCATCTTTGAAAAAATACGGTCCAATGATTCCACCAGCGTACAAACCACACCAAACAGTGCATTTTTCGGGATGCATGGGCAGTTCTTGAACGGCTTCTGGTTGCTCTCCACCCCAAATGCGGCAATTTTGCTTATTTACGTAGCCATTCAACCAGAAATGAGCCTCATCGCTGAACAAAATTTGTCTCGAAACACATTTCGAACCGAACACTGATTTTGGTAATAAAATTCAATGATTTGCAAGCGTTGCTCGTTAGTAAGTCTATTCATGATGAAATGTCAAAGCATACTGAGCATCTTTCTCTTTGACACCATGTCTGAAATCCCACGTGATCTGTCAAATACTAATGCATGAAAATCCTAACCTCAAAAAAATCACCCGTTATAACACTCTGAATTTTTCATTGTTCTCTAAAATAATATTATATCGACTGATCAAATTTGAACCGGACTGAAAAAATATCTTTTATAGCCAAAACATTAATCAAAATGTTTTCATAGTAAAAGTGTGCTTGAAAATATTGGTCTTGGCATTGAATAAATGTCTAAGGATCTCTATAGGCATTTCTCCGATGCCAAGACGAAGCACTATTTCTTTCACTTATTCGATGTTATCAACATTAATAGAGATGGATGTGCGACTCGCATAACCTCTGTAAGAAAAACAATATCTAATTCATCAAAACCTTCCAAAGGAAAATCGCAAGTTACCAAATTGACCAACGACTTTTCTATCATGCTCTATAGCGGCACCGCAACTCTCAAACAACGCAAAATGTCACAAGCCTTGTTATTCATCCGCATCAAAATAATGCAAATCTAAAACTCTTCAAGCTTGATATGACAGGTTCGTCCTGTCGCAGACAAACTTAATAATGCATTAGTTTTGTATTTGTCACAGTTGTCACCTACTGACGTTGTCACAGCGTCATGTAAATGTCAAAATGTGAAGAAGGGTTCAGTCCGGACAAGAGCTGTCATTGTTTCTCTCTAAGGCTAGCCGCTTTCACATTGATTATAATTTCTTACTTGTATTGCGTGGGAAACGCGGCGACTAATATGTCTAAGGTGTTAAACTTAGCTTCCGTGAAGGAATATGAAAACTTTTCTTAAGGTGGCTAGAGACAATTATTATATGTAACACGTTGTTTCGATATCCACAAGCATCTGAAAAGTAAATCCAAATACAAGGTATAATTTAACCTTTAATAATAATTATATCATCCCAGTAATATAAATATAGGCAAAGTCGTATAGTTCTTTTTTCCATTGGGAGTGATTTCTGCATGGCGGGTTCCAATCCCAGCACACAACCTCGCTAAGCGAGTAGTATAAAGTTTATTATTTATTATTTATATACCTAACCGTTTGCTTCAAAGTCGACACCCGCTCGCAGCGGCACCGCTAATGAACAAGCGCTGCAATTAAACTGAGTATGTCGGAGTAGCTCCGCTAAAGCTCTACACATGTTGACTACCGCATCTTACATAAGAGTTGCTCCCTATTCTAGACCCACAACCTGCTGTCGTTAAATCGACTATAACCAAGATAACAGTAGCTTAACATTACAATTAGAAAATAAGCTGATCATACGAGTATACTCCAACATCTAAAGATCATTTATAATTTAGGTATGATGAGTATGAGAGAGCAGTATGTTTCCATTCATCCTGCACGATTATTTCTTAAGATGATTGGTCTTCGTAGCGTGTTGGCTCTTGGCTCGAGATAAATCATGATCAGAAGATCGATAAAGACAAGCAGAAAAATCTTTAGTCCAATAATTGGACACCACTTTATACTTTGGTTTTTAAGAAAGATCGAGGTCATGTCGACGAAGACAGAAACGAATGATATTTTGTGTCTTTCAATTATTTTAATAATTTATGTTTTCAGCTTTTCCACATCTTTTCAATGTTGTATAACATTTCTCGGTGAAACTTATATGACAAGGAGTTGATTAGTATGTATATAGTGTAGATGTCTGGCAACGCACCTAGGCTTTTAGAAGGCTTATTGTGAAACCACAGGCACAAAAATTCACTCAATCCACTCTCTGAACTACCCCATGGTCCTGATTTCATCAAATCAAAATGTTTTATCTATGAAACTTCCGAGATATGGACAAGAAATTCTCGACCGATGTTTGTGATTCCTTTCCTATATAAAGCCTGGCGTTCCCATTTAAGAAGTTCTAAGTATATGCTCTTTCTTTTACTTCCCAACAGTTTCTACAATCGTTTTTTGTATGTTGTGCCCATATGACAGGCATAATGTTTCTAGTTCGACACGGTTTTTTAAATTTGTTTTTACCTTTTTTATCATCTGTTATTAAGACGGACTCAAAAATTTTGTACGTGTACATGATTGGAATAAAAAGAACGAAGATGTACTCTAATTAATATTGCTGTTTTCTATAAGCTCAGTTTTGTAATTCGAAGATTCGATTCGATTTTGGGGAAGAGCGAACGATGAAATTACTTTCTTACTTGGGGCTTGGTAACTCTCTAAAGTGATTTATTTCATTCAATAACCAGTCGATCGCTGTTCAAAATTAATTTTTTCCAAATTTATACTCAATCTGAGTTTCAGAAATAGTAATAGTACTAAGCATTAAACATATAATTCATAAACCGCTATAATGTACAAGATAGTTCCATATATGTATATCCATAAAATTCAAAATAGCCTTCAACATTTGCCAGCAACATGTTGCTCTCAATTATCTGTCTAAACAAACTACAATGCAACATCGAACACGAATCACGAGCCGCCGAAGAAGAATGCGCGCACAACACAACAAGTTCGTTGGAAAAATTGCCGCAAAACAAAACAAAATTGCCGATGCAAAAGATAACAACAGCCGGATGGCAGCAGCAGCAACAGCAGCGACAGCGCAATAGCCAGCCGGCAAGCGCACGAATTCTACCAGTGCTCCAAACGCTAGCCCAAACACCGCACGCTGCGCGCCGCATAGCATAACGAGCGCACAGCAGAGCACGGCGTAGAACAAGTTCTGCAACCAGAAAGCCGACGAAGTCGCAACTAAAAATAAACTTTGAAAACAACCAGAGCGCAAAAATCAACGGCGGTGAGTGGCAAAGCGCAGAGGCAGGGCGCGCTGTGCTTCGAAAAAGAGAGCATCGCGTTCCAACTGCTGGCGCAGAGGGGCGGCAAAAGCACAGTTACTTGGTTAGCTCCAACCGGCCGACTGGCAGCGCTGAGAGCGGCAACATTCGCACGGTCGTTGCGAGCAATTGCTGTTGCCTGCCGCTGCCGGTTGTTGGACGCTGGTCGGGTCAGTTGTAGAGCGGCGGCGCGTTTGTGTGGATTAAATTAGCGGATTGACGGAAAAGTGTGCGCGTGCGATGCGGGAAAATTTCCTTCACAGCTTGTTCGCACTTTTGTTGGTGTTTGTGTGATTTTCCAATTTGTTTTTTTTGCGATTTTTCGTTCGTGAAAATGGTGAAAGAAGCGGGTTTTCTTTTCGATTGTTACGATGATTAAAAGTGATTTTCGATTGTTGTTGGTGTTTTTCGCAACCAAGTGCGCATATTTCAGTGCAAGTTTGTGTATATGTGTGTGACCAGTGAATGGTGACAGTGTCGCAGTCCTGTTTATTTGTGCAAAATATGCGAAAATAAATAAATAATTCGAAACAATATTAATTAAATGCTCAGCGCTTGCGACAGAAAAGTCAAAGTGTTTCAGCAAAGTATTAATAACCAATAAAAACGCAAACCACAACAACAACAAAGTGTCTAACAAAATACACAGCAAGTGTTTATTATGCTTGCCAGTAATTAAAAAGCAACAACAAGCTGATTCTTTCGCTCTGCGGTAATTATTGACCCAATCGTTCGTACGTGCCGCGCGCCTGCGCGACTGCAACAACAACAGCAATCACTTGCATATTGACTGATCCTGCTGCCACACAGTCACACGCACATTTGCGCGTACATAACTGTATGCCCAGACTGCAAGCGCTTCTTCAATCTTCAGCGCGATTGATTGCTTGGCAGCGATTTATGAGTTTAGCATGTCTTGTTCAAGCGCGCGCGTGTGTATGTGCGTGCGCGCCTATGCGCATAAAATAGCATAATAAGTATACGCATTGCGCACGTTTGTGGACGCGCCTCAATTATTAGGCGCGTGCACATGCGCAACCCCGCGCGCTTTATTAATTTCAGTGCATTTGCCTTTGGTGCAAATTAAATCGAATTTAAGCGCAACGCGGCGCGTGTGTTTGTGTGCATGGATATTTGTTTTCTTCCACTTCATCGCGCGTAATTATTATGCTGATGACACTGCGCCCATCGCTTGGCTACTAATGAAAAGGCGTTCATCAATGCAGCGCAGGCAAATAAGTGTTTGGTGAAATGTAAATAAATTAATTTGTATAAATAAATAACAACGCCGAGTGGGTGTAGTTGACGTGCAACAGAGTTTACTGCCAGTAAATGCCAGAATAAAGTGCTTACCTACCCGCAAACTAATTAAATTCCATAAATGTGTGTGTTCAAAGTGACGACGCGAAGCTGAAATTAAGTGTAAATGTTGTGAAGTAATTTATGTATGTAGTTTAATGTATTTATTGACATTATTTTGACAGCTGCAGTTGTGTGTAAAAAAATATTAAAATTGGGGCAATATTCATTAAAAATTCAGTGGGAATAGCTTGCGGTACACGGGCCAAAATTTCGTTTACATAAAATTAGTAAAATTGTCAATAAAAATGTTAAACAATTTCGAAATTTTTTTCGAAAAAATTGCTGGAAAAGGCGTTCATTCAGACTGTTCATGAAATTTTTCTCAAATAACCAGTTTAAAAAATTTATTTTACGGTTTGCGAGTGTGTATAAGAAGGCATAAAGTTAAATAAATGTGGCATACCATTAGACAACTTTTTCCTTTGTGTTTTTTTCTTTACATTATTTTTGCTAAGCATTCACGTATCTCATTAAAAATAGAGCGGTGATGAGCCTTGTTCTCAAAATATCACACCAAATGATCTGGAACGATCTTTAAGAAAAGTTGAAAGATTTCTGATATTTCTATAAACCCCATGCGATGTATTACGAACACAATTCTCTAATTTTTTCAATTTTATGGTTGTTAAAGTGGATCGGCTTGAAGCGAAAGATTCCTGCGTTCTTACAATTTCATAGGAACCTAAAATACTTCAAGCCGATTTTTTTTATTTCTAAAACGCTGCCAGAAGCATAGTTCGTCTACAATTAATTTTTACAGAAAAATGATTTCAATTAAAGAACATTCTTTGGCGAATCATTGGATGTAAAAACCCTGCTCCCCCGCAAAATCGGGGTAACATTTGTACTAAAAATATGTTGAATTAAAACAAAAACCTCTTAAACTAAATATACGATAAATGCTTGAAATGCTTGAAATACTTGAGATAATGTATTGATAGTAGAAATAAGGTTCAAGTCCTTGCTAACATAACTGAAATTGTAAATACCAGCAAAAGCTAAATAAGTTCTGATCCTTATCCATTAATACCGCTATATTCATAGGCGTTTTGATAGGTAGTAGTTCGATTTCGACCATTTTTAGATGAAGATTAACTATGTTAATGTGTACGATTTCGAAGATCTTGTTGGACCGCCACTGATACTTTGCAGACTCCAGTCAAGCACCATACTCTTGTTGTTGTTAGGACTCCTTCTCTAATTCATACATGTGATTTCCAGCTTTGGTAAGAACTCATTCTCATGATTTTCAACTTCTATATGATGGTTGAGTCTCATTAAAATCGTTGTGATATTCATCTCCAACATGTAATGTCAGTTCAACGAGATTATAGGTTCTTATAGAATACGATAACACTATTTCGTCAGAAATCCTGAAAAGAAATTGATTCTTAAATATTAGTTTCCTGTACAGATCTTTCTTAATCGACTATTCTGTTCCTACACAGTAATATCTCGCTGAAACACATTTATTTATATTTTTCCTATCACAATTTAGGATATATTCCTTCAGAGATATCATTGGGGCAAACTCGGGTACTCTATAATAGTTGTGCTGACTATCATTGCAGATTTAATTTGTTCTCTATCTCTTTTTTATCGTTTATTCTGTTCCTATACAGCGATATCTAAGACATTTATTTATATTTTTCCAATCCCTATTTGGAATATATTCCTTCAGAGGTACCATTGCTGGCTCGAGTATTCGAAGATTTGGCGATTTTAGAGGAAGATTAATTAAGTATCTTCATTGATATTTGGTTCATTCCTTGCAAAAGGAAATATTTTGACATAGTTTAAATGAAGCAGCTTAACTTTTGCTTGTCTGTACAGGATTTCGCTTCACACGTGTGAAATCATTTGATCCCTAATTTAATCTCTACAAAGGTTTTTGTCCTAACTACAACTTTTGAACTTGCTAAGGGTTATTGTCTTTACTTATTTAATTGACACCACTAAAGATCAGTCTTCGGCTACAACTTCATGCGTTCCTTCACTCAAGCTTAACGAGAAAATCCTCTAAATTGGGAAGGAATTGAAATATAGAACTGAAAAGATTTCATTTTGCTTCACTTACTTTAATTATTTTCCAATTCGATATTGAAATCAATTGATATTTTTAGATATTTTCGATTTTTTTTTTAAATACACAATAAACACAAACTTGTATCCATTACTCATAAAATTATTTCCTTAACCGATTTTCTACTACAACTTCACTTCAAGCGCTTTCAACCGGTGACCTTTAGTTGCAGTGCCCCAAATTCCTTAACAAAAACAAAATAATAATAAAAATAACTTCAAAATGCATGCAATTAGTTGTTGTTGCTTATGTCTACATATTTACAGACGAAAACTAATGTGTAACAATTACGTCCACTGTGTCTTATCAACAGCAAAATCACGTCACTTAAATAGCCCACAACGGGCCGCGGCATGCTGCCATTATTTACAGTGCACACACACACAAACAAGCATGTTGCAACACGCTGTTGCATGCCAATCTTATCGGCTTTATAAAAATTAAGCAAATTTGTTAAAATATTTTTTTTCTGTTTTCAAACAAGTCAGATTGTAAGGCTTTATCTTGGATATCTGGTATTTGCATTTCGTTGGATTTTCGGGCATTTCGCAGCATCCCACAGCCGGTGCAACGGTCCAACAGCCAACAGCAACAGCCACCAGACAGTCTGCCAGGCAAGCTGCCAACCACTCGGGCGCTTATCGCCGCAGACATTTCACCTTACACCTTCCGTGTTGCTCTGCTCATTTGTGTCGCTTATCTGTGTATGTGCGCGTGTGTGTGTTGACAACGTGTCTGTGTGCGTTGGCGTAAGATAACATAATTCGTGTATTTGGACACATTTGTTTATACTAAAAATACCGAAATTAAAAAAACAGCAACTTAACTTTACATGAAATTGTCTGGAATTGTCTTGAGCGGCTGAGGGTTTGTGTGCTTGTGTTCGCGAGTGAAACGTGGGAAGACACGGCGTTACTTGTACTACTGTCTGCAACCGCGTTCAGCGTGTGCAAGTGCTCGGTTGCTTGTGTCAATATGGGGGCGTCGGTTTCTGGTTAACTATGTGCTAAGCAAATATAATTAAAACAAAGTTAAACAGTTGGCTTAATTAAGCAAACAAATGACAACAGACACTGTTTGTGGGGTGTGAAAGTTGGCTTAGGTGCATGCCTTACAATGCTTAATTCCAAATAGTTATATAGTTGCATACCAAAACAAGAATTTAGGGTATTTGTACAGAGATTATCTCGACACCTGCTGTTAAATCATTAGAAAAATTCCTGAAAGAGACACAGTAAGACAAAGCTAAGGGGTTACTTGAACGTTTGTTTACAAGCAAAGCAGATTTTCTACCCCAAAAAAGAAATCAAAACACATTTTGACATGCGACAGAAGTCATCTTAGCGCAGAGTTTCAACGCAAGTGCTGACAGTTTGTTGAACAGCTGGTATCGTTTGTTGTATTCGCAACTCTCCAACGCTTGGCAAACCGAAGGCAGCTTTGAAAACGTTGAAACCACTCGTGCACTCTGCTATAGGCAATCATCGCCATAAGCTTATTTCATCAATTGAAACGATTCGGTAAAAGTCTTACCAATTTTAAAACAAAATTTAATGTTGGTTCTTTGTTCGAAGCTCATTTTCGCAGCGATAGCACAAACATACGGGCACTTAAAAGACAATAACTTCACTTCCAATCATTAAATTCTCACTGGACAATCACACCAGTCTACGTATATATGGCGCCACCAGGGGCGCTTGATTCAAAAAGTCCTGTTTACTTTGGAACAAACCTTGTATACTTTATCAAAATACTTAAGCAAAATTTAGTATAGATTTTTGCAGAAATACTGTTGAGGCTGACTCGAGTACTTTATAATAGTTGTGGTTCATTCTGACTGTCATTGTAGATTATTCTTGGTTCTCCATCTCTTTCCAAACTTTTCAGAGATATACATTTATATCCCAGAAACCCTTCTTGGTACTCAACTTTTCCTAAACTTTTCAAACGTATGCATTTAAGTATGTCCCAGAGACCCTGTTTTCGGCTTTACGTTGCACAAAAAACAATCGAAAGTGTAATGAAAGCAGTAAGAGAGAAAACCGACAGCGGTATTATCAGAAATTCAATTTCAGTTCCAGTAAAAATAAGTTTAGATACAAAATCTTATCGGTCACTAATCGTCAAAGTTGTATTGAAGAAATATGCAGTGGAGACAACTAGGCCCTTACTGCTCCATTGTACAACTATCGCAATACTGAGGATGAGACATTCCTGTACTTATAACTTCGGTGCACCAAGAGACACACCCGAAACTGTTACTACCCACCTCAACAAATTTGTGATGAGCTCAAAGCACTTTGTCGACTTTGAGTCACCACAACGGACCAGCGTTCTAGGATCGACCTTTAGCTATCTTTCCTTACCCATAGGTTTAGTTACATTTGAAGTATCTTCTCAACCCGATGCTTAACGAGACACTTAGAAGTGTGACCCAAACATTTTTTAGTCATAGCCGCAAAGTCTTACTAAGTATAATTGCAGTTACAACTAGTTCATGGATCTCTTACCTTGGTCTTATAACTGGAAATCAAAAGAACATCAGCCTAGAACCCATTTATTCAAAGCACTAATCTTACATCTTTATCTTAACTACTTGTAGCTAGACATATACAGAGCTTACTTTTCCTTACTTATTGGTTCAGCTACATTCGAAGTAAAGTTTTTTCTAGTCAGTGATTTAAAGTCCTCGATCTTAAAACCGGAAAATAAAACATCAGCCTAGCACCAATTTTTTCTAAAGTCTAACCAAACATGCTTATCTTATTCCGAAGTCGTTCGTAACTAGACATAGTACACAGAGCTAGTCAGAGGTCCAAAGTCTTACTAAATATGCTTTCAGCCACAACAAGTCCATGGGTCTCTTACCTCGGTCTGAAAACAGTAAATCAGAGAAACAGCTGCCTAGAACCCATTTCTTCTAAAGATTAACCTTACAACCTTATCTGAAGCCATTTGTAGCTAGCCATACACAGAGCTCGATGTGAAATCAGTCTAACGATGATTTCTGTAATTTTAGTACCTAAACTGAACTTCTGCTCAAAGCTTCTAGATCTCCTATAAGCATTTAGAAATCATTACATAGATTCCGTTTGACTACCTACAACTCCTAATCACCCCTACACTGTTCAACGCACCAAGTGTGGCGCTTCCCTATTTGTTCTAAAGAACATAAACAATTCTTTAACTATTTTCTTGTGTGAACCACAAGCTCATCACCCAAAATCGACAAAGTGCTAAAAAGTTTACGATGCTACTTCGAAATTTAAGCGATTCTAGGAACGATTTTGAGATATTTTCGTCTTTTTATGATCGGCTACTTCTACTTACACGCTTCTGTGCTTTGTTCTCATCGTCATTCCCTCCACTTCCGTTGCTTAGTGTACCCAGCGCCAACATAAAATCCGTCAAATGCAGTTCATTAACAACAAATTAACTTGGCATTTGAATGGACAAACCCCATTAATGACTCTTTCAAGAAGCGGCGTGTAAGCAACAAGTGTAAGTTCAAGGGGCATGCACCGATAACATGAAATCCTATACTATATATTTGGAAAAGCGCATAAAACAAAAACAGCATGACGTGCTCGAAAATTAAAAGGCGGTAATCCAATTAAATACGAAATTCTGACTGACCCAATTAAAGCGCCGGTCATACCCGAAGCGACGGCTGGAAAAAAATGCAACAACAGCAGGCGCGGTATTAAAGAAAGCAACAAATAATGTCAGCGGCGGCTGGCGCCTACTATATTGTTACCAACGAAAGCCAGACGAGACAAGCGAACAAGCCAAAAATCAAAAAGAAATGCTGGCGTCCAAATTCGGGCAAAGTTTTTGTGGCATTTTTGGCTTTTTTTCCTGTGGTTTTTGATTTTTTTTTTCTCTTGGCTCTTGTCGATTTGAAAGATCAAAGATCACTGATCTGTTTGTTGCGCTTTCCGCTTTGTGCGCCGTTCTTTGGTGGTTGCGCTGATGAACTAGGAAACCGCAAAGCGAAAATATTTATTTTGGCCACAAACCAAACCAAAAAATAACAAAAAAAAAACAACAAAAAAGCAAGTTTGGTAGAAGCCTAGCAAAGATCGCGCTAAACAAGTAGTGACAACAAAAAAAGACGGACAAACAAATAGAGTAACAATGCAAAAACACGACTTTTGAAACGTAAACATACACACACACACACACATGCAAAAGAAATAAATCTTGGTCGGTTCATTTTAATTTCAGTAGAGTAGCCGGAAAAAAGGATTTACGGCGTACAACGCGCCAAGATCAAAGGCGGCAACAAGCGCAAATATTTATTTAGTTTGTATGTGTTGCTGTTTTTGTTATGCCAAAAGCGCCACACAATGCTTGGAAGCGCGACGTTTAAGGAAATAAACCACTAACCGAAAAACTAACCAAAAGCGCATTAGAAATAAAATATCATTTCAAACGATCCTCGTGCTGATCTTCATCTAAGCGCGCTGGCGCTTCTGCTGATGCTCAGTAAAAAAAAAAGCGGCATGCCACCAGCATGTTGCCGCAACAGACTTTATCAGTAAGCAATAACCGATTGCCGATTGAAATAAAAGTTTGATTGTGTGATCTTAACTAGCTATAAAACTAAGTTAACTACTAAGCCGGCCGCTTAAGCGCAGCGCATGAATAGACTCATCCTGAAATGCATACTTGCCTGGAGTCGCCACACTCACGCTTGCGCCTGCAAATTTTAATTTGTTGCATGATCTGCACGCGTATCTCTAAGCGATCAGTTGCAGATCACTTAAGGTTATTTACATTTTCTATCCGCTGATCACTGGCGCACCAATATGCCGGTAATAGCTGCCACAACAGCAACAGCACAACAACACCGACGACCGTGATTTATACGCTGATCTTGATTTAGTCATGGCAATGTGGCAGTTACACGGTGCTATCGTGGCGCATATCGCAATACTTGTGCGATCAAGTGTACAATAAACTAAATGAAGTTGAAGTGCCGGAGCTGGAGCTGGAAAACTGTTGTTGTGCTGCGCCAAGAATGCTGCACAGCAAATGCATACGCAAACACAAAGCAAAATGAAACAATAATAAATAAATTGATCTTTTGGTATCCGAGTAGTGATCTTGGCGTTGCAACTGATTGCAATGACTTTGAGAAAATAAACAAACGATCGTCTCTTTGAGCGACAAGCAATGAGTAGACACACAAGCTTCACACAAATACAACAGCAACAGCGCCGGCAATAAAACAGGTGTATGCTGCAACTCATCGTTTATATATATATGTAAGCTGATCGTCAGCATGATCACTATTACGACTAATAAGCGATCTACGCACACGATCAATCAAACGCGACATTTATGCCAAATGGAAAAAATGCAGCGTTGACTTTATCGTTGGAAAAAAATTTACATTTAAACAATCGCATTCATTAATCTTATTGCGGAAAAAGAGAAATCAAGCGGAAAAAAGTTACATTTGATGCGGGAAAATTAATAAATGCCACTAAGAGAAGCTTGCAAGACACAATCACCACAATCTGTTATATTTAGATGCGCGCGAACGATTGTCTAAGCGTTCAAGATGCAAATAACAAATTGAAGAGACGCGATGAGTGGTAGACTGACCGTGAAATTAATGACTGAAAGATCAATAATAAAATATGTAAAATCACCGTAGATGTGAAGAAGTCAGAAAAACCAGACAGTAGATATGAAGAAGTTCGTTGACACTGCGTTGGACACAGGCGAATCGTGCTGTGATCGTGAAAACTTCCGCTCAAGTGATCGATACTGGAGTCGATAGCCAATACCTGATAGTGTACTTCTCCACCAATTCTCCTCGCAAGTTTTGATTCTTCCGTGAAAAAGCTCATCCCTCTCTTGTCTGGCGAATCCTTCCTCCCTTGAAGGTATTTGAACAGAGAAATGACAGCCAGAGCTAAGCTCGGCGATCTGGTAGTCCAAAGGAAACGATTCCAGAGTGCACAGGCTCTTAGTCATCTAGTACCCAACTTTTCTGAGTTTTAGAGCATCAAGGCGTGAAAACGTCGTCTCAAGTGATCGTTAACAGTTGAGCGAGAATGAGGTGTCCCACGATTTCTAAAAATCCCAAATATATTTTTATGCAAAGAGTAAGCAAGGAAAGCCGTAAGGGTTTCGACTTCAAAAGAAAGCAAATAAGGATCGTAAATTTTTTTAGCAAATAAAAAACAAGCTGGGCCATAATCTATAGCCAGACGAGTCTGTTAGCTGGAAATGTAAAGCACAATAAAATTGAAGCAAATGCAAATGAATGTCCAAAAAACTGATCTACAATGCGAAAACAGAGCACGCTTAAGTACAAGGGTTGCCTTTTATACATCGTGATTGGAGAACAAAATTGTTGTGATTGCAGCTTCTCGACGTGACGTCTTGTGTGTGTTGACTCTTGATTGCAACAAGATAGTCAGCCGAGTCGAAGTTGAGACCTCGCACTCTAGAACATGACTACTGGAGACGTGTCTTCCGTCTACCACAACATGATCGATCTAATTGATGGCTTTTCGATCCGGAGACAGCCAAGTAGCTTGATAAGTTTTCTTGTGCTGGAATCTAGTACAACAGATAACCATATTTCGGGCCCCGGGGAAGTCGATCAGCCTCAACGCGTTTGGAGATGTTTCCTCATGGAGGCTGAATTTCTATACCCCTTTGCCCACCTTGGCGTTAAAGTCGTCGTGGCGGCGGCAGCTCTCATAGGTGCACTCCAAGCGCTGATAGAAGACATCTTTGGTCACATCGTCCTTCTCTTCCGTCGGAGTTACCAGATCACAACACTAGGCTTGCCAAATCCTGATACATAAAAGGCAACCTACGTATTAGCGTCGCGGAAAAGCGCTATAATTATGCAATTTCTCAAAGGCTTTGCTGGTGGTCTTACTACTCAATACTACACAACTCAGTAACCACTGCCGCCACATACCTCGCTCTGGGTTTGAGCGAAAGAAAAACTCTAAGCGAACTTTTTAACGAACAAAAAGTGGGTTTATAAATAGCACAGCCGCAGTTCTTAAGTAAAGTTCGTTTGTGGCCGCTTGTGGCAACTGCACGCGGGCATAAAAACTGATTGATCTGTAAACGTATAATCTTTTGTGGTATGCAACGAACCTACGATCAGGCGGCGGTAACCGATCGTCAAGCAATGCAAATAAAATTATAGTTGAAAGGAAGTTGCTCGATTAAGAGACTACGCGCCGCAGCTGAAGTGGAACGCTGGAAAATACGGCTTGAGGAGCTAATAAAGTAAACAAAACGTGGCAAGGTTGTTATGTGGGTAATTTTAAATTGGACGGATAGGCGCCTGGGTAGGAGTCCTTCAATTTGCAGCATGTAAAGCAAATATATATGTTTGAGCATATGCAAATAAACTGAATGACTATGTTGATGTTTACATTGTGATATTGACTTTGATGATCAGTGAGATGGACGCACAATCATTTTATATTCGATAAATATCGAATATGATATCAAATTTTTGGTAGTCAGGACAACTGATCACAGTTGAGGTTAGATGGCTCATCCCACAAAATGATCATGTTTAGACTGCTATATAAAGTCCTTTGTGATGCCAGATAAATGCTCCTCTAGTTGGATGACTTAGCTAACGACAAAGCGGCATGAACCTTTCACAAATCTGCTTAGGTGATTTATTTATATTTCCCCAATTTCTACAAGTATGAGATCTGCCTTGATCTGACAAAGGCGTGACATACAAGAAGTGTTGAGTTTTTGATATATCATTCTCTTCCAAGCAGCTTGGCAACTGGCTTCTGGTATGATATTCAATCTTACTGGATGAACCCTGAACAGGCAGTGTCCAGTTAGAACTCCTACAACCATTGGAAAGTGGACTTGCTGAGGGCAAAGAGCTCACTAAGCCTCTTACTATTTACCCTGGGCTGAAAGAACCTATCAACTGCACAGTTCTAGTAGTTGACCAACGCTTGCTATGCTGGTCTGAGGACTAACCATCCAATAGTGAACCGCAGGAAGCCAGTGGAGCTCCTATTCGTTCTTACTGTGGAGTTAGTTAGACTAAAATTCATGACCTAGCAGTCTCATCAGCCTTGCAGTTTCCTACAATATCGCTGTGGCCACACACCCAAACCATTCGAATCATGTTCCATTGCCAGAGTTAAGGATTCGAGAGATCGGTTCACCAGTCTTGAACGTACAGTCAGCGAACTCAAGGCTACTACCATACAGCTCTAAAGAAGGCTGCGCTTCAAATCAGCGGGCTGCTGCTACCTTATTGCATCATCTTCCGCTTGGAAAACGCGGCAGCGGTCAGGAAGCCTAAAACTGGAGTCGATAGACAATACCTGACAGTGTACTACATCACAAATCCTCCTCGCAAAGCGTGAATCGTCTGTTAAAAAGCTCATCCCCCACTTCTCTGGCGAATTCTTCCTCCTTTGAAGGTTTTTGAGCCGAAAAACGACAGTCAGTTTAAGCCAGCCGATAATCCAAGTGTTTTGAAACGAAATCAAAGTGTGGAAGAATACCAGAGTCCTCAGGCTCGCAATCATCTAAGTATCCAGCTTCTCTCAGTTTTAGAGTAGCTTTCCCAACCATGCACTTTCCAACTATGTCCAGTGGTGCTATAGGCAGTAAGGCACCATAGTTAATGTGGTTCGTAGGGCTCCTCACAGAAAATAAGAGCCGCCCGTAGATTTCGTAGATCATTATAGGTGATACTTAAGGATCATTATCCACTGTCTGATCCTCTTCTCTTTTATAAGTAAGCTTATTCTTCAGTTTAATAATAAACAGATGATTTCCTTTTAGAATATAGCTCTCATAAAGCCAAAAGCGATCAGCTCTTAATGATCAATGATCTTTACCTTTTACTCTCAAAAAATACATGAAACACACTTTTAAGTATCAGGTTAACAAAATGATCAATGATCTTGCAGATACTCAAATGATCGCTATCTTATCATCTCAACTATCACTTTCAAGCTTCGAAGCTTATCACCATATTTAAATTGTACTAAAATGGTGATAAATATCCATGCATTTACATGGATGATCTGTTGATCGTGTCACACGCCGTCACCAACAACACCGCCTCTGCGTGTTTGTCCGCCATTTCCATAAAAACCAAAACAAATTACCAACTGTTTGTTTAAAAGCGTCTCATAAGCCAATTTATTAGTGTTGCATGCAACATGCTACAATTGTGGCAATTCCACAAAACAGCTGCTAACTACTGACGATCAGAGCAAAGCAAATAATTTCTACTTCAGTGGCAGCAATGAAATGCGATCACTGGCGCATCCTCGTCAGCTGTGCGCATCCGCATTTGTCTGCTCGCAATAACCGACTGACAATCACCTTTTCCACCAGTTGCCGACATAAATAAATGCTTACAAACACACACGGCTGGTTGGAGCTCTACAAATTTATGCCGAGCTCGTTGTTGCGTATAAATGTTATTTAAAATTTTTATTGGCAGTCAAACTGTCTGCCAAAGTAATCATTCACTCACATCAATTGTGACCGGCCCAGACGACTCAGTTATGCATACAAACTTTTTTCTTTCGCGTATCCTGTGGCTCCAAGCGAGAAATTAAAGAAGGTATACATGTAAGAGCGGGTATGCAAATGTTCAAGCAGTGCTTGTTTTGTGCCCCGCCTGAAAACGGACGCAGCTTGTGCTCTTCACTTCCCCCCGATCGCTACGATCACGTTTGGTTCGTCTGTGTAGATCATTCATTGCTGTCGTTTGTCAGTCGTTTAGTTTTGTTTATTTGCTCACTCGCTGCGGTTAACAACACAAGAGCTTAAATA
Organism: Bactrocera dorsalis; assembly: GCF_023373825.1. Taxonomy (NCBI): domain Eukaryota; kingdom Metazoa; phylum Arthropoda; class Insecta; order Diptera; family Tephritidae; genus Bactrocera; species Bactrocera dorsalis. The sequence goes on from NC_064303.1 coordinate 4,999,078, forward strand.
AATTTTGCTTGTTACTCGGCTTTCCTTCCTTTCTCTGTTGTTGCTACATTTTTATTGACGAATTTCCCATGGTAATTTTAGGCGTGATTACTACTTGGTCGCTGAGTGCGTGTATTTGTTTAAGAGATTTTAGAAGGATGAAAGGAATTAAATTTAAATAGGATTTATAGTAGTGATTGAAACACCTCTTGTATTATTTGTGTCTGACGGTTACTTAGCCAAAAATGGGTAATTAGTAATAAGTGAAAGTATCGTGAGTTGATTATAGCATTAATTCGATCAAGAACCATTAGTACTGTCACATTTTAGAAGAAGATATTCAATTTTTGGTAGGAAAAGCGAGAAATAGGAAGAAAACTGAAAAAATAATTTAAAGAATAAAATCAGGTTTCATTTTCGATCGATTTTTTTTAACTTTAATGTCCAATATCTTTAGAGCCCTCTTGCCATCTCTCTATCACTTTCCTGACGAATTTCAGATACCATATCCTTCACTTTTTTTAATATTTTTATCATTTGAAGAGGTCGAAGATCATTCAAAACGAGACATGCTTTCAACGATCTTTCGACCATCTTTGAAGGCTTTGTACCACCCGTAGGATTGTGTTTTTTTTATAAACTTCAGATATCCTGCAGGGCCATTAAGTAATGTTCGACTGATGCGCTTACTATACTCCGACATCTAGTGAACTCAAGATCATATTATATCCTCCCAAAGGTAGATTTCCATAGTCACTTCCAGTAGAGAATACCCACTAGCCGTGAATGAAGCAAAGGTATAGTAAGAGAGGATATACCGACCTAAATTGTACCTGGACAAGCTCCGAAGATCTTGATATCTCTCTTTCTCTCCCTTTTCGTCTATCAAACTCAGCTAGTATCTTCCAAACAGAATTACTAGGCATTGAGAGGTCTTTTGAAGTTTTACTGAAAAACTTCGGGAGGATACAGAGAGCTTCCAGATACACAGACGTTGGCAGGTCGACTTTGCTTGCCTATAATTTGGATTCATGCTTATAGGAATAACTCCATAAAAATATGAATGCCTCATAACAATATTTGCTGTAGCTGCAAACAAGAGAAGAGTAAGGAAACGTTTATACACTTCATCTGAAGATGCACAATTGTCACTATCGATTCTCGCGACTACTCGATCTCTTCGCCTCCAATGTGTGATTTTTAGACTCCAAGTACGCCATTCACAGAGAGGGAGTTGGTGAAGGTGTTTATAGCTCCACAGTGAAGGGCGGTCAGTGCATGTCTAAAGTAAGTTGCGTCCGATGTCTCGTCAGCATATTGTCTTACGTCGTCGACGTAGTTGAAGAAGGTTTGAGGAAGCATGATGCACCTAGGAAACGATTTCGATTCAAGCAGGTGCCTGCAAGGATAATTTCTACGAAAAAACTCTAGCAGAATCTGCTACTTAACTGGAATCATACGGGCCTCACTGTTCAGATGTTCGATAGGAGATATCAAGATGCATCCCGTTATAGTCCGAAGTGCAGTGCGTTTCAGGCGAACATATTGGTGTGGCGTAGTTCAGGACCGGCTGGCCGATTGCCTTGTATATTGCCAACAACGTTTCTTTGTCTTTTCCCCAAGTGCTACCGACTAGCGACTTGAGGATTTTGTTGCGACTTTGTACTTTGGCAATAATCGCGGTCGTATGAGGAGTGATGAAGCACATGCTGTCGAGTGTCATACCTAAAATCATAGTGTTATTGACAGTCAGAATTTTGACACCACCAACTGCAATGGTAAGGTCAAGTCTGTACTCCTTGCTCCAGTGTACATACTGTAGTATCATCAGATGTTATTCTCCCGGGTAGCGCAGTGTACAGGCAGAGTGAAGTTTAACTCATTTCAACAAAAATTTAAAGATATTTTACCAATTTAAGCACATCTTGCAGTCAATTGTCTCAAACTGACGTCAAAATTCCTATAAGGCGCAGTCTGTCTGCTGTCTTGATCAAATATACATACATATGTACACAATGTATATTGTACATACATATGTCTTTACATACAAAACATAGCGAGTAATCAAGCGTTGTGCTGTTAGCCAAACAACTTTGTAACATACCTGCCTACATACACACTATGTACATATGTGTCTGCCAGAAAAAGTGGGTTATGAAGCCGCTGCAACAACTCAATTGAGTTTACGAACCGTGAGCTACTTTTTCGAAAACATACATATTCGTTTTTTTACTTTTTATTCTTTAATTTAATGCTTATACGCTTTGTTGTTATTGTACCGTTTGAGGCCTGCAGCTTCTTCAGACAACAGCTACTGTGGCAGACGCCGCTTTGCAGTCTCCTGAGGCGCAGCAGCGACTACAAATTGTGGCCTAAAGTCAGTGACTGTCTGTCAGAATAAAGATAGTATGTGTATGTATGTATAAGTGTTTATGTGTGTATGTATATATTCAGTTACAAGTGCATATTTCTAATGCAGTTGTTGCATTTTCATGCCTCATTTAATTAAAAGTGACAATTCCAGTTAATTAGCCGGCAATGTGCCCAGTTTCTAACGCCGCGATTGCCTGACAGTGTTCATTTTCGCCAAACAAATACTTAAAATTTTCAATAATGAAACGAAAATGACACAGTTAGTCTAATATCCTATTAATTATTAATAAATGAAATCAAATTGCCACTCACATTTTCGCTTAGAATTTAAAGCAGCGCTGCAGGAGACCATATCATATTACCGCTACTGTTGCAGCAACCAACCAACCGCTTGACAGCATTCTACAACTTTTTTGCCATTTGCTAATTATTTTTATTTTCTGTCACAAAACAAACGTATTTTCTTTGCAATTTGTTAGCGCTTTTTGCTGTTGTTTTATTTATTTTTGCTTTTGTTTCATTTTTTTTATTTTATTTTTGTTGCTTTTCAACAACATTTTCATAATTAATGTTTGTTGACAGATTTTTTTTCTCGCTTCGCGTTCGCTCATTCATTCATTTGATATTTTTCCACAATTTGTGTTGCGACCACTTCACTTTCCAGCAAAATGTGTTGCTTTAGTCCGGCCATTAAACGCTTCGTTGGCCACGCGTAACGACTTGGCCTCTGTCTTCTTTGCTTGCACCAAGACTCGGCCTGCTGGCATTGAAATCGATACTTTTTTGTTGTCGCTGCGAGTTTACAATTTACCAAAAATGGAAATAATTTGTCGTTGTCTTATTGAGTTAAGATTTATTGTAGATTGTCTAATAGTTGTTTGATCGCGCCGGTTAAGTATAAATCTGCTACTAGTTATAAATGGTGGGATTTGTGAGATTTTTTGATGATGCGTGGCACTGAAAACATTAATTTGAACATATAGTGCAGGGTGATCCACTTAGAGATTCTTCATGGAACTTTTTAAGAGCCCATAGCGCTAAGCCATATCAGTTGTGAAGGTCGAGCGGCATCAGTTCTTGCACGAACTATAATTTGTACACCTTTAAAATAAGATGTCGACGTAAAATGCGCCAAGCCGTTCCTTACGACAGTCCGAGTTGCTGCGAATGGCGTCGAATCGACTCTCCACGGTCTTCGTGTACACTCTCAGCTATGTATATTTGTATATTTTCTTCACTGCGTGCTGGGTAGGTTAGAAGGAAAATGTCCATTAAGAACCCCTACGACTGCAGCAAGATGAACTTCGTTAAGAGCAAGTAGTTCAGTAGATCTCTTGTGTTCTACTCTAGGCCAAAATGAGTTTGAAGTCGCACAAGAACGGGTCGTAGATCAACGCCTACTAAGGCCATGTGGGATCCATTGGTTCAGTATGATAACGCAAGTTGCTAATGGAGATCCAACTCGTTCCCATTCCGCTATGAGCGAAGCAGGGGTGCCCTTTTGTTAGCTCATCGCTTTGATCGGGCCTCCAAACGTGTACATATAATGATGAAATAACTTGATGCTATGTATAAGATGTAGAAAGGGCACAATAGACCCAAGGTCGCAGTGCATACCTCGTTTAATTCTATTCTTAATTCTATAAGATGTAGAATAGTTCCCATCAATGTCAGTCGTTTTAAGCATGATTCCAAAACGAACGATAATAGAATACCTTTCACAGGTTTCCACATTTCTTATAACATAAAATGGTATGTACTATAACGGTGCGACATCGCGAATAAGAAGCACGCAAAATTCCAGATCGGTATCTCTAGAATTGAAGGGCTTATCTCGTATATGTAGATCGACGAACAGAAATGGATAAATCGAATCTTTGCAGTACCAAAGTCAAGTTTTGTAGCTTCTTTTAAAAGATTATAAGGACTTTGCAAAGAAATATTCGGAAGTTTTTTTTTAAACCCCTTCACTGTTGGTGGATATACATAGTTCGCCTGTCAGTGGGCTACTCATGATTTTACATATCAAGTCGAGACCTTTCCTTCTTGAAGATGTTTGAAAAAAAGATCTGTGGTCCATATATATAATCATATTGTCAAGGCCTGAGTCACTTGGAGTACATTTTGTAGAAAAATCTCTCGAGAGTTGTTGTTAAAGAGTTTCTACAAGTATAGCTAAAGACTACTCTACTGGCAAAAATATGCCACAAATCTAAACTGAAATATAACTAGTCCATCTCGAAGGTATATATTAAAGAACCTTGAGATATTATTGTTTCATAGCATGTTATTCATGAACGGATCCCACATGATAACTGTCGTGTGGAACTTGAAAAGCTACGTTTCCCAGAACTCGGCACCTACCAATAGGTTGCTGAAATGAGATTACAGCAGAAAACTGGAGCCTGAGGTACCGTCAATTGACTCTTCCAGACAATATTCGACCATTACAAAGTTTACTCACTTAATCCGCTATAAATTTCCATTTACGCACAATTTCAACACATTGTAGTTAAACTTACAACATGGCATATGCCACATGCCACATGCAGTTCGTTCAATTAAGTCATAAATATACTATGTGTACATTTCTATCTTTTTAATTGCTGGCATGCGTTGCAATTTATAGCGCCTCATGCCACATGCCACATGCCAACAGATGTCGCACAAGCACAGCAACACCCTTTAACAGCCCAACAACGCCGCCACCACATGCACGCACCCATAATCGCATGCAATCAAACCAATCAAGCACGTTCGGCCAACTCATTCGCCCAAATGATCGTCGACGCTAAGCGCCTAACGGTACAATTTTTTACTGGCCTCAGCTCTTTAATTAATGAAACAACAACACAGCATTGTTAGCCGCTTAGATGTTGCTGCATCATGGCGAATTATTGCACGCAACTTATCGATTAAAAAATCATCTCTTTCCAAGTACTCGACGGCTCGCCCGCCACTCGCTTGCTAAGCGCACGCGTTCCCTCGAGAGTTTTGATTAAAAACATATGCGTGTGTTTGAAAAACACTTTCAATTAATCGATTGTTTCAGATGAATGTCGATTTATTGTTATTGTGTGTGCTTTTAATTTCACAAACATAAATATTTGTATTTGGTTTTTTTTTTAAACCTTGATGATCATCAAACTGCTCAGTTAATGGCGGCAAGATCACAGTCATTAAGCGTTCGCCTTAATTTGATTTCTTGGTGGTGATTTCGCAAGTATTCAGCGCATAGAATCATCAACTGTGGGCTTATGTAGAAATTTATGATGAGAGCAGGGTAAGATTTTTATTTGCAGTAATAAACTGTGTTAATGCGCTAAATTTAGAGGGCGCCTTATTATGCGCTGGCAAGATTATACAGAGTATACAGATCATTTTATGAGCTAGAAAGCTATCGGCAAGTCAACTTTTCTCTAATAGTTAGTATTCCTATTGAGAATTGGATATTGGCAGCTTGTAGTAGTAGTTTGTAGTCTATTCTAAAAAGAATTTTATGTAAGAGGTTAAATACTATGTATGTATTATTTATCTTATCGATTTCATCAAATTTGAAGAGCTAAACAGTTGGTAACGCTGTCCAAAAAGCTGTTGACTAAACAATTTTAAATAAATTGATAAATAATAATTAATTTTAATGAAAAATGTCTCTCTTCGAAAATTTGTTTAAATTTCTTGGTGCTGTTTCTGTCGATATAAAGTTTTGAATAAGTGGCAACACCTGTTGAAAATATCTGAAATCCAATTTTTGCTTAACTGCTTCACTTTATTGGTCACATGGCAATTTTTTGCAATTAAATTCAAATTTTGAAACAGGTGGCAACATCAAATTACATACATTTTAAAATAGATGGCAACTCTTCTGTTGAAAATATCTGAATTTTTGCTTAACTATTTCATTTTGTGGATCACATTGCAATTTTTTTAATTAACTCTAAATTTTAAACAGGTGGCAACCTTGAAAAAAAATTGAAACAGCTGGCACCTCCTCTCAATGTTTTATATTTTATTAATATCGGAATAATAAAATTTTTTTATTTAGTTCATAAATTTTAGGCATGTGGCAACCTTAAGTGCTTCATTTTGATAGCAATATTTTTAAGTTAATTTGCCCATTAAAATATTTAATCAATTGGCAGTCTTTGTCAAAAATTCATTACAAAATTTTAGGAATTGAAGAGGTTTAATTTGCTTACCGCCATTGGAATATTAAATGTTTAATGGTTAAAGTTAAATTAAAATTTGATAGCAGGTGGCAACTCTCCTCGAAACGAAGTACAACAACAAACTTTCTTTTCTAATGTTTTTTTTTGTTATTTTATCATTATCTTAATATTTAATTATGATAAATGAAACTAGTTTAAACAGGTGGCAACCTTACTTAAGAATATATCGAAATTTAAGTCAAAATGTGTCTAATTGACATATTATAATCTCCTTAATTCATGTATGATACTTTATTATTAAATTATTATTATAAAAATTTAAACAGGTGGCAACCTCTCTAAAATATATCTCTCAAATTTTTTTGAATTGAATTGAAAAAAATTACTTTCATTTCTCTCCTTGGAATTCTTGTAAAAAGTTTTTAAACAGGTGGCAACTCTTCTTAAAAGGAATTCGAACTATAAATTTTCTAATTTTTCCTTTTTTCTCACGTTTGTGTACGCGAAGTTCTCGGTTCAGCTTTGTGTATGCTATCTGCGTGACAGCTTTTTGTTGTGTAACGCTATTTCGTTGCAATTGTGTGATAACTAAACTGCCTAAAAAAGTTTTACTTATTTCCTCATAAATTTCTTAGTTTTGATCAATAAAATGGCATTTCAAAATAAATCAACTGTAAATGTCAAAGAAACAGTTATCTATGCCACATCGATTAATTTCTATTCATTACACTTCTCTCAAAATTCTTCTTCATTCCCAACCAATTAGTAACGCGCAATGGCCAAACTTAGCGCCAAATTATTTATAGTCATTGTTTAGTCTATTTTCATACAAAAAGCATTTGCGCAGAATTCTGACGAAAAGCAGAAGTTGCCACACGAAATTTAGGTCAGCCGACTTTTTTCAATTGTTTATAAATATTTTGCGTTTTTTAATTGCCAATCGAGAAGGAAATGAGCTTCTTTGCGAAAATCTTTTCCAAATTCATTTTTAAGCAATTAAAATGTTGCTGAGCCTAAAACAACATAAATTTGTCAGCGGGTGGCATTGTTGTGCGCTGGCAAGCCAATAAGTTATTAGCAAATACATTAACTAAACTTAAGACTAAGCAAACATATTTATTTACCTTAGTTGAGTTTGTTTAGTGATTTTTGTTTTATTTATTTGCTGTTATGTGCGTTGTTACATGACGCAATGCTGCCAGATGTGCACACTTACATATGTACACACTACATAAATACACAAAGCAATTAAATTCAAAATAGAATTTGTTCAAGTTGAAATATTTTTGTGTGCCACAAATGCAACGCTGTTCGAATTTATTTAGGCATTTTGTTGGAAAAAATATTGAAAACCCGTTAAGCGGCTGTGCGGTAATTTATATTTGAGATTAGTGCACAAAATATGGAAATTCACACATGAATAAATATAGTTTTGTATATTTATGCGTATTCGGTTATAAGTAATCCGCAGTTTTGTTTACGATTGCTTGTGCTTTGCTCATTGGCTTCGTATTTTTTCGTTTTTTTTTATTTTAACGGTAAAGTTACTTAAGCGCTGCTGCCAACTGCCGATAATCCTTTTACCTGTTGCAAGTTAAATAAACATGTCTATACAGTTTTATGCATCAACTGACATATATACTAACTTATCTGTATATGTATATCATACATTTGTACATATGCAAATGTGCGCAACACTACAGCATGTGTTAATTGGTTAACATGGAATTTTATTGAAAAATTATGCAAATTTCGAATTATCGTCTAACCGTAAAAAACTACCAGATTACTAGATCTCGCTTTCAGGTAATAAAAAAACTGATTTCGATAATGAAAACGAGATGTATGGCATATTTCTTTTATATTAAGATCAGCTTTAATTCGATACAAAAAAATCATAGTTATTAATGATGTAAAGAATTTGAGTTTAATTTTCAAAATATTTGAAGCTTTTTTAAAATGAAGTTTTGTGAAGAAATTCATGTTTTTCGAAAGTACCGGTGAGCTATGTACTATATATACAATTTGAACTATTTTTGAATACAAGGTCAGTCAAGTGGGCAGCGAAATGAGTGCCTTTTAGGGGTCGAAACAGTTTTATCAGTCTGATTGAGGTCTCTCCAAAGCATGTGTTCTAAACTCAACAACCGCCTCTTCAGGTTTCGAAAAACATTGACTGAGAGCTTAGACGTTTATTTATTTGCTACGAACGAGGATAAAAAGCAATGATTCAGTGGCAATCGGGACTATACGGCGCATGACTCATGAAATCGTTGTTTCGAGTGCTCAAAAATGCAGTTGTTTCATTCGATGTGTGAGAACTCGCATTGTCGTGGTGAAGAGTGATCCGTCTTCAGCGATTGGTTTTCAATATTTCTTCAAAGACAAATGACAAACTTATGATTGTATACCACTCAGTACAGTCCCAGTGGCATGGTTGCGATATGTCCAGCTTTTCTGAAAAAAAAACAGACAACTATTTGCTGGAAAGTGCTTCGAACAACTTTTTTGGATTCAACTCACTTTCTAACAGCCATACTCTCGACTACTGTTTACTTTTGGGCTCATACACGTATATTTATGTTTCATCACCTCTTGGGTATTATATACATACATATTTCGTATCCGCGATCTTACTTTTTTAACATTTCTCTAGGTCAATCGACATTAGCTCTTATTAGATCGATCGACAAACTGTGTGGAATCCATAGGTCAAACGTTCATGAAATATTAAATATATGCTGGTCCCACTACTGCCCATAGTTGTCTCAATAAGATAAGTCGCATGACGATCCTACGCACAGCATTACTAGTTTCCCAAATAATAACTGATTTTTGACGACCTACTCGGAATTCGTTTTGGAGTGAGCTACGACCTTGATTGAATTTACCATACCTTCGATAAACACTGGTTTGTAATAAAGCTTCGTCGTCAAAAGTTGAATTAAATTCATCGATGCCCTCCTGATGAGTTAATCCAAGCCAAAAGTTGTCAAAATGAATTGAAATTGATCGATCCAAAGGAAATTCTTATAACTACTGATCGAATTTAACTGACTGTCCAAAATAATTTTTAAATCTTTTAACATATTTTAGTACAAATGTTTATTGTGGCCTTTAAAGTAGTCTCCTGAGCCAATACTAGATTGTTGGACAGTTTTCTATTCAAAAAAAGACATCCCGCCACCAGTAGTATAAGTTTCTCAAAACACTAACCAAAATGTGACAAATCGATTGATAAAAGATATTGAGGGACTCTGTTATCGCTCTGATGTCGACATGAGACATATTATCGATACTTTCACGATCTTCAATAACCTCTTTCTTTTAAAATTTAGTTAAGCTTTAAAATTGTGTCTCAAATTTCGAGCCGAGTCTATTGCTCCAAGCGATCAGGAAATCGGCTGAGATAGGTAACAATACAGGAAATCACATGTCTATAGTCAAGCAGCAAATAATCTCACATCGCATTACTTCGGAGTATGTTCATGAGATTGCCAAAAATACCAACCGCCTGGCTACCAAACTAGGACGGGAAATATGGAAAGCACTAAAAACTAAATGAAATTTCTGAAAGGGCGAGAGAGAATAGCACCAAAGAAGAACACACATGCCTTTACTCACACCCTCTCAAAAGATTTGCAGGACGGTTCTTGGTCTTATGACATGTTACAACCTACTGGTATCACATGCGAACTGCAAGGGCATAAGTAACAGCGATACATGTAGAAAGTGTGGTGAAGTAGGTATGAGAGAGACGGCGGAACACCGACTATGTTTCTGTCCAGACTTATCTAGAACTCGTCTCAGATACCTAGGAGCTTCGCGGTTTAAGTGACTGGGTGAAGTATAAAAAGTTGATCTCAAGTCACATTTAAAGTTCGGAAGAAGCATTTACGTCCAGTATGACGAATACTTCAGTACGAATTAAACTGTACCTCCATCTGGCATTACAAAAAATGTGTTTGGCCAAGTAAGGCTTGATAGCCCGCCAGTATAATACAATCTAACCTAATCTAACCTTCGAGTTTTCCATCAAGAAGATCGATTCAGATCTGTTAAGTTCCCGTATCAAATTGCTCTCTCTGTCCTCATCTACTTACCACAAGATATCGATCTCATACTGCAGTTCCTCACATGATCCGAAAATCTTTGCCTACAAAATATTTTTAAAAAAATTCTCAGAAAACCCATTTCTTGTACACACCTTAGCAAAGATATATATTACTTTTTGGCATATTTAAATTATCTCACCGAATTTGTCTAGGCAAGTTTTGTAATAAAGGGCAGGGCAACGCCTTTCTACATGCCGCTCCAAATAAATAATTAAAAAATAAAAACAAAAACTACAAACACAACAAAGTTCACACCTCGTCGCACTCGCTGATAGGCGTAACTAACTAGTAAAGCCTTTTTCGGCGAGTTTTTTCCGCCAAAATTCATGCAAGCGCTCGCATGAATGTCTCATATTAGAAATGTGTATATTTACACATATATTTACACATATTTACTTATACCTACATTTTACATAGGTACGTATGTATGTACTTATATCAGTATATATATTTATGCCTGTCATTTGCCACAGCTGTTGGCAATTAAATCCGAGTTAACTGCCACACTCTCTGCACATGAAAATAAACCGTAAAATCGACGGCTTTGAAAGTGTGAAAAAATCGAAAAGACTGAGCAAAATAGTGAAAAATTAGAAAAGGAAGACAAGTAGAAAAAGTCATAAAATTCAATTAATTCGCAGACATCACAAGCAAGCGATCAGCGTAGAGCAAAAATGGGCTGCAAAGCGAGGGGTGATATTTAAGCTAAGGACTGCGGATAAAAGAAAGAAGTTTGATGGCAACATTATGTATTAATTTTTTTTATTTATTTATTTATTACTTTTCTATAAATATCTATACAGTTGTATATATATATTTTTTTTCTAATTTCCTAGCATAATTTGTAGGCGCGTTAAACGTCTATTATGTAATTGCGCGCAACGTCAAGCAGAAGAATGGCGGGAATGTCTTTTATCGAAGCCGCCGTATAATTCTTTCCGCATTCATTGGCCTAAAGAGGCCTTTGCGTGCTCATTTCTATTAACTTTTTTAACATTTTTAGTATTGTTTTTGTTTTATTTTAGAATATTTTAGATATAGAAGCTTAAACGTTGCTTTGTCTCTTGAGTACATCTATTATTTCAACAAAGAAAAAGGAATAAAAAAGATATTAAATTAGATTCTTCATCATATGCAGAATTTAGTCAGAACTTAAGCTTTATTATGGCCAAAATTTATTTACAAAAGGGCACTGCGAAGGTAGTTAAGTTTTCGAAGCGATAAAATGTATTCTTTTAGAATCATTTATCTTACTTTTTTTACAATAAATTGGCATTTTTTCATAGTTTTTATTTTTCGTTTAACTTCTCAACTGATTACATTTTTTTACATTATATCTAAAAATAGTTTACTACGGTCTGTTACACAAAATTAGTCTCTTTACATCTTCAGGTATTCCCTTATGCCTGAGCGCCTGAAGCCAGAATCTGTCTGTCACATTTTTGAAATCAAGCTGTTGCTGCCTATAAGTATACTTTTCTGACTAACAACTTAACGAAATAGTCAGAAGGACATTAAAAACAAAGCATAGATGAATTAGAATTTAAAGATAACCTATATATGGGTTATATGATACAATAAAAGGTGATTCCAATTACAAAACTCATGTTTTTGCGAAAAGTGAAAGTGACTTCAACTACAAAATTCAGTCATCCTAAACGTTCCAAGTAAGACTAAACCCCGAATTCGTTACAAGAGATCAATCAGATTTAAGATTTTTGTGAAAAATGAAAATTCACTAAATTCAGTCAACCGAAATTTTTGAGCAAAGGCTGCAGCTTACTCCCTTTCCTGAAATCTGCTGTATTCTTATTTCATCTCCTCTCTCAACAAAAATTTGTTTAACCACAGCCTTCCCCTGTCTGAGTCACTCAAGCGTGCGCTGAACTTCAATCGCGCTTCTAACGAATACTCCATCTCAGCTACTTAAACAGTTCTTTTTAGCGTTTTTTATTTTATTTAAGCTTTTTGTTTGCCATTTTTTCGTACAAAATTTATTACATCACGATTTTTGCGTTATGCTTTGTTATATTCCGCACTTTTTTCGCCTATTTTTTGTTAAACCCGCATTCTAGTTTCCATTTAGTGCACGAGACGCCACTTTTTATGGAGGCCTGTGCTCTTTGAAACAAAAAAACTTAATATTTTTTTGTTTTTATGCCTTTGTTGTTGTCTTATTACAGTTGTTGTCGGCTATTGCTGTTAAACTTGCTACTTTTTGTTGACCTAAGCGCTTTTCGGTTATAACATTTGTTATTCGTTTGTCTGTATATATATATATACATACATATATATATATACGCATGTTGGTATGTATGTATGTACATGCATGTATGTATGTATTTGCTGTGTTTTGACTTTTTCAGTTTTTGCTTCGGTCTTTTTGCTTTAAGCCCGCCACTTTCACGGGTTTTGTATACCTCATACGTTCCTTATACAATTATTCCCGCTGATGTTTCAAATTCATTCAAAAGCAGCTGGGCTTCCTGGAAAATAATTTCGCTTACCGCACAGCTGTCCAAAAAATAGCATTTAATTTCTGTTTTTATTCATGAAAGCCTTCGTTCAGGCATCTAGCACTTTATAATTTTTGAGTTATTCACACGTGCAGCGTCTAATAAGTGCCAGATAAATACATACATTTGTACATATATATGTATATACTCGTATATGTATTTGAGTGTGAGCTTGTGCTTATAATTATTGGATATTTATGACGTCTTACGCGCTCGCGCTCTCATTATCTTCCACTTAGATTTACCTTTTTAATCTATTTGGTGAATCTTTCGGATTTTGGCGGATTTGATTTGTTGAGTTCTTCTCCGATTTTGTGGAAGTCGTTAATTTTATTATTTATTATGCACCAAAAAGCTTCTAAGTTTTGCTTTGAAAACAGTTTTATTGCAATTTAACACATTGACTGTCAAGCGGTTTGAAAACACTGAAACACTTTTCATAAGCAATTTTTCGGATGGTCTTCAGCGAATTTTGTTTTATCTCCTCAATCGAATGAAAACGGTTCGGGTAAGAATTCGTTGCATACCCAAATTATCCACCAAAATCGGACTTGCGAGAGATGTCAATCTCTCTTGCCATCTCTCTAACACTTGCCTAACGATTTTCAAGCACCATATCCTTCACATTTTTATAATGTCCATTAGTTGAAGAGGTCGAAGGTCGCCCAGAACGAGTCTTCAACGATCTCTCGACCATCTTTAAAGGCTTCGTACCAATTGTAGGCTTGTGTATAGGTGTTTTTGATAAAACCGAATCACAGTAAGCCTTTCCCAACATTTGCAATGATTCCGCACAAGAAATTCGATTAAAAATACAAAATTTGAGACAAATTCTTTTTTCGATATTTGACACAGTACTTAAGGACAGTCCTATCAACTTAACAAAATACATCTTAACTAGAATTAAAAATATTCCTTAAGTTTAAACCAGACACTGCTTCCGTTCACAATTCACGGTAGAATAAAGTTACTCAATTAGGCGCAATTCAGTCAACAGTAGGACCATTGTGCTCCCAAGATGTGGCCAATTGCTAAACTGGAGCAACTCAGTGGATTTGACAAAGTTTTTTATTTTTTGCTACGCTGACTGTTGACCAATATTCTTTAAGTTGAAACAATGGTAACCGCGGAAGTTATCCCATCTCAGTTGACTGTAAGCTGGGCACTCTAGCGTCTAACCATCTTCCAGGCATGTTCCTCATTCTGTCGATTTTACGAGTAAGAATTTTGGATGACCTAAAATGTCTGAAAGACTCCCTAGATCAACTTAGTCGTACGCCGAATATAAGCCGTGCTATTTTTCTTATAAGAAGAGTCATTTAACCAGGAAAGGTACTCAACTACTTTGCCGCACACAGCACATTTCAAACTCTCTCAGTAAATCTACAGTCACACACCAGATTTTGAACTCTTCCAGTAAGTCTAGAGAGAAATCTTTACTCTGATGGCTATGTCTATGAAATAGAAATTCACCTGCATCTGCTTATGTGCCGTGTGGCAAGTGTTATGCGTGGCACTTCATTTAGAAAATAAAAAGCAAAAGTTTGTAGTCATATTTAATATTTTTGGTAACAAAATATCGCGCGCTGGGAACACCCGCCGTGCGCCGCCGAATGCCAATTGAGCAATAAAATTTCGCCGAATATAATTAACTGATTGCGCGTAATGCACCGCATGTGGTTAAAGCGACAGCTGCTACGCGCCACAAGGCGCAACGCGCAACAACGGCGGGAGGGAAAAGCGTAGACACATATGCCAGCCTCTAAGCGCAGTGGGGCAACGCTGGCTGGCGTTTTTCTGCTATGCCACAGCTACGCGCTTGTAAGCCGACCGCTGGAGATTTAGGCCGAAAGTGGGTTAAACGCTGAGGGAAGACAAATTGCAAATTAACGGCAATTAATTGAGTTGTACGCGCGGCAACAGGTCGCCGCGGATATTTCTTGAATTCGTCGGTGAAAAATATAAATTTAACTAAATGGAAATGCAACACTGTGGCTGTCAAAAGCAAATGTCAAAATTTATTATTTTTACAAATTCGTGCAACTATTTATATAAGTGTATTTTCTCCTGCCACACCAACAACAAATAGCAAATGTGCCTTGTCAACGATTGAAAATATGTTTCGCCACGAACAAAAACAACAAATGCTTTCAATTAAATATAGAATAACATAAACAGTGCAAGAATTAAAAATGACAGCGCTTGTCAAGCGAACTGTCAGCGTGACATTTATCGCTGATAGCAAACAACAGTTATGCGGCACGCGAACGCGCGCCACTTCCGCAAAGCAACAACAGAAACAAATACAAAAACAACGCGACAAACGAAAATCTACGAAATGCCACCGCCTCCTTCAGCAAATGGCGTATTTAGTGCGACCTTTGCTGTTGCTTTTCTGCCTGCTACATGCCGCGCAACATATGCGTTGCGTCCACATGTTGACAGATGACAGCGCATCCAGTGCCAATCAGTTGCTCTCGTTTGTGGAGAGTACAGTGAAACCTGTAAATAATAGTGTTAGTAGTGTAAATAGTGTAAGTCATAGCCGAAGTGGCGTAAGTGTTGACAATGAGAGTGTACAAAATGATGTTGCTGCAACAATGTTGCCCGCAACATCGCCACCAACCAAACGAAAGCTGCGACGCAAGTACGCCACGAAGATGCAAAATCAAACAGAACGAGCATTGGGGTCAACAACGATTTCGCAGCGTTACAAAGGAAAACGGCGAAAAGTGTTGCTGCCGCGCGGCCAACCGAATGCAACCGTGCAGGCAACACGCAACATGTCTGCTGGTGCGGTGCAACGGTTGAATGCGGAAAATATACCAAAGAATGTGCGAAAGCCACAAACGCTGCAGGAGCGGCAAAGGCAACGGCAGCAACAAAAACAACAACAACAGCAGCAACAAAGACAACAAACTCAACAGTCCGTGCAGCAGCAACGACAATTGCAGCGACCTGATGAGTTGAAGCGGCATAATAAGGATGTAGCTCAACAACAACAAACGAAATTCATACAACAACAACAGCAACAAACACTTCAACCTGACCAACAACCACACCGATTGCTGCTCACACAGCAGCAACAACAATTCTCATATAATCCACGTGAAGGCCACTATTACCAACAGCAACAAAGGCAACAACAACAGCAGCGATTGCAACAACAAGTTCACGTGCCACCAACTTCGCACTTACAAAAGCAATACCATTTCATACCGCAACCAGACACACCAGCCACCACCCTACGCATCAGCACGTCCATCGATCATCATCATCATCAGCAAATCACAACGAATACAACAACTACAATACGACAACATATCCAGCAGCAGGCACCACAAGGTCCTCCAAACGAACATCGTTATGAACATAGACAACAACAGCAGCAACAGCAACAACAACATACTGTTAGCAATTCAAGCAGCATAACGTCTAGACATCAACATACCCATCAGCAACAACCGCAGAGCCAGCAACACACTGTCTACGACACCACAACGATACAGAATCGTCAAGATCACGTCGTCGTCCAGGGCAACACGGACATCGTGGTGTATCGCAATATTGGCACGTTGCCATGCCCACCGAGCGTGCGTTTGGTACCGCATCGCTTCATACCGGTGCATCCGCAGCAGCGCACAAGGCCAAGGGGTAAGTGAAAGGCGGTCTCACTGCATTGAAATGCAGTGTTGCATCTTGGAGCAATATTTTACATTGTAATTACATGAGATGTATAGATATGAGGGACTCCAGAAGTGCAGAGTGTAAAATTTTATAGTTCGAATTTCGTTTTTTCAAAGGAATCTGCAATTACTACCAGTCTATTTTTCCCAAAAATGGCAATAGTTATGTTATTCCTTGAAATCACTGCTTATTCTTATATAAAATATATTTTTTATTTGAAGAAACTTTCTGAAAATCTGAATCGACCGCATGATATGTTAAATGTTCCTTCCTATTTAGAGCTTTTCATATTTATTTATAGTTATTTGTGAAAGAAGTGTAGAGAAAAAGACTCAGGTGAAAAGTGTTTTAGTTCAATGCAAAATTTCAGTTTTGAAGGGAATCCCAAACTATTACGTCTCAAACATGACACACCTTGAAATTATTATTAGAAACAGCTTTTCTTTTCTATTTGGGATAGCCTCGTGGAGAACTGTATCGCATTACGCTCTACTTTGATGGAACGTATTCTACTTGTTAAGCGGTATTTTACTGTACACTATATTTATGTACATGTATGCAAGTCTACTAGAGGACTAAGATTCATTCTTTTGCCACTAAGTGTCAAAACGGTTGTTTATAGCGACACAAAGTCTACTGCACTAATCACACTTTCTTTAAATGAAATCTTATTAATTTTCAACGACAGAATCAGCACGCTTACCGCTAGTTAATTGAATCTTTCGCGTTTATAATCCATATTGATTGTGGTTACCCTCCAGATCCAGTGTAAGTCAGCAGTAAAAGAAAGTCATTAGGAAATCATATGGTTTTTAGATCACGTGTCACTTTTTATTGAAGAGTGAAATTCGACTGTAGTTTTATAGCGCTTGCCACGCGCCGCAGAAAATGAAATCAAAACCGAAAATTGTGGCATGAGCAGCACACTCGTGGCAGAAGACGGATCAGAAGATGGATCACACAGAGCTGAATAAAGATTTTATTATATATATATGTTTGTAAGTATGTATGTATATATGTGTGTATACATATGTACAGACGATGGGCGTTGGCGTAGATGTTGCGGTTAGGTTTGTGGAGGCAGCTAAGACAGCTTAGAAGATAAACCAATCTTTGAAAGAGTATTAGTAGTAGAATAGTAAGAGATTTAGTCATAAATATATATACATATACACGTACATATATATGTACATACATTTGTCTATTGGGATATATAAATATATATAACTAAGAACTTCAATTGGAATATCTGGAATATCCAAAGAAAGTGCCCAACCATAAGTACTATAATATCTGTCCGCCTGTACAAGTATGTATATGCAAACTCAGTTTTTGAGATATCGATCTAAAGTTCTGAATACGTACTTTTATACTCAAGAAGCTGCTCCTCTGTCGAAATCGTTTATATCGGACCACTATAGGATATAGCTACCATACAAACTAGTCGAACCACATCAAGTTCTTGTAGGCAAAACTCTTTGATTTGACGATATATCTTCACAGAATTTTTCATGACTTCTTGTCCAAAGAAAAAGCACTATCTCCGAAAAAAATGTCCAAAGCGAACCACTATAGCATATAACTACCATACAGACATACCGATCAAAATCAAGTCTTTGTATGGAACACTTTTTTATTTGACAAGACATTTGCACGAAAGTCGGCACGAACTATTTTCTGAAGGAAAGCTATAATCTGCTATGAATTTGTTCAGAACGGACTACTATAACATATCGCTGCCATACAAACTAGCCTTATAAAATATTGACCTTGTATGGAAAACTTTTTAATTTGACGAGATATCTTCACAAAATTCGACATACAATATTTTCCAGACAACGCTAAAATCTATAAAGAAATTATTCAGATCAGACCACTGTAACATATAACTGCCATACAAACAGACCCATCAAAATGAAGTTCTTGTATGGAAAGCTCTTTGATTTGACGAGATATCTTCACAAAATTTGGCATGACCTATTGTACAAAGAAAAGACACTATCTCCGAAAAAATTGATCAGATCGAACCACTAAAGCATATAACATTCATACAGACATATCGATCAAAATGAAGTTCTCATATGGAATATATTGTATTTAGGTTGTTTTGATTTATTTTCTCAGCTTTATTGAGGTTATTTATGACTATCTGCATTTCCTTTATAAATCTTGAATAAATGTTGAGGATATACTTCAAACATATGATAATATTCATCGCACATTAGATTTGACATTTGTTTGAAACTCAATACAGAAGATACTCTAGACAAACAGCGCGCTTTTCAGCTTGGGAGGGCCGTCATTTGTCAGTGCGCTGAGTGAAAATTATTAATAGTTTGAGAAGCACAAATTAAGAAAATGCTTGGGAAAATATTCGGAAGATTAGGCTACATTTATACATTCGTATAAAACATACCAACAAACAAAAATTTTTATTGACATTTAGTATGCTCATAAATATGCATGTCCGTCCATCCATATGATATTTGACTACTTTATATTTATGTTATATTAATCTCATTTGCATATACATACACCGTTATATATACAGCTATGTAAATTTGTAGTGAAAATTTCGTAATTGAAGCCGCGCTTTATTCTCTATCGTAAGCTGAGGGCTCAATATTACAACAACAACAACTGAAATATGCATTCATATTTCGTAAAAAATGCAGCTTGTCGGCTTCGGCTGACTTAACTGCTTATCTGCGCAAAGCCCTCATTAGCAGCACTATCGGGGTATTAAATTTTTTATTAAGTGTCTTAATGTGTCGTTGTCTGAAGTGTAATTAAATAGAAAATTCATTGTTTCTGCCTTTGACCCATAAAATCAAGTCTTTCGATAGAGTCATTGTTATAAAAAATTAAAATATTTTTTATTTACTTTATTATTAAGTAAATAGTACAAAGATCGATAATTGTAAAACCAAACAAACAAGCTACTGGAATATATTCGCCTGCTTAGATAAAAAGCGCTGTGGTTGAAACCTATTTGAAATACCTGTTGAAGACAGACCGCTTGGATTACATACGTACAATGCAAACAAAATCGCTCTCTTCTTGCTAAACTCTCTCATTTTAATGCTTCGGTCAAGAGCGCTGTAGTTGGCTTCTTGTTGAAACGTCAATCGAAGGCAGAAGCTGCAGGCTGAAGTCCAACGGCAACAAGCTGATTTGACTTTAACTGTGTTACGAAGCTGCCTTTATTTCGCTATGTCTGAATTTGGCATTATCGCTTAACTTAAACTGCTGCCATCAGGATAGGGAGTTCGAAGTGTTTGAGGCTGTTTTTTTTTAGGTCGTAAGGAGGGTTTTAAATGCTCTCGCACCATATAGGGATCGTCATCCTACGTGAGTGGTGCAGCCACTAAAACACTCCCCCCTTCTATCATGGAATTTTTTCCCCTACCTCGGGACCGCTTTCGCATTACTTTGAGGCTTTAAACATGGATGCTCCCTATCTTGTGACTTTTTCAATCTATTGCTGAAGGAAATAATGCGAGTTGCAGAGCTAAGGAGAAAAGTGCTATTTTCTGTAAGAGTGTAGGCCGATGATATTGACATCATTGTCCTCAACACCCGCACCATTAGTTCTGCTGTCTCCAGAAAGGATAAGCAATCGAAGTGTATGGGTCTGATTGTGAACGGAGGCAAGACAAAATACCTCCTGTCATCAAACAAACAGTTGTCGCATTCGCGATTTGGCTGACACCTCACTGTTGACAGATATTTTGAAGGTGTTTCTTTTGCTTTCTCTTATTCCATCAGTATATTACTCGTATTATTTGATATAGACTACTTCTCGAGATAACAAAAATATGTGAAGGAGACGAATAGTGCTGAAAAAAGTAGTCCTGCATTTATGTGCATGCTTTCATGTTCTTTCGTAGCTTTAAATTCGAAGCAAAGTCTAAAATAAAGCTTAAAATCACGTCTAATCACTTATTTGTCCAAGTCTTAGCCACTATTTATGTTATTAATGGAAAATTTTGAATTTATGACTTTTAATTTTCGGCTGACCGTTTGCATAAGATGCATTACTGCACTCAGTGTGCAACTGTGCAGCGATTTTCGGGCATTTTTCAACACCTGTTTATCGCTTTTTCGTAAACTTCAAAACAATTTGCTAAACTCATAAATTATAATTATGAGCAAAAAGTGGTAAAAGTCTGGTCGAAATTATGATATCGTTCATCAGCTGTAACTACAAAAGTGCATAAATAAATTAGGCGCTAAAACCAAAGTCGAACAGTAGACTGCCAGAGTTGCCAAGAGTGGGAAAGCGGCAAGTTATGTTTTCAAAACAATTTTTTATTTATATATTTACACAAAAAGGAAATTTATGATGGCATAACAGACACGCAACATATATAATATAAATAGTACAACATGTATATATGGTGTGTACAACAAAATAGTCTCGGGATATATACATGAAAATGGTGATTTAAGGCAGCGCATGCGGTGATTTCCAAAAGGCGTAACAAAGAAAACAAGTTAGGCATTAAGAAACACACATTTTTTTAGAATTTTGTATGAAAACTTTTCCTTTTTTTTATACGTAACGGCATATGTAAAATTGGCTGCAGTTTGAGCGCTTGCAACATGTGCTTGCCACGCGTGAAACGAGTTCTACACCTTTGACGGCATATTTGGCTATAAAAAATAGAAAAAAATTCATTTGCAAAGTAAAAACAAATACAAAAAAATCAAAAAAAAAATTGTAAAAAAAAATTATTTTTTTCTATAAAAATGTACTTTGATAAAGCAACAAAATGTGTGAAAATTAAAATAAAGAAATAAAAAAATTCAGAAATTGACAACCAAGTGTGTAAGCAACACACAACGCTCCGCAGCGCTTTATTTACATACAAATCAAACATATATACATACATATGTATCTATCACACTTGTGTTAAGTAGGTGACTTTTGTCGAAAACGAAAACTGTGGCAGCATTGTGGGCGACAATCGCGCACGAAATATCCGCTTTTTACGCCTTGCGAAAGTGGCCGCAAAAAAAAAAACAAAAACTGTAAATGAAAACTTACTCGGGCGCGAAACGTTCAATCAACTCTCTTGACACAACCCACTTGCTTGTCACTTGACGATTTTTTTAGGTTATGTGCCGCGCGGGTGTGATACTCGTTTGCTAACTTCATTTGTCAATAGAGAATTAAATATTGCACTCAATGAGAAAATTAATTGAATATTTACTAGGTATAAATTATCGCGGTAGCTTTTGAAAACCGTTTGCTAATAAAGAAACCTGGAGTCTGTTATTTCACGAGAAAATCATAGAAACAGAACAGAGTTTTCTTTGACACATACCATGGAACGTCTCCGCTGTTCATTCTATTAGATATTGCTACTATTATTTAAGACCTTTTATGTTTCCTACTGCAATTTTATTTGGGAAATGAAGAGAGCAGTTGTCTTAGTGAAGGAAACCGTCGAATTCTTCCAAATTAGAGAAGGAAACTTCAAGGAATCCAATTTTTTACTTATTTCCAGTGTTTTGAAGATACTTATAGGTTTGAGATTTCGGAAATATCGAAAAGTGTTCCCGAAATACAGCTACTTTGAAACCTAGAGTATCAGAATATCGGTGTTTTGAAAACATAATTTCAAAAAATCGGGAAGAAATCCCGGAACATACATACATACTTTAAAACAAGACTGTCAAAATAGGGGCGTTTTGAAAACATGATCCTGAAATTATAGATTTTTTTCGATGTAACAATCTCTTCAAAAATAACAACTTGGAGAACCAACTACATATTTTATACCGCAAACTGATATCAAAATCGTTGTTTCGAGATGTTTGAATTTCGGGATCCCGAAATCTCCTGTCACCATAGCTGTGAATTCAATGTCAATTACTTGAATATGAATAATTTTAGGATGAAACAAAATTTTTTTTAACAAACTCAAATACCGATGTCGTAGTCCCTATAAATCAAGAAAAAGGAAAGATATTTATAATTTTGAAATTTCGAAAATATCGGAAAATGATGCCGGATTACCGATACTTTGAAAGCTAAAATATCAAAATATCGGGTTTTTGAAAACATAATCCCGAAATTATAAATTTTTTTCTACGAAACAATCTCTGAAGTGCAAACTGCGAGACTAATTGAAAAAATTTGGGTCGAAACAACCACATACTCCGATGTCGTAGTCCCGAGAGTATGAAAATTAATTTCGGGATGCCGGCACTAAACAACTGCATATAAAAATTTCGAGTCGAAACAAATTTTTTTCCGCAAACTTAAATTCTGATGTTGAAGTTCCGAAAGTATAAAATTCTATTTATTATTCTATTTTTTCGGGATCCCGAAATCTCCTTTTTGCAGCATTGCCACTAATCATTTGAATATGAAAAAATTGGAAATAAACAAACTTGCAAGCTCAAACCCCGATGTCGTAGTCCGGAGGGTATGATATTCAATTTCGGGATCCCGAAATTTTTTTTGTATATATTTTTTCATATTTATATACCTTTATGGCAAATTTATAAAATTCGTATAACAATTTTCCATGCTCAACAACAAAAAAAAATATACGTTTTTCTTATATTTTATTAACTTATTTGTTTAAAATCTCATTCAATCTTCTTGAAAATGAACAATTTTGGGAAAAACTCAAAGTCGTAGTCCCGAAACATTTAACTGTAAATTTCGGGATCCCGAAATTTTATTACATTAATATTTTTGCATATAAATTAGCAAACAGTATTCTTACATTTTTTAGCTTTGTTTAAATTCCATACAGTAAACATTTGATCCCTCAATATTTTCGAGCATTTAATATAATAATTTTTTTCCTTTTCTTCCAGGTAAGTTCCATAAACTTGTGATTTCAAGGAAACCTAACACTTAAAGTAAATTAGCCTCACTGGTCAGCATCATGATCATCGCGTGAGTACTTTTATTCAATCAGTTGGCGTTTTGCATTACCAAATGTTTTGGTTATGCTCATAAACACCAATCTACTTGCTCTTCAAGTCCAGTCAAAGTGGCACTTGGAAAACAGCGCATTTCAGCCACTTTACAGCCGTTACCATTAAAGCTCGTTAGTATGTACATAAGTTCGTGTGTCTGTATGTGTATGTGTGTGTTTGCGCGCGTATTGTATTTCGTGCCGCCGTTTGTTTTGTCGCTTGATTGAAAAACAATATCGCCAGCATTTTATCTTTATTAACGACATGTTTTTAATTTAAACTGCGGCTATAAAATATTTAAACCAGCCTTTTCGATTGCGGGCATTTTTCTCCTCAGCCGCAGCCGCAGGCGCCGCCTCTCGCTTGCCGGGTACTTCGTTGCTGCTGTTGGGGGTGATTATTCGTTTTTTGGTAAGCGATCCGCGCAAAAGTGAATGTGTGAATGAAAATTCATTGCTCGCGCGCCGATCTGGCTTTTCACTTAGCTCACACGATCACGCGCCAACCTCACCGGTGGCCGCGGCGGCTTTGCGCTCGGTAGCCGTGTACGTTATTTGTTGTGATTGTTTTGAGCTGGCTTTGCCGTAATTTTGTGGTTTATTTTGTTGTTGTAATAGTTGTTTTTGGCCAGCTGTTGGCTGAGTTAATTGAAATTGAACTCATATTTGACAGGCGTAAAGTGCAAAATACTGATAAGGCCACTCATTTACGGTGCAGATCGGAGATTTGTGAAGCTTTCAAAGTCTTTAGACATTTATGTATCAACATATCAGCTTAATGGAGTAGTGGATCGGCGCTGTTGTAGCAAACTTGTTGCGCAAATTTTAATTTATTATTACGTGTAATAATTATGAAGTATTTATGTGTGTACATATGTCTTATCGGTTTGGCAATATGGCTTAGAATGTTGGAGTTGTGCGAGCTTTCATGATGAAGCTCAATGCAGACCGGGTTTCAGTGATACTACGCTGATAGCGGTGATCTGTAAGATCTTCCAGCTGGCATGTTATGGTGAATTTATACTCGAAGTGACTTCTGCGTTATCCTCCACGGCATGCGACAACAAAACGATTTGGAAGCCGAACCAGGAAGTTTGATATATTTTAATTCACCTAAATCTAGCGGATATAGCCTATTGACGGCGCTGCTCGAACCAAAGAATTTTAGAGACTCTCCAAATTTCTTTGGAATACTCCACAAGCCATGTTCTCCAATTCTGACCAGAAATTGTACTGCAATGGATTCAAATCTGAAGTTCCAGTCGGCCAAACATTTACTGCTATGAAACCAGAATTACTGCTTTTAATCCACTACTGGGAGGTTTTAGCTTTTTGTGCTGGAATACAATATTGTCCATCAAAAGAGTACTGCTTAACTGCTGTACCACGCCTTTTAAAACATCCCGCTGGTATACTTTTACTCCGGTTTTAACCGATTTTTGAGAGAAGTGAAGAAGTGTAACCCAATTTGCTTCAAGTTCAAATCGCTATATCCATTTCCCTTTGACATAATCTTCTGTTTCTCCGGAAGGTGCATGGCCGCGAAATTAGAGAATCTGGGTTCTTAACAGAACGCGTGTCTGAAAACTCGGATATCCTCACTTACTTTGACTTCATACCGGATCACTTGGATTCGCCAAATCCGATCTCTGGTGGCTCCTTCTCTACTCATATACCGGCGAGGTAGTCGTGGGTGGGAAGAAGCCGTTGGAGAAGAGGAACAATGAGCTTCTTTACGGATGTGTCAAAGCTTGGGGGAAGGTTGGTGGAGAGGTTTACTGTCGGGAGCTCTCTATCAACTCCAGTTTCAGACTTTCTGCCTACTGCAGGTTCTTCCAAACTGAGGGTGCCGCCATCAAGGTATGAATAGACTTACTTCAAAGAAGTGACCATTCACTCAGATAGCAGAGCGGCCATTCTAGCCTTGAACTCATTTACAGCGCGTTCAGGGTTAGTCGATGAGTGTCTAACCTCCCAATCAATAGCGTAAAATGTCTCTGTAATAAGTTTGCTATGGGTGCCAGGCCATAGCGAATCGCAGGTAAATTTAAATCTGATGAATAGCAAGAAAAGGCACCCTAGAACCGCTATTGGTAGAATGGGAGCAGGAGGAACCTTCATCGGTACTTGCGCAGTCGCAAAAGCCTTTTGGCCCAAGGGCGCAGGAAATCTAGTGATCTCTTTGTCCTCAGTAAAGCTAGCCTCTCCCTAGTTATGGGGTTTTTAACAGGCCATTGCGCTATTAGTGTCCATTCTGTAAGTGTGTGTTCAAACCAGTACCTCTCCTATAGGTAGTCGCCAAGTACAATCGGCTTTGTAGACACTAAAATTAATTAGCTACAAAATTTTCTCAAGGTTATTCGACACTAATTAGCCAAGTATTTACACATTTTGGGTGGAAATAAACAAAATTACTCACAAACACATTTGTTTTCATTTATTTGTTTATGTTTCCATAAGCTTACAACAAAAAAGGAAATAGGTTACAAAATCTAGTTCAATAATCCGTCAATAGTGTCAACAATGACATTTGAGAAATGTCACTCGCGCCTGTTATGTGTTGTTGTTATGGCAGTTTCGTGCACACCCACGACAAAAATCGATTACCAAACACATTTTGAATATGTGAAACGAAAAGCATTTGGCATTCAATGCAGGCGGCAACAGACAGTGTTATGTTGTAACTGCAACAGGCTTGAGCTGCGACATGTGGCACTACAAAAATACTAACAATTGTTGCTAATTGCCGTGGGTATACATATGTATGTAAATGGACAAAGCGTGGCGAGAATGTAACATAAATAAATAAATGGTAAAACACAGTTGTCACATTTCAACACAGCAAACACGCTATTTTACTCACAAAGTGTAGCCACAACACAAATTTACCAACAGCAAATATAGTTAATATTAAAAAAATTATAAATTGACAAGCGAAAAATTACTAATTGGGATTATGCGCTGTTAATGCGAAATTTGAATTTATTAAAGATTTTTCTATATTCTTTATGTAGGAGTATAGTGACTAAAATGTTGATGTGAAGTTTTAAGGCCTGTCATTGATGTACATTGCTGATCCCTAACTTCCTTTGTAATAAGAATCTAAATTTTGTCCCTGAATACACTTCCGCTTTCCTTAAATAGTTTTTGAAATAATGACATTACTAATCATACAAGCATATCCGTTTTTAACAAAATAATCGATCTGCGGCTTAATACCTAACTAATAAAAATCAATTAACTCTTGTTCACGGCTACATCACCCATCATAAGACCCAGCATTCTTTTTTGGATAAAATTCGACCGAATATACCACGTCCAGTGAAACGAATATAGCAGCCGTAGCTGAAAGTCTACACAAAGATCATGGAGAATCGATTCAGCGCAGTTCGCAGCAACTCCGACTGACGTATGGACTGACTTGTCGCATTTTATGTTGAGATCTTAAATTGAAAGCGTACAAGATACATCTTGTGCAAGAACTAAAATCGCTCAACTCTCTCAAGCGACATCACTTCACTCTATGAGCCCTTAAAAGTTTCAAAAAGATCAATGCGTATGTATCTGCGGCCAACATTTGAAAGAAATAATCTTCGAGAAATAAATGCCAAAGAAAGATTTTTCGAATGATAATAAACCTGCACATTAAATTTGAACTTTATTTGCCATTTCTCTAAAAAAAAAGTAGGAACCCACGAAATGGATCAAATAGAGTATCAGTCATTCATAAAGAATCATTACTGCATTGCCTAATTTCGGTTCATCGCGATGCCAATTGAAATGCCGTCACGTAATTCATGAGAAGTAGTCATCTTTCAAAATACCAGCGCTTTACAGGCATTTCAATAGGCTCTGCGGTCTCACTATCGATATCAAAAATGCACCATTGTTCCTCTGATGACATGCTTTTAATATTTTCTGCAGTTTTACATCCCATTAGATCATTCTGATTTCTTCCTCTTTCTTCCTCGCTCCTCCTCCAAAACAAACACCTATTTCTCTTTTTTCAGACAGATCTATTTCTGTGGGACGTGAACACAAAGATATTCGGAAGTTAAAAATAAAAGTCATATGAAACCCGACTAAACGTCGAGTATAAATGGCACTTATGTTGAAATCTTCGACCAAAGGCAGGTTCAGAAACTTTGCCATCAGAAAGCACTGGACTCTTCGCCGGTAAGGTTGCACCTTACGGTAAAACTGGACTCAATACCAATTATGACAATAAGGCTCCGCAGTACACAGTTACCGCATTCAATCTCAATTATGATTTACAGATTTCGTCTTAAAAAATTAGATTTATAAAATAATAAATAATTTCGAAACGATCTTTAATATAATACTAATTTCGAAACTTTGAAAATCCTAAAATTAATATAATGGGCATTAAAAAATCCGAAAGCTACCCAAATTATTAAAGTCTACACGGTAAACTAAAAAGGAAATAGGTTACAAAATCTAGTTGCATACACCATATGATCAAATTTGACCCGGACTGACAAAAAATAACTACATTTTAATGTATTGCGACACAAATCTTTATTATCGCTTAGAAGTAGGATCCTAAGACAATACAAAAACACGTTAACTTTTAATCAAATTTTCCAAATACGTACTTGTTATAGGTAAACCTCGGCTGGGACTGCCTTCAGTGTCTTCAGCGAATTTTTTTTCGTTTTCATCTAATTTCTGGAGCAGCATTCACTAAATTGTTGGACAGTTTCGACGTCATATTCATAAACTCACCATCTCGTCAACACTAATGGTTAATGTTGAATCCCCAGGATCTCTTTAAGATCTTAAGAATTAATATTGAATGACCAGGGTAGCTCTAATTGACGTCGTTTTCAATAATTGTGAATGTAGAGCCTCCAAGGTATCTTTAATCGATGTCGTTTTTGCAAAAGACTCAGGATTTTCGGCACGTGTGGTTTTGGTTCATGTCTAAAAAGTTAACCAATATGTCGTAAATCAATCCAAAAGAGATTTTGAGATCCAGGATCCTCTGCTATCTCTCAGCGCGTTGCTCAGACGAGAATTTCCAAGAAGTATTTCTTTGACTTTTGCGATTTTACCGTCATTAACAGAAGTGGATGGATGGGCGACATTCACTGAATGCTTTTTGAAACTCAAACTCTTGTGTTCGTGATCAAGTAGACTCCCCAAATCACTGCCTCAGCATTTCCAATGGTTTCGTAACCGTGATTCCATTGGGAACACAAAATTTCAGGCAAAGTACTTGCTAAAATTTATTTCCTTGATAAAAATTTGCAGACAAAATTTTCGGGTCGTTAGCAAATCGCCTATGGATCAAATTTCTCATGAACATTAAAAAAGGGTTTAAATTCAAAATTTTTTCATCAATTCTGGGTCAAAAATCAGATGGTATTAGATGTAGGAGGGGTCAAATTTGTAGCTCATATCATACTCTCGATCTCAGCTGCGACTAAATTTGCAAGTTCTAGTATAGAACTGTTTTATTATATCCAGTTAAAATTTATTATGTACAACTCGAGCAATCTGTAGTACATCCATTTAGTTGGAGATGCCTACAAGGCTGACTTCTTGAGAATATTTAGAGAGTGGGTCATAGATATAGAAATTATTATCGAATACTTGTTCATAAATACTAGTTTTTCCGACAGGGTACTTATAAGATTGATCGTAGTAGTGCGGGTGTTAAGCGCAATGACACCAAAATGTCAACGGCACACATTGCTATCAACCCGTCACTAACAAAGTGCTGCTGTGCTACCGCGTACTTTTTGATGAGGTGATGGCAAATCTAGTTTAGCAAAAAAAATTTAAATATGAAATGCAAATTAACAACGCCACAATTTAACAATTCATTTGTCAAATCCGTTATGCTTTACATCTACATAACACAAATACTAAGAAAAAACGCAAAAAATGCATTTAATAAATTACAATATTTGCAAATATTTTCACATTCTAAAAAATGTTTAACTTCAAACACATATTCGAAAATATTCCTTCACCGCAACAAGCGCACGGCATTTAGAAATTCCGCAACTGCCTCGCAGCGCGTTGAGTTGAACACACCTCAAATTAACGCAAAGTGTGCATTTTTACTTCAAAAAAAAATTTTGCATTTTGGTATTTTGAATCACTTGAATTTTTTTCGATTTTACTTTGCCTAGCGAAGCGATTGATTTGTTTGCTTGCGCGCTTGCTTGAAAGCTTGATTGGCTCTACGCTTGTTTGCGTTCGCTACACGAAGTGACTGCCTGGTTGACGGACTGACGGACTGACTGAGTGACTGAGCTGTCGTTTAATGCATGCCGGTGTGTGATTTTTTGGTATTTCCACTTCGCATTTACGGTTTTTTCTTTGCTGTTTGTTATGTGTGTTATTTTAACGCTTCTGGGTGATGGTAGCCTAGCTTGTGGCACGTTTAAAGTATGTGGTTTTTTCATGTCTTTCAATTCATATGTGCAACACACAAAACGATTTTGATATGCTAATTGCCGCTACATAGAAGTATATATGCCACAAAGTGCATATTGTGGTATGAATTTTGTGGATTTTGAGTGAATACGTACAGTCGCAGCGAAAAATGTGAGTACGAGTAGAAAATTTCCCTAGTGGAATAAACAGAAATGAATATTCCTATATTTAAATCAATATTATTCAGAATTATTCATTAATAGTGATCAGTTTCAAACCATACTTATATTAGAAATTGGATCGCCGGAAGGTGTATGGCTGTGAAAGTTGCCATCAGACTCAGAGACAGTCCGGATTTCTAAATGAACACTTGTCTGAACCCTCGGAAATCCTCAATCACTTTGACTTAATACCGTATCAAATGGATCTCTACACGTATACCGGCGAGGTAGTTATGGGTGGAAGAACCCGTTGGAAGAGAAGGGCAACAAATTTCTGCACGGATGGGTCAAAGCTTTGGGAAAAAGGTTGGTGGAGGGGTTTACTGTCAGGAGCTCTCTATCAACTCCAGTTTCAGACTTCCTGTGTATTTGAGTGCCTTCAATGCTGAGGTTCCATGGCTGGAAAGTGACAGTAGATTCACTGCTCCAGAGTACAGGCAACTTCAGAGAAGTGACCATTCGCTAAGATAGCAGAGCGGCGATACTAGTCTTGAACAGATTAACAGTGCGTTCAGGGCTGGTCAAAAGGTGCCTAACCTCGCTATCAATAGCATCAAATGTCTTTGTGATAACACTGCCCACAGCGGAATCGCAGGAAACTGTAAAACTGATGATCTAGCGAGAAAAGCAACCGTAGAATGGGAGCGGGTCATTACTCGCGTATCCTTTTGTAGTAACTAGATAGCTGAGTTTCGCGGAAACTTGGGCTTTTAATGGGTAAATGCCCTATAGGCGTCCATGTAATAAGGCTGGGAGCCCTACCAGGCGCTAAAGAAGATGAAACGAAAACAACTCAGCATTTCTCCTTGACTATCTCACGTTTGTAACGTCAAAACTTAAGCACTTGGGAGCGCATACCTTCAGACATCCCACTGAACTGGCGGTAATGAAAATTAAATGCCTATGCAAATTTTTTATTCACTACTAAGCGTTTTGCTAATTTGTTGGTTCGATCACAGCAGTTCTTCTTTTCTATGGCCTCACAAAGGACTGAAATTACTCCATTGAAACTGTTAATGTCGGTAACATCGAAGAAGTTATTGAAACAATGCTTGAAAAAGGGATAGCAGAGGATCCCAATCGATTCAACACATTTTAATTAATCTTTTTGGCATGAAGCAATGTTAGACTTGTACGAAAACTTGAATCTTTTGGAAACACGCCGTCGAGTAGAGATCGCAAAACAGGTGACTGATAACGTAGCCATATTCACCGAACGCATAGTTAGAGAGATTAAAGAAATTGTTCCAAGAATCCGGCGACTAGAGCTCCAAAAATGCGCCGACACCGAAAAAACTATGTCAAAGTCGATCAAAATCAAGTTGATACTCATTGATTTCTTTTATTGCCGTAGTGCGGTTCATCATAAAGCCATTCCATAAAGTCAAACGGTTAGTAAGGAATTCTACTCGGCTGTTTTAAGCAGTATACGTGAAGCAATTCGTTGCAAACGGTCGGATTTATGAGCAGAAATTTAACGATTTTTCAAACACGACAATGTGTAATGACATTCCGGGTCATGTGTACATCATCTCCTAATCAAAATGTGTAGAGATTCGAAAAAAAGTTCTAAGGTATTCATTTAGGATCAAGAAAATAATGAGAAATTGAAAAACAGATCTAAGGTATGAATTCCTAGGTATAAGTTTAGGATCTAGAAAGTAATGAAAACTAATAGTTGCAGCTGTAAGACAAGTTACTTCACGCTAGATCAGAAAGCAGTCCACCTGAAACTCACACTCGAATATTGTCCATACTTCTCAATACGCTAATTCTTCATCGTATCCCTGCTATAGTTTTCTCTACGACTGTGTCATTCATGCGACCAAATATCCGCATTATGCTCGCGCCTTCACTGCACTCGGCAATAATGGTCGCTTAAGTATTTATGCCCCATTCCTCGTCGATCACTAAACCGTCAATCTAAACGCTTTTTCTTTAATAGACATTTGCTAGAAAACATGTTCACGTTCGTGAAAAAAAATAAAACTCTGCGAAACTATAATTTAACGGTGGTAATTCGATTTGTTATGCCGTGCAAAGTAGTGAAATTAGCTAAACCATAATTGATTGAAAATTTCAATGACTTACATTGCATACTTTGCTGAATTACAGTAAACCGTTAACTAACTTTATAAACGATTCGATGTGGTGGGGGTGCCAGAGTGTTCTTGTGGAGTTATGGCAAGCATTTGCTACGTCTTAAGTGCATGAGACATAGTTAAAAGGTGTGGTACTAATGTACATGTGATTTTTTTAAATGGATTATAAAGATGAAACGCCCAGTACTTACCATTTTTAAAAAATTTACGCGGTCTGACAATAAAAATTTACTCACGACGCGTTTTCCGAAGCGGATTTTTCAGTTTGGAAAATTGCATGAAGGCACCGAAAAACAAATCCGGTGAATACGATAGCTTAGCGATGGCTCTCGTGCTGAAAAATCCACGAATTTGTATCGATTCGTACAGATCAGTCCGAGTCAAATTTGATCATAGGTTCGATGATCAGAAACGGACATAAAAAGATCTTCTATAAAGGAGTCCGGCTTGAATCAAGATCAAACACTAAAAATAACACTTTCGCCGTAAACTATGGCGCTCTGGGATGCCTTGAAAAACACTTGACGAGTTTGAGATGCCCAAAAAGTAGCTTTCGTTAGCCTAACCGTCGAATTTGCGACTCCTAAGTTTTGGAAAATATATTTTTTCGGTCTTCACATTATAAAACTTCCATTAAATTTCACAAATCAATACATTACTCCGCCGACAAAGTCTCTTACATAAATAATATTCATTTGACCACGACTCAACTTGCCGATACATGTGTCAAAACATTTCAAAGTGTCAACACACACGCAAATTTCGCCACAAACGCCAGACAAATTTGTAAAATTGGAAAAAAGGACGCTGATAAAATGGATGCGGGAAAACTTCAAATTACATGCAACACAAATATTTGTATATGTGTATGTGTATGTATGTGTATGCATGCATGTGCTGTTAGTCTATTAAAAATTAGGATTTATGTTTATTGTAAAAAAGAAAAGTTGTCACAAATCCAAATTGCTGCTCACACAACAACACCGAGGAAAGTGTTAGCAGGCAGACATGCAGATATACATACAAACATAAAGACATACACACACATATGTACATATGCTCTGGTGCGTTTTGGCCAGACTGTTTTTCTGCTAGCGCACACGCATATAGATGCGTATGGATATATGACAGCTGACACTTTGGCGTTGACAGTTTTAGGTGCGTGGTAAAGATAAGACTTGTAAATGGCTTTAATTACAAACATTTAATGCATTTTAAAATAAGATTGTGGCTGCACAAAAGTGCACGCGTACATACACACATACATACAAAACATTAATATATCAACATGCAATACATACATAAGTATGTATATGCAGTAAGTATGAGAACTCTGAGGATACTTCATAGAAAAATATTTTTAAAAAAATTTTAAATTTTTTTCTGTTTATAACAGTTATAACGGTATATATATTTATTGTCACGGTTTACATATTTATTTTATATTTTTTTATATTTGTATAAATTAAAGCTCAATCAAAGGTACATACTTGATTTTCATCGGTCAACTTGTATGGCAGCTATTCACTATAGAAATCCGATTTAAACAATTTCTTCTGAGGTTACACCATTGACTGAGGTAATAATCCATGCCAAATTTCGTGAAGATATCTCCTAAAATGAAAAAGTTTTCCATACAAGCACCGGACTCCGATAGTTCAGTTTGTATGACAGCTATGCGTTATAGTGAATCGATCTGAGCAAATTGTTCGAAAATTGTAGTGCTTCCCGGGACAATAATCCATGTCGAATATCTTGAAGATATCTTGTCAAACAAAAAAGTTTTCCTTATAGGGAATTAAGTAAGAACGATCAGTTTGTATGCCAGCTATATGTTATAACGGTCCGATCTAAAAAATTTTTTCAGAGATTTTATCACTGACTCAGTTAATAATCCATGCCAAATTTCGTGAAGATATCTCCCCAAATGAAAAAGTTTTTCATACAAGTATTTGATTCCAATCATTCAGTTTGTATGGCAGCTATATGCTATAGTGGTTCAATATCGGCGGTTCCGACAAAAAAAAAGTTTCTTGGTAAGAAAAAAATACGTGCAAAATTTCAGATCGATATCTCAAAAAATAAGAGACTAGTTCGCATTTACAAATTCAGAAGGACACCCACAAGGCCTCAGAGTATAAACTTAATCTTTTATGGAATATTTATTTTAAATTTCAATTAATTTTCTTTTTTTTTTGTTTTTCTTAAAACTCAATGCCAAAATCCCGCTTTCGCCGCATGAGCACATGTGCAACAAGTTTTGTGGCATACCACTTCCTCGCCTTTCATTCGAAATCTCCACATTACAAATGCAAACATTTGTTTGTATGTTTGCGGTCGCCATTTTTGGCAACAAATGACGCATCGCCATTTACCTTCTATTGTCAATTTTATTTTAGTTGCTTTCAACCATTTCAATCTTCCTTTTTGGATTTTTGTAAATAAACTTTGAAATTTTTCGAGTGCCAAGCGTTTATGCCACATTACTCGACTTCATTGCTTGGCATCAAAGACTTCAAATGCCGCCGCCATTCACGCCATGTGACTTTGAGTTCCACCGCAACAACAGATGGATGGACTAATTTTTTGTTGTAGTTGCACTTGCTTTTGTTTTTGCACTCAATTTCTGCAATGGAAAATCTAGTTGGGCCGCGAAAATTTAAGTCGCTGGCAAATGAGCTGTTTGTTTTTATTGGCGCATGTGGCAATTCACTAGCGCATTTGTACTGTAAGTGTGGCGTTTCTTCTAGCATACTTACATTAGTATACAATATATAGTTACGTACAGAAGGAGCAATCGTTTGATCTAATTGTGAATAGTTCCGTTTAAAAATAGAGCTCTCATCACAGTATTAGGACTTTGAGTGTGTTCTTCGCCTTGCGATTTTGTCCCTGATAAGATTTTGGAAGAAGCAAGAGGTTTGGTTTCGAGTACTTTTGGAATCCCAAATAAATTTTGCCCGAATAATTTGAGATAATTTTAAGTCAGGATCTTCAGCCATAGCAAAGCTCGCTAGTTTAAAAGGCTCTTATTGTTAATGTTGTGTTTGGGGTTGGCACCAAATATTCCCCATATTTGTTTGAGGCATCCAGCTGAGTGGATATTCCCTGGCCAAATAAAACTTCCGGATATCGTAGATCTGCGATTATACACTCAAGACCAAGGAAAGAATGTCTCGACTCCTTATCTCTCGCATAGAGTTACGTCATCATTCGACTAATTTGGGTCCATGCCCACATCAGAATTCCTGGAGAATGTAAGACTGATTAGTCCCCTTTTATAGACAAATCTTTCCTGGAAACAGTGCTCACAGGCTTGCTTAGCCGGAAGTTCATGTAAATAGACGAGTTTCGGAGTACAGCCTCTATCAGAATGGTGACTGCACACGCTGATAGTAGGACTGCAATATTAGCCTCGAGTTCGCTGATCATACGCTCGAGACTAAGGAAAGAATGTCTCGACTTTTTTTCTGGTTCGACTGGTTTGGGTCCATTAGCATATCAGAATTCCAGGAAACTATACTCCGATAAGCTTACTGTGTCAGGTACTTCAGTCGCACAACTTGTAGAAAGAGAACCAATAGGAGCTGTTGGCTTCTTACGGTTCATTACTGGATTTTTGTGCCTCAAGCGAGCTCGGCAAGCGCTGGCCAGATATTAGCCTTTAGTTCGCTAATCATACGCCCTAGACTAAGGAAGGAATGACCCGACTCCTTATCTCTCGCATCGAGTTACTTCACCATTCGACTGGTAAGCTTGCTGTGTTAGGTACTTCAGTCTCATTACTTGTAGAGAGGGAACTGATGCGGATGACTCCTGGAGTTAAGCGAGCTCGGCAAGCACTGATAAGATACTAGTACCCGTCCAAACGTAAAGTTCTTATGACCTTGGATAAATCGTAAGAGGTCTAGTGAGCTCCTCGCCCTCAGAAAGGTTCACCTAACAATAGATATTGGAGCTCTAACTGGACACTTCTGATGCCGCGTACTTGCCAGACCAAGGCTAAATAACTTCGGATCTTACAGAAGTAGAAAAAAAAATATATATTTGGGATACGTTCAAGGCGCTTTATCGTTTTTTAATATTCAACAAGACCGGTAGTAGTGAGCTGATGTAAAAGAAACGATTCTGGTCACTCCCAAGTGTAAGATGCTCAGAAAAAGCTCTTCACCTGCGTGAATTTCTACACATGGCTCCATCCTCCAACAACTTTTGATGAATGACGACGTGTTCGAGAAAAAGGTTCTGCGGAAGATTTATTGTTCTTTGCGCATTGGCAACGGTACATATCGCATACGATAGACCGATAAGCTGTATGAATTATACGATGACAAGATAGCGGCTACGCTGACTAGGTCATGTCGTCCGATCGGATGAAAACTCCCCAGCTCGAAAAGTATAAGACGGAGTACCCTCTGGGGGAAACAGAGGAAAAGGAGATCAGGTGGAGAAGGACCTGGCTGCACTTGGTATCTCGATTTGACGTCGAATCCCGATGAGTCGGTATAAGCAGGGTCCAGACTAGGATTGACGGTCCAGAAAATTGGTATATGTGTTTACTGTACTGTCAAGAAGCGGCCAGCTTAGGCCAGTAGAAGAGGAATTGTGTTCCAAAAAGACAACTTGCATCCCTATTATAATCTGGACTTATCACCAAGTGATTACTGCCTGTTCTTGTATATCGCGACTAATTATGCTGTTGAAAAATTCCCTTCAAGAGAAGCATATGAAAGTAAGTCCAGTTCCAGTTTTTTTTACCAATAATAACGAGAGTTACTGTGACAGATGCATGTAACTACATGTTATCGAACAAAGCAGTGGGTTTCCCATTGTGTGACTAACAGAGCTCATGACAAACACACACGCAGGCTTCGGCTCCCTCAACTTGTCGATAATTTCGGTCTACTGTGACGAAAAATTACAATAATTATGGACACACTCCAAGCGAAAAATACAAATTATGCCAAATTCGTGGAAGGCAACACCCAGCTCTAACGAGTTAGGACTGCGTGAAATCGCGCACAAACAAATGCAACAACATACGTGTACCGTACGTACGCCGAGCCGAACGTCAAAACGATTTACATTACGATACCTGACAACTGTATAACAAATAAGCTCACGGCTGCTGTTGCACGTTGCACTCGTTGACGCTAAGTCGATCTACTTAATTATAATGCCGGGTAGTTGGGCGTTAAGGCAGCAACAACAATAACAACAAAAATGTCCTGTAAATATCAACAATAAATATATTTTAGTAAAACAAAACGTTCGCCATAACGGCATAATACCGTTAAATCACTTCGAAATTATAACAACCAAGAGTGAGAGGGCGACGAGTGAGTTGGAGCGGCGAAGTGGATTAGAATATATGTGAAATGTTGTTGTGTGAACGCAAATGTTGCCACAGCAGCAATAATAATTGTATTGTTAGGTGTCAAAATGCCCAACTCAAACAATTTATGACACCTTCAACGGCGTGGAGCACAACAACAATAGCAACTGACACACTGACAACTGGCGATTGGCGCGGCGCTTGCTCATACACTGCCATACAATTTGGAGTATGTCCATGCAAATGTTTACCTGTTAGAAGCTTTGTTTGTGCCCCTAATTTGCTTTGTTGTTGTTTTTTTTTGCAGTTTCATGCTGAGTAATTTTTAACACTTATGTGTTTGTTATTGTTGTTATTTCGTTTGTTTTGCATTCGCTCTAAAAACTCGCAATTAGTCATAAACAAATGGCGGCTGTCGCTGGCGGTGCGCCGGCGCAGTTAACTAAATTACAGTAACCCTTTTGAGCTGAGGAAAGATTTGTTGGACTTTCTTTAAAATGTATTTAATTTTTTTTTTACTTCAATGTAAATTTATATATTATGTATGTATTTTTATATCATGAACAAACAGTAAATAGCCAGAAGACAACGTCGGAGGCACTACAAAATATATATACTTAAATGATCAGCATGACGAACTGTACCATGGCAACTGATAGCTCGGTTTTTGAGATATCAATTTGTAACTTTGCGTACGTCTTTTTCGCTTCAAGGAGCTGCTCACTTGTCGGAATCGCCTATATCGGACGTCTTTAACATATAGCTTTCATACAAACTGAGCGATCGAAATCAAGTCTTTGTATGGAAAACTTTTTAATTTGACAAGATATCTACACGAAAATCGGCATGAACTATTTTCTAAAAGAATGCTATAATCTACCATGAATTTGTTCAGATCCGATTATTGTAACATATAGCTGCCATACAAATTGACCGATCAAAATCAAGTCCTTGTATGGAAAACTTTTTTATTTGAGGAGATACGAAAATGAAAATTTGGCAAAAAAGATTTTCTGAAGCAACGCTATAATCTGCAAAGAAATTGTTCAGATCGGACTATTATAGTATATAGCTGCCATACAAACGGACTGGTAAAAATCATGTCCTTGTATGGAAATCTATTTGATTTGACAAGATATCTTAGGAAATTTGGCACGAATTATTTTCTGAAGCAACGCTATAATTTACGAAGAAATTGTTCAGATCGGACTACTATAGCATATAGTTGCCACACAAACGGATGGGTAAAAATCATGTCCTTGTATGGAAATCTATTTGATTTGACAAGATAGCTTCAGGATATTTGACACTAATTATTTTCTAAAGCAACGCTATAATTTACGAAGAAATTATTCAGATCGGTCTACTATAGCATATAGTTGCCATACAAACTGAGCGATCACAATCAAGATAAAGATATATTTTTACCCTTTTTTGCAATAAAAAATGCACCTGTGAAGGGTGTTATAGCGTTTTGTCGTATTTTCTAAACATTTTAACAAATTTAGATTCATATTTTTATACATACAATACATACATACTAGTATATGTATTATGTATGTATACTTTTTTGAAAAGTTTAGAATTTTGTAATAGTTTTTTCATTCCATATACCTATCTATATTTCTTTAACTTTTTTATTTTTTCTAAAAATATTTTAATTTTTTCTTTTTAAAATTTCAAATATTTATTTACTTTTAAGGTTACATTCATTAGCTTGCTATTTGGCTGCATGTTCCTTTGTCATTTTTTGCCTCTAACAATGCTTTAAATATTTTTCAAACTGTGCCTTTGTACAGCACCTTAAATATTTGCTTAACACTTGGGGCCACACATTAAAGTTTCGCCTATTTTGTGGCTATATTTTGCAGTTTTACTTTCAGCTTGTTTTATTGTTGCACACAGCATGTGCGTGGTGTTGCAAGCGTTGTCCGGCTAACAAATGTTGCAAAAACCTGAAAATTGGCACACATACGCATCTACATAGCAGGCATATATATAATAATGAATATAGTTATATGTATATATATACATAAATATGTATAGGTGCGTCTGTGAAAATAATAAACAACGCTCGCTCTCTGTACGCCTGTTTGTTTTTTGTTCTATTGTTCAACTAATATTTTCTTTTATTTATTTTCCCAATCGGCGTCTCACCTATTTCTCCTAATTGTTTGTGCACTCAAAATGGTGTTAATGTCGCTAATAAAAATGTTAAATTCACATTTTCCACTTCGAAACGCTGCGCTATTTTTTACCATTTATGTGTGGCGTTCAGGTGTTTGCACAGCGGCGCTCTTGCTCTGATGATATTGATTAGCCGCGTGTTTGCGCGAAAAAGTTCGGTGCGGCGGGGCGTATGAGTGAAATGTGAGACGTTATAACTGTGAGCAAAGTGGTTCATTGGCTGACCTGTGAATTTCGCTGCATGTATAACTTCAAATATTGCTTGCGAAAATTGTTGAATGGCATGAGAAGGAGTTGACTTCGATGAAGTTTTTGCCGACTAAATTTTTTTCTAATTTTTCTATATGTAAATTACATATTTAATATAAAGTGATTTTAATAGTGGGATCAATCAAAAAAGCTTCCATAGCATAGATATATTCAAAACTCTTCCTTTGATTATGAAAACCGTTTTGGAAATAATATTCTCAGAAAAACGCGTTTAAAGATTGAAGTTGGAGCGTTCCCCACTCTGAGAATTTCTCGAAAAATTCACACTGAGTCGATCCCTTAAGTTAGGTCAATTGTAGGTACCTAGCAAACTTAAGTATTCATCTACTTCATTATAAACTCAGATCTAATGTAAAATACATGTTGCCATACCATCCAGACTTTTTCAAATGAAAACTGATGATTATGGCATTAAAATGAAAAACCTTCAACGAAAATAATGCTTGACTAGGAAAACATCACATTGTGATCCCTTCTCCAAAAACTGACACAATCAATATGCTAGAGCTGAAGTATTTGAGTGCACCAGTTCAAGTATAATTTCCATTATACATTAAAAGGCGATGTCTCTAAGTATGAACAAATTTCACTTTAACTGGCATAAAAAAAAACCTTTTTCACGTATTTTAATGCAAGCCTTTACCACATTGCTGAGCAAGCATGCCATCACTTATTTCAACTATCCGTGCACTTGTTATAAGCCTCGGCAGCAAATTTTGTTTTTTTTCGGTTTCGGCTCATTTTTATAGCGCCATTTGCTTGATTGTTGGA
The DNA here is from genome assembly GCF_023373825.1 of Bactrocera dorsalis. Classification (NCBI taxonomy): domain Eukaryota; kingdom Metazoa; phylum Arthropoda; class Insecta; order Diptera; family Tephritidae; genus Bactrocera; species Bactrocera dorsalis. The sequence continues at coordinate 5,040,152 of NC_064303.1, forward strand.
CAGTTCACAGATTATATTCATAAACCCACGTCTCGACACCAATAATGATGCGTTTAATGAATGTACGATTTTCAAGAACATTATCAAACATATGAGACCTCCACTCGATATCATTTTTGCAAAAGAGTCAGGTATTTTGGTACAAGTCGATCGTTGACGCGCTCCATACACAAAACATTAACCAGAATATTATAAGTCGTTTCAACCCAACACAGTCGAACCGGAACTGAAACGAACCCAGACTTCTCACCGCTCAAAGACTGTCAACTCGTTACCATTCCTACTTCAAGAATGTTTTCTGCCTCTACTACTTAGTTACAACAACAGATACTGTTCAGCTACCGCTCTGATGGCAACTCGACGATTTCAAACACTGTTTCTTTAACTTTTTCTACGCTAACGTCAGTAGCAGAGGTGGAAGTGGAACGCCTCGCATGAGGCACGTTTTCGATGACTTCATTACTTAGCCTCCCGAAAACATTTCTACAACATTTTCAATGATTCCGTCATATCATTGGAAACCATAAAGTTCATGTAAAGTAGGTATTTATAGTATATAGTTTTTGTCTAGCCAAATTTTTCTTACTAATTGACATAGGGAGATTAAACTTAATATGAACCTAAGAAAAGGTTATGTCTAAGGAAACATTTTTTATCAATCCGTTTTGTGCGAACAGTTTCAGTGGATCAGTCCGACTCAATTTTGATCCGATGGTATATACATTTTATAAATTCCAGGATTGCTGTTAATATTCATAAGTTAATATTTATTTTGAATTTTTGGGTGCTACAAAGGTTAAAATATGAACTTATAGGGTTACATGGGTTTGCTCGAGTAAAAAACAACCTGTTTTCAACATTTTTTTTCTAATATAAGATATGTATTATTTTAGAATTTTTTACTGATTCAAACATACACTATTAACAAAAAACTTCTGAAATTTTTGGAAACAAATAATTTAAACTCTGTTATTGTGACTTCATTTCCGGTGACCTCACGGAAAAAAGATGCACCCGAGTTGGCTCCTTATGGTATGATCTAAAATAAAAAAATAAGTGTTTTAGTTAAAACCTTTACTTAGCATTTGGACGAAAGAAAAATAAACTGAACATTAGGTTTTTGGCAGACATTTTTAGAAAAAACTTTAAATTTCTGTGAAAATTTTGAGACATTTGTTTTTTTCAAATAAATGCAATCGAAAAAAATCCTTCGTCTAATTCTTTAAAGATAGTATCCTAAAGATCTGTGTAAAATTTTATGAAGATCGGTTAAGTAGTTCTTGAGAAATCTTGCCAATTGACTGCCAACACACAGTTTCGAGAAAAACGCTTTTAAAGACGGCGCACCTAGCCTAGCTAGCCTCGAGCGCACAAGTACTCAAGGCTGTATCTCCGAAACTATTAATCGGATCAAATTGAAAATTTAGGACCATATTATAGAAGTGTTGTAGAATTTAATAAGATAATAAATAAAAATATTTTTTTGGAACCCGTAAACCCTTGTAACCCCATAATGAGTTTTAAATCCTAAAATCTCAAAAGATATTGATTTAATAACAGTAAGTGATGTGGATCTCACCACAGCAACTCTGTTATAGCAACTAAAAATATTTCAGTTCTTTCATAAAACTTAATGAAAAAATGAAAAGCGTAGCTGGTTTCTGTCTCAATGTTCATTAACCTAAACGGAAAATGGTGCATGGCTTTAATCTATACCAATATTTCGAAAACAACTCAATTTATTTAAATAAGTTCCACTTAAAATTAGTTTATGGGCTCATAAGTTAAATTAAGAAGCATCCATTTATTACTCTAAATTATCTAATTTATATTTATATTGATTTATTGAAGTTAATTTCCTAAAAAAAGTTCAATTATTTACTTGCAATGCCTTCCAACTGTCAAACTACGCATATTTTCGAGTTTAGTAATAAACAATCTAAGCCTACGGCGTATATTTGTATAAAATGTAAAAACTACTACACACATACACTTACAAACTCATGTGGTTTTACAAAAAATACTTCGATATGTAACTCTATACCTTTAAATGACGAATAATGCCTTAACCGCCAGCCAATTTAGTGGCGATCAGCGCTTGACTCGCAGTTCGAATTTCAAAACATCGAAATCTTTGTAATACAAATTGTTTCACACAATTCAACATGAATTCCAGCATTTAATTAAGCTGTCAATCTTCGTAAAACATTCTATCAAGCCAAACAAAAGTCTAATTGTTGCTTTGATTACAAACAGTAGCGGGCACACATATCAAGACATGCTAAATAAATGAAAAAAATGCAATTTAAGCGAGTAAACTATTTAAGATTATATAATATATTTTTACTATATATGTACATATGTATATATACCAGAACATTAAAGCAAAAAATTTCCAATTTTTGAATATGAAATATTGTATATGTTTGTCAGCACATGCTTATATTGGATATTTCTGTACCCTCCGGTATATAAGTTAATTGCCTGCCGTTATTTTACATAAATACCCAAAATCGCCATTTGGCACTTCTTACTGTCACATCAAATCGCTTTGATCAATTTAAGTCACGTCCATAGCCAAATTGTTATTAATAATAAATGTCCGTTTACATCCGGCGCGCATGCGTGCGTGCGTGCCTGCTTTTTGGTGCGTGTGTGTGGTCCATGTAAGCACATTTTTTGCGCTTTTGTGCTTAACACGTAAATGTCATAATAGCAGGCATCAATTTGTTATTGTTGCTGTTGTATTTGCTGTCATGCTGCGAACCTAAAAATATAAAAACTGCATAAGACTCTGTCCGAAAAAGTGAATGTGTCCAAAAGTGTGTTATGGGCGTATGACAAATTGTAAAAAAATTACAACAACAAAATTCGCATTTTTTTAGAGCTTTACTACATGTACATGTGCTGTATACGAGCATATGTATGGCGCTTGGCGCTTAAACCTTTGGCCTGTAAGTATGTATGTACGTCTTGACGTTTAACCAGAGATACCAAAAGTTGTAAGTCAACTTCGAACAATTATTAAATTTTGAGATGATTTTTACTGACATAAAGACTTTCAGTGGCTTAATATGTCAAGAGCGAATTGAAAATTTAGGTTTTTTTAATACTATCATACATACCTCCTTTTGATGGTCTGTCGCTCAACGAAACGAATGATCAACATTTTTATTGTTTTTTAACGAAAGCTCTTGGGTAGTGAGCTTACTTGAATTCTTTCAAAAATATCTCAATGGAAATCAATCCTAAATGGTGACTACGATAAAATTTTCATCATTTTAGAACACTGACTCCTTTTTATTAGTTAGATTTCGTTCACAGGGATCGGCCAGATTACCTCACCTAAATTATGCTATATTTCAATGAAGTTGAGTTGGTAAATGTGGTCTTGAATTTTTATCAATCATAATTTCCTATTCTAGAAAAATTTGTTTGGTTCACAAGCATCGGTCCATTTAGCTAACCTTAAGTAAAATGTATTTGAAAGAAGTTGAGTTATTAAAACATTTTAAATAAAATTTTATTTTTCTACATTATTAATCTCAGAGATATGCTGCAACATTTTGAGACAATCCCAGGAGAGGGAGAAGTTGCACGGTGCCATATAAGGTGAATACGTGGAGTGGTTGGTTAAAATGTGATTTTTGGTCAAATAATCGGTCACAAGCGTCGATCGATGATGAGCAATTTTTGGTCGTCAGTCAATTTGTGCGGAACAAACCGTGCACACACCTTTCGTAACCCCAAATGTTCGGTCAAAATGCGATAAATCGATGTTTTGCAGATGTTCAATTTAATTTCCATGAATTACAATGATGATTTCGGCTGATTTTTGATGAATTTATGCATAGTTTTGATGGAATTTCCGGTGATCACGGATTTTGATTGGCCCACATGTTGATCGTCATTTATGCTCTCACGACCAGTTTGAAAACGTTGAAACCACTCGTGTACTCTGCTACGGGATAGGCAATCATCGCCATAAGCTTGTTTCATCAATTGAAACGTTTCGGTAAAAGGTTTACCAATTTTAAAACAAAATTTAATGTTGGCTCTTTGTTCGAAGCTCATTTTCGAACCGATGAGACCAACATACTGACACTTAAGACGCAATAACTTCACTTCCAACCTATGAAATGTCATGAATTTCTCACTGGACAATCGATAAAGATAGCAGATTCTAACGCACCGACATACAGAGGGCGCCACCAAGGAGCGCGAGATGCTCTTTCTGTTTACTTTGAAACACTTCTAGTATTTGGTTATTTCGATTCTCGATTGTCTACTAGAACTCTTTGACTGAAATAGTTTGTCCATGGTCTCCGTTCACCGTCATCTTTTTTTAAGGATTTGAATGGTTTTCGTATACCTTATAACTTAAATAGTTTTCAATGTTGCAACGCTTGTTCTCGTCATACTGCCACTCTCATAGAAACCCTCGTCGGTAGTGGAATACAATTCTTCTCTTATTGGCCACAGCTCGCCGCCTTTATACTAGAGCTTCCTTCAGACAGTCCAATTGTTGACAGTACAGATCCAAAGAGAACTGCTGATAGTAAATAATGCCCTGCCGATACCACCAAATAAAGGATCAATTTGTAGCCATTCAGCAGATTCGGTCCATGAAGTTTTTTTGCTTTAACCAGTTGGTACCCATACATAAAATATTTTTTTCTATCCAAACTTTAATTAAATGAGTTCCTGAAAATTTTTAAAGTTGACGGTCAGACTCGTCGATTTTCATTATTTTATCTGCTTTTTCGACAATCGAAAACGTGGTTCATCTATGACATCCAGATTGATAGAACGGAATCGACAGAACCAGAATTTGAATTACACTATCAATCTCGTTTGCTTTTTCAACTTTATTGAAGAAAAACAGTTAAATATGGCATAATATATCTCTGCTGGTGTCCACTTTTCACGTTCAAACAAGTCCAGTAATCACGAAAGTGTCTGAGAAGTTTTTTTAGGAATGATATCTTTCTAATGCTATGTAGGGTAACCCGATTGTACTTTTAGTAAGCATTTTATACGTAGTAGCAAAAAAGTTAAAAAAAAACGCAAAATATTTAAATACTCATCAATATTTATTTTGTCGACTTTAATACACACCAGATGTAATACATCTGGATTTTTCCAGGCCTCGAAACACTTTTTGGAATGACCTTCAGCTTCTTCAGCGAATTTTGTTTTATCTCTCCGATCGACTGAAAGCACTCAACGGAGCGGCAATTTCAGTTTGGGAAACAACAACAAGAAAAACAAACACACGGAACCAAATCTGGTGAATATGGTGGTTGAACGATCGCATTCTTTGCGTTTTTAACTTTTAATTCGATCACGATCAAACTCTCTTTGAACAAAAAACAGCTTTATCGGGACGAGTCGAGCCTGAGCGTGTTTCATACCCATAATATCCGACAAAATCGTTCCAACGGACTCGTGAGAAATGTAGAGCTCTCTTGCGAACTCTCTAACACTTGCCTGACGATTTTTAAACATCATTTCCTTTACTTTTTTTTAAATTTTGATCAGTTGAAGAGGTCGATGGACGTCCAGAACGAGGTATTTTGCCTGTCTTTGAAAGCTTTGTAGCACTTATAAGCTTGTGTTTTTAATAAAACTGAATCACCGTAAGCTTTTTCCAACATTCTCAATGGTTCTGCACACGAAATTTGGGTAGAAACACAAAATTTGTGTCAAATACTTTGTTCGATAATATTTTCATCCATTGTAGGCAAGGTGTAGCAGCTACTGTAGACAAACTGGTTGAGAGATAACGCTCTTATTTAGCATAATGATTAAGGATAGTCCTACCAACTTAGCATATTTTGAAATATCATTTACCCGTGGAATTCAATTAACAAATTCCAAGCGCTTTTTTGTCCCAATGTATAACGCAGTAACACAGTTTTGTAATTAAAATGTCAACAGCATTGTTCAAAAAGTGTGTCATTGAAAAAGTGCGTAAAGTAATTGTTAAAATCCAGAATCAAAGCAGTTTAGGCATAAATTTACATACATACAAATTACTATATATTCGAACACATACCTAAGTGTCAAAACTATCAATTGTTCTAAATTTGCACAACTTTTTCGCGCTATTTTTACATAAGTATATATACATACACCAATACAAATGTCAATAAGTTTTGCACCTTCCGGTCCTTCACTCGCGATCGCTAAATTTCCAACTTCAATTCGAAAATGAAAAATAACATGTACATACGATACATACGCCAACAAAATCGTTTACTTCATATATGTATACATATGTGTTTATGACTTCTAAAATTTTTTGCCTAAATCTCCTCACTTCAAGGTGCAATTTGTTGCACCGTGTTGCCGAAGTATTCGCAATTTATGTTTTCCGTTTGACATTTTTGAACTGCACGCACTCGATTGCAGAAAAATACGAAAATCAAATAAAGCAAACATAAAATCTGTAAAAAATAATATGTGTAAATATGTAAAAAGTTACTTTTAGTGGTAAACCTCTACAAGTTGTTGGCGTTTAAATAAATTTTGTAAAATTTTTTCATTTTTAGTACGCAGTTATTGCCCGTGGATACATATGTATAGGTGATTTTTTTAAGAGCTTGATAACTTTTTTTTAAAAAACGCATAAAATTTGCAAAATCTCATCGGTTCTTTATTTGAAACGTTAGATTGGTTCATGACATTTACTTTTAGATAATTTCATTTAAATGTTGACCGCGCTGCGTCTTAGGTGGTCCATTCGGAAAGTCCAATTTTGGGCAACTTCGAGCATTTCGGCCGGAATAGCCCGAATTTCTTCGGAAATGTTGTCTTCCAAAGCTGGAATAGTTGCTGGCTTATTTCTGTAGACTTTAGACTTGACGTAGCCCCACAAAAAATAGTCTAAAGGCGTTAAATCGCATGATCGTGGTGGCCGACTTACGGGTCCATTTCTTGAGATGAATTGTTGTCCGAAGTTTTCCCTCAAAATGGCCATAGAATCGCGAGCTGTGTGGCAAGTAGCGCCATCTTGTTGAAACCACATGTCAACCAAGTTCAGTTCTTCCATTTTGGCAACAAAAGTTTGTTAGCATCGAACGATAGCTATCGCCATTCACCGTAACGTTGCGTCCAACAACATCTTTGAAAAAATACGGTGAAATGATTCCACCAGCGTACAAACCACACCAAACAGTGCATTTTTCGAGATGCATGGGCAGTTCTTGAACGGCTTCTGGTTGCTCTTCACCCCAAATGCGGCAATTTTGCTTATTTACGTAGCCATTCAACCAGAAATGAGCCTCATCGCTGAAAAATTTGTCGATAAAAATTTTCGAACCGAACACTGATTTTGGTAATAAAATTCAATGATTTGCAAGCGTTGCTCGTTAGTAAGTCTATTCATGATGAAATGTCAAAGCATACTGAGCATCTTTCTCTTTGACACCATGTCTGAAATCCCACGAGATCTGTCAAATACTAATGCATGAAAATCCTAACCTCAAAACAATCACCCGTTATGTACGCTTTATGACAAATGCCTGCGAATGGGTTTTTAAAATCGCATTTAAATGCAAATTAATGTGTCACTTATTAACATCGTTTAAATCAATCACTGACTAAAGTCACCGTATTTTCTTCGTGCACCGTAAGCAACTGATCAGGTGTTGCATGCAGCCAGTCATAGGAATAACTCCAAGTAAAGCGAAAAAGCAATAACTCTGCATGCCCAAATATGACTTGAACAAATCTTAATGGTGAATTTAAATTAGTAACGGTTTCTTTGTAGAGGGCGTAAAATAATATTTATAAAAAAATGAGGGAATATTACAAAATTTAAATAATCGCTACATAATCCTAGGATATTTTTATATTGTATGCATTATGATCTTGACCGAATTAAGTGACTGATAAATTTTTAATTGTTGTACGAGTTCCTAATGGATACCAGGAAAGGATCATTTCGAGTTATAGGCTAGATATACATAAATGCTCTCTCGAAAAATGCAATCTACCAAAGCACAAATGGATGTTTATATAATTAGTATTGATCCTCACACATTGTTAGAACAAATGTCAATACTTAAGAAGGATAGAATCTTAGATTCGAATTTCAAAATTCAAATTAAATTTTTGAGTTATGTCAAAAAGGTCAAAAAAGGTCTCATCCCTAGAGCTTTTCAAGACGGTGATCCTAGAGCTAGGAGCTGAGTCCATTAATACACCGGCTAATCTTCGTCTGGAGTATGCCAGAACTCTCATCAGCAGATACGGAGATGGCTCTACCTCGTCGTTTTGCTGCTTGTAGCCCGAGACAAGCCAGAGCAGTCAGGTACTGGCCTCTGGTCTAGCGATGACGAAATCATCGTTGATGAAATTACGTAGAAAAAAAATATTAAGTTCATTTCTGGTAAACAAACAGTTTAGATGCAGGGGCTTGCTGGGCGCGACAGAGATGATAAAATCCCAGTCCTCATAGATGGAATCTAGGCTTCTACAGCCTGCTTCTACAAATTGTTGGGCAAACCAGAATCAGGTGTTCTGCAGTTTCCTGTTTCATGTCACAAGATCGGCAGTTTGCGCAAGAGACTATGTGCATGTTTGACAAGTGCTTCCTGCAACCTGCAGTGTCCTGTATAGAGCAGAACTAAGAGACGGAATTTGACTCGTGAGTGGTTGATCATATCTTTTAACCTTGCACGGTTGTACCCATCCAGTAGTAGCGACGAAGATTAATTTCTACACACTGACTTATAACAAAGACTTCTGCTTGAACAATTCTCGGAAAACGTCCCATTGGTATAGATAGTTTGGTACCGCAATGCCTGCTCCAATGCCTTCTATGTTTTCGAGCCAGCGGCGTACTGGATAGTGCTGCCCCTCAGTAATCGAGCATGAAATCACTCCATTCCGCCTTACTGCCGAGAGCAACTCTAAACTTATTTGTAAAGTTTACTCTCTTCCTAACGCCGTCCCTTGGAAGAAGGGCCAATAGTGTGTCTTCCTCATTCCTTTGGTAGACTTAAGCCACTTTGAACTATGTCGCATAGAGTGTTCTCAAATATACCCCGGATTATGACAATGTCATCAGCGTACCCCTGGCACCGAATCCTATTGTTAGTGAGCAATCCAAGGAGCTAACCTACTACTAGATTCCATAGCAAGGGGATAGGACTCTACCCTGTGGGCAGCCCCTCCTAGTAACAAGACGAATCTTACTCTCCCACACAGTGTGTTCATATAAAGAGGGAGAGAAAGAAGAAATTAGAAAAAATAGAAAAATTAAGAAAATATCAACCGACCTCTTAGATATACTTTACTTCTAAAGTTCCCTCTGAACACCTTCACTTCTTGTCAAATATAAGCCTTAATATCATATGTATAATATAAAATAACTTCGCACTCGCAATTGTTTCAATTTAACCTTCAATGACTTCAAATTTTTTCTTTACAAAAATTCATTTCGAATTCACCATTAATTCTCTAATTTAAATGAACTGCGAAGCAAGTGTCTGAAGTATCGATTGGTTAACTTAAAAATACTTAACCAGTTCACAAATTGACTTTGTCATGTGCGAATGAAACATAAATCAAGATTAACCGATATTTTTTTGAGTATGCGTTGAGCACTCTAAATTAGAAATCAATTAAGACACAATTACAAACCGAAAACTAGCAACAACACGGAGTATTTTAATGGATCAGGCACCCAATAGACAAGTTAGAAGCAAAAACCAAAAAAGAAACAACGAAATGCCAATAAATTTGAAAAATTAACAATGGAAAATCCAGTCGGCTGCAATCGATTGCAATAAGTGCATTAAAATGCAAGGCGTGCAAAGAAAACGATCATTACTACAAACGAAGACAATTAAGCATGCACTGAAAGCAATCGAACAAACCAAAAGCGCACAGAAAAACGGCCGACTGGCTCGAGACAACTAAACTTTTGACAAATCAGGCTGGCAACTAGCAAACGTTTGCGCTGGAAAAAGGCACGTTGTGGATTTCATAAGTATTTACTAAATATCGAATTGGGCGCTGTACATTTTAAGGGTGGTTCTAAAGTAGTTTTTACTATTATTGAAGATTTTGAGATTATTTGAATAATTTGTCCAAATCTTCTATAGAATAGTTAGACACTTTTTTGTTATACGAGAATTCGGTTGGTTGAAGGCCGACATGGAGGTTGATGCTTTTAAGACTCAGCTGATTTTAAAAACTAAATATTTTGTTCTTCTATCCATAAAATGCGAAAAGCAAACGACTAACATTTATAGCAGTCCAACCATGCAGTGCAGGTCACCTCTGAGTTGGTGCATCCTGGATAATGCTAAATGATATTCGGCCTTCACCGCATTCTTTAACGCCTGGACTTGAACTTAGCTTTTGGATTAAATTATTAGAAGAACCAGCTCTTTTGAGATTTTGGTGAAACACAGACTGCGTTTTCCTTCCGTCGTCGCCAAATTGGCGTAGTGAGGTGACTGCTTCTTTGAGCTAGAAGAATACATAGCCTCATAAGGGCATGCTTCAACTCACGCCTTAGCCACGTTACCATCTTGGGACTATTAAAAACGACTACCATTTCGGGTCTACGTAACTGGGTTTTTATCCGGTCAAGGAATGTCATCTCAGACAATGAAAAGTGAAGGGACGCGGAAACCGACATCTAAATCTATCGCTGCTTGAAGTACTGCAGTAAGGACGACGAAACCGTCGCCAACTAAAAGTAGTGAAAGGACCTCTACACCAATTGTAAGAAGTTCGAAATTAGACTCTTCGGGGAACAATAGGTTGGAAGAAGTCGGCTGAAATTTGTCGGCAAGCGACGCCAGTAAAGTCTTTATATGCGTCGGATTCGCTAACACTAGCAAAGGAACCTCAGTTAGGACTCTACAGTGGGCAGACGCAAAGCAGCACCATCTAGGAAACAGAAGACAGACCGTCGTTTAATGGACAGTACTACGGTAACAGGTATCAGAGCAGATGCTAACATTCTTGAGTGGTCCAAGATAATTCAGAGTGACAGCGAAAATAACAGAACCAGACCAGATGTGAACACCTAAATTAATTTATATTGGCCATAAGGTGCTTTGCCGTCTTATAAGATCAGATACAGGAGTTATATTTTATGGCTCCACGGCGGAAATCTGGCGGCAAGCGACTTAAGTAGAACCTTCATATGCAGCGGAATCGCTAACACTAGCAAAGGAACCTCAGTAAGACTCACGAGGTACTCTACAGTGGACAGACGTAAAGTGGCACCGTCTAGGAAGCTGAAGGCAGACTCTCCTTTGACATCCAGGATGCTGAATGACAGTGAAAATGTCAGATCCAGAACGGATATGAACGCCTAAAGAAATTTATATTAGCCAGAAATAACATTTTTATATTTAGTTCTATAAAGAACTACATATGGTAGTACAAGTGAGACGCCGGGATCAGCCATGGAACCTAACCAAACGAATTTCATGAAATTTTTATTTCCTTCGAACAACCCTATACGAAATTCGCCACTCGGCGGCCTAACAATCAATTATCATAAATTTCAAATTAACCAATGACTTGAAGCGGTCTACTTCCATAAGAGTACGCAAATACATACATACAAACATATATAACGGACGGACCACTCGTTGATGGACAGACGGAAATACTGACATTTCGAGTAGCCCAAAAATAAATAATAAACCAACGATTGCTTAGAGAAAACACTACGCTTTTGGCCAAACTACTTAATTGCCTTGCGGCGCAGGTAATCAACGGGCAATTAAGCGCGCTTGAGCCGTTGACTTAAAGTTGACATTTGAAATGTCAAATTGATGAATACAAATGAACACCAAACACAACGCATGCAAGCAATGAAGAGAATTCAAACAAATATTTGTGGGAAAACAAAATTAAAAAAAATAGAAGAGTTTCAGCTTCGTATTTTATAACTTCTAACAGACATTAATCACACTAAGGCAGTAACCTCAAAGTTACTTGTCATATTTGACAGTTGTGCGCAGAGATTAATAGAGCGTAGTGTATGAAGTGCTCGCTATTGGCTAAACAAATTGAAATCTGTGCACACAACTTTCCACAAGGAAGGGCACAGCATTACCGTTGGTTTAGAAGAAATTCTGAATGAAAGTTCCTGCTATGCACACACACACATACATGTTGTATGTATGTATTAACATATACCTGTATGTACATATCTGCATAAGTCATTGCCTTCTACAGTCTCTCTATTGGCCCACCTATGGCCAGCACTCCAACAAAAGTGTATGCCACACATCTACACACATAGGCAAACACACGCATACTCATGCAAATATGTATGTGGACATGCCGCCCACTGCTGACCCATTTATCTCGGCCAATGCGTCGCCTCATTTGCATTTTTATATGTCTTCATTGCAAGTGAGTACCAGCACATGCGGAAAAAAATCTCGCGCGATGCAAGTTGCAGATAAACCAGTACATGCAACATGCAACAAATACATTTACGTACATGTTTCTGGCTTGTAACTAAACATGTAAATCATATTTATGCTTCTATTTACATTGATTGCCCACGAAATAACGCGAATAGCGCAGAGACCACCATGAAGGGTACGTCCAAGCAAGTCCATTGGCGGTTTCACGTATGCACTTACATATGTACACATGTATGTTCGCATGTCTGAAAGGATGCACGTGGTCACGGTGCATAAATATTGGGTACGTAAGTCCCACCACTGGGCTTTCGTGCTCTAATTCTTTCAGATCATTAGAAAATTCCAAGCGGGCTCAATTATTTCATTGAGGTATTTAATGCTGTGAACCTGTTTCGAGTTGAGTTGACAGTTTAAGGAGGCATGTGTAGATTTTATTATCAGTGAGTCATTTTAACTGCGTATATTTTAAGCCTCAGGCTATTGGTCATATTATAAATTCATTAGAAAATACCAGTCTATGTAATTTTTAGGTTAGGTAAGGCTGATGACGGGTTCACTGACAGCTGATGAAGTATGAATAAGAGTGAGATGAAGCGAGAAACGGGAGAGTCTTTAATTGGGGGTAGGTTAGGTTTGGCGGATTAAAGTTTCACACTACGGTGTTCGATGCTTCCTCGTACTATAAAAAAAGCTCTAATTGACCAGGTTACAAATATAATTTTTTGCATCTCGGATAATCGTACTGAAACCATTTTTCACCATCAGTCACAATCCAATGCAAAAACGACTTGTTTTTGTTGCTTTCAATCAAAACCTCTGACAGTATGAGCCTCTAAAACCAGATCGAAACAACGCTACTGATAACAATTCATCGAATAGAAGCTCGGAATTCGCGACTATCTACGAGATAATAATGTACCAATATGACAACGAATTGTCTACACCTTGTCTAGAAAGTCCTCACAGGAATTTCAAAACTGGGTAAATTGAAGATTCTAAAACTCTGCACAAAGCGATGGCTCGAAAATGGTGGATAGAGTTGGTGCTGGAATATACTGTCCAGAGTTAGGCATACGGCAAACTTTTCAGTTGCCGGACCACTGCAGTATATTTCAAGATAAGGTCTTTGCTTTCGGGAAACCCTCGGTGCTGGCCTCTAATGAACCCGCAGTCAATTCCAGAGTCAACATCTACGTAGACTGCCATTAAGGCAGTAACCTCGCAGTTGAAACTGATGCCAGAAGCAAGCAACTTCACTTCTACTGGGTTCCAGGCCACAAAGAAAATCAAAACCCGATGGAGCGAGCTACCTGGCTGCCAAACTGCAAAAGTCATATGCAAAACGGTAGATCGAAAGAACACAAAATTCCTATTGGCATTCGATAGAAGAGACTGTAGGAACATGATGGGAATACTAACTGGTCATAGTCTGATAGCGATACATGCCCGCAGGTTTGGAGCTGACAGATCGAGAAGACTGCAGGACTGCCTAGAGAAAGGCACCAAAGTAACAATGGAGCATCTCTTATACACTTGTTCCGCATAGGTAAGACTACGCTGTAAGCACTGGGGTCCTCACTGGAGGATGTATCATCAAGCACAGGCATCCTAAAGGATGACTACTCATCTTGGACCTAGCAACTGAACTTTATCTGATATCCCACAGGCCTACAAGATAAACCTAACCTATTTAATATTACCGATTGTTTCGATCTTTCAAACTAATTAACCCTGCGTGGATTATCGATAAATATTCATAACAGACTCTATTATCTATCTGGCGGATAGTCATAAATACTCTAGCAGTACCCACAAAGCATCCGAAACTTATTTCTCTTAGTGTGCTCATAACCACAACCATTTGACGGCGACGTCACCTGCGCACACTAACTCCAACCCATTAATAGTACGTAGTGTAAAAGTATGGTATTTACAAATTGACTCAGTTTCTTTTTTGCGGCCGCACACTTGGTTGAAATTTCTTCACACCGCCGCATCCACGGAAGATAAAACCACCAGTAGCCGATCTCATTGATCACGTCCATATTAAAACGAATGCCACCGAGCCGGTTGCCACCTCGACGACAAGCAATAGCCGGCTACTTAGAGCATATGGCTAGAATAGCAGCGGTGGTCGCCGCCACAAGAACAACAAACAGCGAATCCGCCAGCCATCTAGTTAGCCACCCATCAATGTTACGCTTCAGCGCGTCCGTGGAAATCTGGGCGGTTGCTTGCACAGCTGCTCTAATGCGTCTGTACATATTTTAGGAAGTGTGTTGATGGCGCGCCCACCAACCGCCAGCCAACCATCCATAGCTCTGACTTAATACCTGACTACTTGGCGTTAGACGCGTACGCGACTTCTGCCTGCCTTTATTTATATACATTTTGATCGAAGTGTACAACATGGGTCATAACATTTTTTTTCAAGCCATTAAAGGCAGCAGGCGTAATGGGTATTTGTGTGTGTCGCAGACGCTGGCAGTTTTCTAGTCTAATTTTATATATTACTTTATTAATTGTGCGGCATTGCAGAGAAGAGTATCAACTCATGCGAGCCGCAGCAAAACTTTTCTCAAAAATTCTGCGGTTTCTTAGTGAATTCGATGCACGCCTCGGTGTCTAGAATGGTACGTGGTATGGACGTTAATAGCCGGTTTCTTACTGTGGATTCTCACTTTGCCTATAGAGCTATAGTCTATTGTGCCCCTCCTGTACTTCATATGGTCAGCATAAATTCTATCTATAGTCAAGCGCAGAATATTTCTTGCCAACAGATGTTACGTTGGGATCAGTAGGCAAATGAGAGACCCCTCTCGCAACGAACAGAAAGTACACTCCGTAAGTCCTCATTATTCCCGTCCTATTATGCGCCGCAGAAGTATGAACAATGATTAACCGAGAAAAGAAATCACTTAGAGCATTCGAGAGAACTAAATCTGCGAAGATGTCTGCGAGAGCGATGGATATCGAAGAAAATGAAATCACGAACCTTCCGTCCTATTATAGCGCAAAAAAGCATAGCGACCTGTTTGCACTTTGGATATACACCGAGATTAGAACTCACTTACAGAATAGAGAGAACTGTTGTTCATAACTTCAAACCGAACCACGATTGTATTGTCAAAGAAGCAAAAGAGTCCTAAACTAGAAAAACTTCTATAAAAGTGGTTATTTGGATATGGAAATGTTTATTTTGCAGTCTTGTACGCCGTTTACCTACATACATCATCCATTAAAAAGATCTAACGTACGGCAAAATATAATTTTCCTAACCTCAAACTACTCATTTGCAATTACAACGTTGGAATATCAGTCACGCCCCTGTCGCCTGTCGCTTGTCGTCACAAATCATTCGATTTATTGGCGCGCATTGAATGGCCTATGACGCCTATACATACACACATATACACACGTATATATAAATACATGACTGTATGTACAACAACTACAAAACCACCAACAAAACATACGCGCCTAATAAAGCCAAAGCCAATCACGTCTAACAACCTGGAAGTAACAAAATAATAACTCAATTACATTATGCAATTTTCCAAAGCAATCAAGTCTTGTATCTTAATTAAAATATAAAATTGAAATGCCATTGAAGACTGCCAATTTGACTGAGCGATTGACAGACGGCGGCTGTAGCGGCTAAGCGCCACTAAAAATGATGAGAAATACTGTATGCACTCACATAAATGGTAAATGAATGCACGCAATGTGGCTAGAAGCTTTTGAATTTGAAAATAATAACAACTACAACAATTTTATTTTCTTCTTTGGAATTTATTTTTGGATTTTCGTGGTTAACAAACAGCTTATCATTGCCAAAATTGTAATAAAAAAATGCTCGAACACGAAATTGTATTCCTCTTAATTGGCGCTTTGAACGCCTAAACAATTTTGGGCCACGCTGAACACAACTACGCCTACATTTATATTGGATTCGGTAATTGTAGATGAAATCTTTACAGAACCCACAGTGAAGTTGATGTAACAAGTTTGTTAGCTGTTCGATTTGCAGTTGAAGTAATTGCTGTCTAAATTTTGGTTTTATATTTAGTTGTTGAGACTGGCTATTTTGTTGTAACAATAAAAATATTTTCTAATTAGTTTTGAAAAAGGTTTTTGGAACATTCCTTGGCCGGCTAAAACTGCTTGTTCATCTTCTTGTTCATGCAAAACGGGAACTTGTTCTGTAAGTCTAAAAAAACCATCAAGAAAAGTATTGACTGAAATTGAAAACGCTCTCAAAATACATAATAAAATTATTCTCTTTCCAAATTAATAGCAACAAACACCACCGTTCACATTCTTCAGGTACGAGATATAACTAAAATTTAGTTACAGTCTTTCAACCCTATATACGCGTTCGGATAATTTCGATTAATTGTAGATCTTTTCTATCAATACCCCGCTCAGTCTTTCCTTTAAATAAAGCCTTAAATACCTAACAAAGTCATATCTAAAGAGTTCGGTGTTCCCTCTTCTAACGAAAATCGCTCTTTTGACCTAATAACTCAGCAATACTATGCATGAAATCTCACCTTACTTAAGTGCTCGAAAAACGAGATATCATCTAATTCAGACTGCCAAAAAAATAACTTTCCAACCTTTGATCTTGTTTTCTATGTAATTGTTAAAAGCCTCGGCTAGGATGGCCCCTTTTACGACTTCTGCACGACGTCATTTTTGCGGTATTTTCAGGTGTCTTGGTGCAATTCTGGCATTGACTCACTTCCTTTTCGCGTTGGCCACCGCTAATATCGCATTCGATGGAACGATGAGCTGTATGGGATATACGACGACCTTGACATAGTTCAGCGAATTAAAAGACTGCGGCTACGCTGGCTAGGTCATGTTGTCCGAATGGACGAAAATGCCCCAGCTCTGAAAGATTAGACTCAGTACCCGCCGGCGGAAGCAGAGGAATAGGAAGACATCCACTCCGTTGGAAGGACTAGGTGGATAAGGACCTGGCTACGCTTGGAATCTCTAATTGACGCCATGTAGCGAAAAGAAGAAACGACTAGCGCGCTATTGTTAACTGAGCTATAATCGCGTAAGCGGTGCCTATGCCAGTAAAGAAGAAGACGAGTGTGGTGGAATTTCTCGGAGCTTGAACTCCAGATTTCTCTTCCTTGCCTATCTTCATAAAATCATGTATTTTATTCCACATAATTGTCGCTTCGGACAACGCAAGAATTTGTAATTTGTCAAAGGAACAAAGATTGGTTCTCAAAGAACTTGCATATAGGTGAGGTTAGGTTAGTTTAAATGGCAGATCAAAGATCGCACCTGGACTGCTAAATGTATGTAGTCCTTTATGAAGCCCTAGAAAAGAAGAGGTAAGAAATGCCAAAAATGTTGTTTAACTCTGTCAATCGCTGAAGATACAATATATCGCAGTCTCCTACTAATAAAATCTCTGAACATGAACTAAATGAAAATTTCATTTTTGGTCAACTGTAGTTTTTCTGTTGGTGTTCTAAATCTCGAAGTAGCAACAGCCAATTTTTAGGCGATATTCCCAGACGTGTTTGGTTTATTCATTATGTACCGAGTCGAAAACTGTCGATCAAATTTCATCAGACTTATGTGATTGGGGCTTATAGTTATCTAACCTTGAGGCGGCTCAACTTACTGGACCCCAAAAAAAAGTCTTCGCTTGGTAATATCAACTAAAAGTCCCAATTTTATGATTTCATTACCAATATTCTTGCAAATTACGCTCTGAGTTTAGTTTTAAAGCCAGCAAAATGAATTTAACTAAATAAATCTAAAGCTCTTGATAAATTAAGCAATCAAGGTAGCAGCGCTATCAATTACTCATTACGCAAAGTAATTGGTTACTCAAATGTACACAAATGTGGAACTGCACATAACTGTATTTCGAAATTGCTCGCTAATGTGGTTTTGAAAATGAAAATGTCCAGTCATCTGTGGACCAACATTTATTTTGGGAAGGCAAGGCAGCAGCAAGCGAGCCGGTAGCCGCCTCCGGTGCAGCTGCGCCCACACTATTTAATTCGCAATTTTAACTAACAGCTGATATATGTATGTATATATATGTACATATATTATAGGTATATGTATGTATTTGTACTAGAGCTCAATACTTTTTTAATTTGCTAAGCGAAACGTGCTCATTTCAAAAACAAGCCAAAACTAATGGCAACTCCGGCCCGGCCAGTCAACTAAGCGCTGGCAGAAATAACCGAAAACTGTTGTTAGTAAAAAACAACAACGAAAAAATGTCAATAAACAAACCCACGCTTCCTTAAAATAAAGCCAATTACAAACGAACGCATAAACCTGATGTGCGAGTGTGTATGTGCGTGAATGTGCAACAAGGAAACATTACAAATTTATGTATATACATGTACATGCCTCATATATATGTATGTGTGTGAATTAAAAAATCACATTATAAATGACAACACATGTGTGGAAAATTAAAAAGTCAGAGATTTGAAGACATAGCGCCGATGAATAGCGAAAAAAACAAAAATCTTTGCAACAACAAACAACTTGGCGGCAACAAATTGCATATTGAAATTACTCAACAAGCAATAGGCAAAATATTACGGAAAATATGACAAACACACAAAAAATGAAGCGAGTCAAAGAGTATCGAAACGAGTTGACTGAACTCGACTTTGTGCGCAGGCGTAGCGTAGTTCCGCTGCTACCGAGAGCAATTACGACGCTCTAGCGCTGTTATTGCGCATTTTATATGCATATATTAAATATATTTGAATATTCATTATTGCTTAACAAAATAAGTTAATCAAATGACGAAAAACCAAAACCAAATACTTCGAGGAAAAAGCAAGAAAAGTCGATCAAACGAAGAACAAATCTGTCGTTTTAGCAAAATCGGTTATTTTGTTTTGTAGCAGTTGCTGGTACCAGTTTCAAGAAGAAACACAGCACCATAAGTAGTTTAAAAAGATACCTACGTTTCCCAATACTACTATGTTATGCCAGATATGCCAGCAGACTGGGAACACATTACAACGACCAACCATTGTGGAAGAAGAAGAGACTATAAAAAGTCTTATTTGCGAAAGCTAGGCTTTATATAGGAAAATAAACGCAATAGGTCGAGGGTTTCTTGACGAGATCTTGGAGGTTGCACAGATAGAACTTTTTGTACTTGTGAAATTCATCAGAAGTACAGAGTGGCTCAAACAAGACATAACAAAGTGAGTGGATTGTGGTTCCGGTGCTTTCACAATGGCCTCCTAAAGACTTCGGTGGGTTGTCAAACGTCCACCTACCTTCCTACGTCTTCTAAAACCCTCGCTTATTATGATACCAGACACTTATCTAAAAACATGTAAAGTTCGCCGTGAGATACTGGCAATGAGTTTACAAAAGCTGATCATTTCAGGAATAGGTGACATTGTAACTCCTGCGGCAGAAAGCCTAAAGGCTAAAGCATCGTACTTATCTTAGCACAGCACTCATTCGACAACATTTTCACATTGAAATCGATCATAATAATTTAGAATCTGCAATAATACAAAAAAAAATTCCAGAATGCCTTTTCTTGAACATTTAATATGAAATTTGCTTAGACACTTGGAAAAGAATAAGAATTTCTTCAAAACATAGTAGCCTTCATTTGTCAACTATATGCATATAGATATCTATTATAAAACGACCAAGTCCTAAAGGCTGTGCACTAAATAATCAGTCTCTCAGTTAAATAAATTAAGCACGAAATAAATTCCCATGGAGTAGAGAGATTTGGAACAGGATTTTTAACCGTCCAAAAAACAGTGTGACTTTCTTCATAAGAGATTCCGAAATAACATAACAGAAATATAAGAAATAGGAGTGAAAAATTAGAAAAAAGAAAAGCTCTAAGGAAAAGTATTAATATAATAGACCTGAGAAAATATGGATCACTCTATCCACGATCTCTTGTTCCGGTTCATGGACGATCTAATATTCCTGTCAGCCGTGTAAATATTATTGTACAGCTCCAGCGTTTCATCCAGATCCTAGCCAAAGTAGGTAATAACTCACCATTAAGTCTGACTTCTGAGTTTCTGAATTAAATACGATCTGATCAAAATTGACCCGGATTGGAAAAAATAATAATAATTAATACAATCCTTTAATATCGCCTTCAAAATATGCTTATAAGACAGTACGATTAATCACAAACCTCAGCTGCGATAGTCTTCAGTGCTTTCGCCGAATTTTGGTTTTTACGATTTCGGTTTATTATAAGTTTAATAAATGTATTCTCCCCATCTACGTTGTCAAGCGTTGCTTTCGCGACCTCTAAGTTAGGTTAGGCCGTAAGGTTAATCGAAAATCAATAGAACTCACATAGACAAATATTTGTTCTTTATGTTACCCAAAAACTCTTCATAAAACGGTCGAAAAAACCAAAATTCGTCGAAGGCAGTGAAGACTATCCCAGCTGAGGCTGGGTATGGAAGTTGGAAATTTTAATTAATCGTATTGGCTCAGAAGCCTATTCTGATGTCGAATATAAAGGTTTATATTAAAATGCGTGAAAACGTATTTTTTCCAGTCCGGGTCAATTTTGATCAGATAGTATTTAATCTAGAAAAGACTTAATGGTCAGTTATTATTTACTTTTGCGTTAGAATCTGAATGAAATGGTGGAGAATAACATTTTGAGCTTACAACAAATTTATTAAGTCGAATAATCTCAATCCCTGCCACTTCGTTAGGTTCTCCAAAAATGTGTCTACCAAGATAATCTCAATCTCAGTTAAGCAAAAGCGGGGCAATTGTGGCACTTCGCCCTTCGCTATACAACCTTGACTAAGAGCATCCTTCGCGACCTCTACTCGACGTCGTTTTTGCAACAGATTCAGATCTTTTGATACGTTGACACACTTTATACCCAAAATATTAACCCAAATGTCTTGAGTCGATTCAAACCCGTTTTTATTGATTTTTTTTTGCGCCTGCAGTTTACATGGACCAGTCCGGATCAAATTTGATCAGTTGGTATGTAACTTTGTATACAATTTTTTCTGGAATTTTTCGAAACAAAGCATCTACGACTATGTATCATACCTTCATGTTTACTTTTCCATACAATATTTCTTTCTTACACAACTTTCTAATGCTTTGCTATACAATCAATCTACTCATTCTGCATTTAATGCTCTGAGCCACTTACATTGCGTTGAACATCCGTCTTAATTATCCAGTCTAATAAATATAGCCGCCATGGTAGTCAACACATACTTGAATCTTTCATTCACTGTCTGCACAAATCGCGCCACTAGCAACTCATTCATTCTTCTTCTTCTTTATTGACGTAGACATCGCTTACGCAGTTATAGCCGAGCAACTCATTCATAAAAATATTAAAACAACAACAAAAAATATATTACAGCGATAATATTGGGGAGCCACTTAAGTGAATGCAATTGAATAGACTTATATACATATACATATATAAGCAATGACCGATTGAGTGACAACAAACGAAATTATGGAAATGCCTAAGGCTTTACGGCGAGGACATGTGTGGACGCAAAGACAAACTGTGTAAATATAATAAAGAATATAAAAATGTAAATTGAAGTGATTACCGGCAATGCGCATGCGTGTCTTACAAGCAGTTATATGCCTACATAGCATCTACTGCAGCGAACAGTCAGTCATTCAACGTAGAATCACTCAATGAAGCCCACATGAAAATTTGCTTGCAACATAAAACTGGCAACACACATACGTACACCACTCTTGTGCCTCCTTCCAACCTACAAGCTAAAAGTAACAAACCATTAATGGCTACAACTACAACTATAGATAGTATACGCTCGCGATACTCAAGCGACAAACTCCTTTTGGCCATTACGGCTTGCTGCCGCCCAAACACGTGATTTTCATGAATGAAATCTTCAAAATCTCCTACACACATACTCAAATCTGCATACGCGCAAACATATAAACACATCCTCAATCAGACACACACACACATACACTCGGTGCACTCGCAAGCCGCCCAACCAACAAACCATTCACAATTTGCAATTGTCAGTTTCCTTGGCGGCTGGCTGCTGGGGCGTCCGGAAAAAGAGCCAGTCTCACCTGAGTTAGCGCGTGTGTTGGTGTAATTTCCATATGTACATATGTATATGTGCATGTGCATATATATACTAGGGTATGCGCCCCGTCGCCAGTGTGTGAATGTGGGCGTAGGCCAACCAACGCCAACTTGCGACCCACATTATTCAAGCTGAAAACCATTACAATTTTTGTATGCTGCTCACTGCAATTTTAATGCTATTTTATATATATACACACGCATATATGTATATACACTGAAATACGGTACATACATTTGGGATATATGAATTAAAAATTCATTAAGTTTGTTGTCTTTTTTTGCACTCAAATGGTTTGTTTACTTGCCCATCTCGTTTTGAAGCCGTCGAACATGCGCAGTAAAGAGTCGCCTTAACTGACCTGCTTAGTGTTGCTTAAGAATTCGATTTCCGATGTTCATTCATTTGCAATTACGTAAGTAATATGCATATATTGTGAAATAGTGTAGTTGTTTGTAAAAAGAATAGGAAAGTAGACACAATATCACTTAGTAGACCTCAAATTCCCTTAAAACTATTTATTATAATTTTTCGTGGCATGAATACCACCTTTTGAGACCTTTGCTCAAAGGGTGAAATTATCTGCTCACCGAAGTGTTACGAGTATCTCAATAAATCCATTGACTAATGTGATGTGGAGGAAGTGGTGTCGTCCTGTTGAAACCAAATGTCGTCGAGATCATGAGCTTCAAGATTCAGACTTTTCAAAAGCCTATAGAGCAAAGCGATTATGCTTAGGAATGCCCATTGGTATTAACGCAGTAAAGCTAAAGATTTTGGAGGACGCAACTTGTCAAAGTTGCAGTGAAAAAGATGAGATGGAAATACACAGGCACTTTCTCCTCCATTGTCCAGCTTTTGCTAGACTAAGGTTGAAGCATCTTGGTTGCCATATTTTCTAGGAACTCGGCGAATTGGCTGAAGTATATATTAATTAGCTCAATAATCACGCTTTATAGATTTACGACGGTATTTTTGATACGTCCTTAGGACTTTTGGGCACAAACGTCTAGCAGTGGGATTATTCGTGGTCTCAGAAATATTATCCTATTTAACTAACCTAACAGGATTATAGGGAATGGCAATCCCTACCCCCAATCCCAAAGTTATAGAGAAAACCTATAAAAAATACGATAGTCTCGATAATGTGTTTGGCAGGCCAAGTTTAGAGAACACAACTTTTCAAAGTTGCAGTAAGGAGGATGAGGTGGAAACATTCAAGCATTGCCCAGCTTACGCCATACTTTCTACGAACACGGCGAATTTGCTGAAGTAGATATTAGCTAAATCAATAAATTTATGGTTGGCTCTAGGCGCTTTATAGATTTGCGACGGTATTTTTGATTCGTATTTGGAGTTCAATGTGGATCTGCGTTGGCTGTATGGCATATAGCGCCCTCATCCATCAAGTGGGTGCGAAGTTTCTAAAACCTATTGACTTTCAAGACTTATACTACTTACCTGTAGAGAATTACAGGTATTCAACGAACTGAAATGAACTTATAATCGCAAATACCTAATTTCCGCAGAGACTGTCATGCGTGTCTAAATTTCGTAATTGGCCCCTCACTTAATCGACCGTCTATGGCCTCCAGTAATTTTGACAGTATCTTCGCTTAAACTCAAATTGCAAATATATTTATTATTTTCTTCTTATTTTGTGTCATTTAGCTCATGTAGCGCCTTAGGCCACGTCGCGACGCATGTCCTAAGCTCAAAACATTTTG
Source organism: Bactrocera dorsalis (assembly GCF_023373825.1). Taxonomy (NCBI): domain Eukaryota; kingdom Metazoa; phylum Arthropoda; class Insecta; order Diptera; family Tephritidae; genus Bactrocera; species Bactrocera dorsalis. Next base: position 5,064,410 of record NC_064303.1, read on the forward strand.
TCAACTCTAAAAAAGTCTTAAAAATCGACGTACCACTTGTTTTATTGCTTTTGGCGTCTGGCAAAAATTGACTTTTAATTTTTTATATCATTACCAAGAAGACTGCAGACATATATACAATATATGCAAAGGCATGTCTACCTGCCTGTTAACTGTCTGCGTAGAGTTGTCTGTATGTCGCAGCGGCTCATCGCCGCCGTTGTGTCCGCTGCCGCCGCAATCGAGTCGGTCGTCTGTCTGTCCTGCTTGTAAGTCTGGCTTTCAATTTGTCGCTATTCTTATTGAAGGCTAAGCGTTGTCTCCACTTTGTAATGAGACAGACACTTTTACAAAAGTAAAGTATGCAAATAAACCGACCAGTTTTGGAGCAGTGCGCCACACGCCGCCTCTTCAGCTGGAGCTTCTTTCCCTCTTCTTATTGACATTGTGCTCATTGTGTATATTTGCAACCTCGTTACTTGAGAACTTGTAACGGCTGTTGATTGTAAGCGAAATAGCAATCTTGCCAGCGGCACTAGTTGCGGGCTTTGTTAATACCCTTCTTTTTTGTCTTTTTTGGCTTGTAATGAACTCTGCCGTGCCCACTTGTTTGGTGGGTTTTAGGATTGTATTGATTTTTATCAGCGTAGAAACAAATTTAAAACGTGATTGCGAACATCGTGATGCTTCCTCAAAGCAACACCGTCATCATTTCTTATTATTCTTTAAGCGAACTTTTTTGAAACTGGTCCTAAAAGTCCAACCTAGTGCGTCATCAATCTCGCCAACTAAAAAATGTAAATTGTAAATATCTGCGCTTTGATGCATCAAACTCATTTCCGCATTTTTATCGCCATAAATCTTCCAATGTCTTAAAGCTGCCGCCCCCTCTTTGTGTGCTGCTATTTCTCTTCTCTCACTGTCATGCAGTTCATTCATCTCCAGGCCAAGCCGGACCATTCATTAATACTCACTTATCGTAAGCACGCCAAATCTTTCATATACTATACTTTTATTTCTTTCTTTTTGTATCTTTGCAGAGTGTCAGTGCAGCCCGATCGGCGCCATCGCCGGCTCATGTGACAAGCGTACCGGTCAATGTGCCTGTCTGGCCAACGTTACCGGCCGGCGCTGCGACAAATGCAAATCAGGTCATTGGAACCTCACGCAAGGCGTCGGCTGTCATGACTGTCGCTGCGATCCGGCCGGTTCGCGTAGCCACGAATGCAACCCGTGGACGGGCCAATGTGATTGTAAGATCGGTGTAGGCGGTCAACATTGCAATGAGTGTACGGACGGTTTTTACGGCTTCTCCAGCGACGGTTGTCAACGTTGTAAGCAGTGCGCGGGCGAAGGACAAGTTTGTGATCCGTTGAATGGTCGCTGCATCTGTCCGCCGAACAGTCGCGGCTTGGGTTGTGCACAATGTGTGGCCGGTACTTGGGGTTGGCAGCCGCGTCTTGGTTGTCGCAATTGTGCCTGCGATCGTATCGGATCAATCGGCCAGCTGTGTGAGTCGTTGAACGGCCAGTGCCAGTGTCGTGAGGGTTATGCGGGCCGGCAGTGTGACACGTGTGCAATTGGTTACTTTGGTTATCCGGAGTGCAGGCGTTGCAATTGCAATGTGGATGGTTCGTTTGTGCACGCAGATGGCTCGATCACTTGCGATGCGAACGGCCAGTGTCCGTGCAAAGCGCTGGTGGTTGGACTCAAATGTGACACGTGCATGAAATCAACCTTTGGTCTGTCGGCGCTCAACCCGGAAGGTTGTACGCGTTGCTTCTGCTTTGGTCGTTCGAGTGAGTGTGTGCAGAGCGAATGGTCGTGGGGACATATACGCATGGCGGAGGCACGCAACCTGAGCGTGCAATATATACGACCACAATACGTTACGAATACCGAGTATGAGTATATTGTTGTTGTGCAGATGGCGGGCGCGAAGAGCTATCGCGAAGATGCCGAAATACACCTGCTCAACGATCTGAATTTGATACCACGCTCCACGGGGAATGTCTCAATCGGCGCGTACACGAATTTCTTTCATCCACTCTACTTTCAACTGCCACCGCAATTCTACGGTGATCGCACCAGCAGCTATGGTGGTCACTTGTACTTTACGCTTCTGATCGAAGGCGCGAATCGGCCACTGGAACGCAATGTGCTCTCACGTTTCCCGCTAGTGCAGATACATTCGCACAAGAAGTTGGTGCTCGACTATTACGAGTATGAGAACTACGAGTATGCGCTCAATGTGACCTACAAAGTGCCTCTTCACGAGTCCGAGTGGAAGTTTCATCACAACAGTCAAACGGTGGATCGTGCAACATTGATGGCAGCGCTGCAGAATGTGAGGCATATCTTTGTACGCGCCTCGGCATTCGCCGACTTCACTGAAGTAGTGTGAGTATGAAAGTAAAGAACATTCTTTGGATAAGCTTGATCTATATTTCTGTGAGCAAACTCCAACCAAAGAGCTTTTTAACCAAAGCATTTGGTCTGAACTGAAACACTTTCTTAGTACCTAGTTCATTGAACCTAGTCCTCACTATACCCACAATTTCTTACCTCCCTTATTCAATTTCAGACTGAGCAACGTTCACATGGACTCAGCCATTTATGTTTACGGTTCCACGAATATGATCGCCAAAGGTGTCGAGCACTGCAAATGCCCGAAGCGTTATGATGGGCTCTCGTGTCAAGATCCTGGCAAAGGCTTTTACCGTTATCGCAATGTCACTGAAATCGATACCGTCTTCATAGAGGATCTCATAGGACGTGTTGTACCCTGTCATTGTAACGGACGGAGCAATGAATGCCAACGTGAGACGGGCATTTGTTTGGTAAGCGCTGAACTCTGGTGTATTTGTGGACTGAAAACTCATTTCGTTATGTCTTAACTTCATAGAATTGTCGGGATAACACAGGCGGTGGCCATTGTGAACAATGTGCTGATGGCTATTATGGCGATCCGAATTCGCCATACGGCTGTCAGTCGTGTCCCTGCCCGGAGACTAGCCGTAATTTCGCTAAAGGCTGTAATGTCTGGCAGGGTGAGGTTAGTTGTGTTTGTAAACCCGGTTACACCGGCAAACTGTGTGATCAGTGTCGCACTGGCTATTTCGGCAATCCACTGGCTTATCCGAATAGCACCTGTCAGCCATGTAACTGCAATCTGGATGGATCGACAAACGACGACTGCGACAGTCAAACTGGGCAGTGTCAGTGTCGACCAGGTGTGACTGGTCTGAAGTGCGACCGTTGCATTGCGGAACGCAGCCATCTGGAAGATCGCGGCTGTAGAAGTGAGTAATTTGTTGTGAAAGAGTTCACATGGGTTTCTTTTACTTATGTCTTTCCACTTTCAGTATGTGACAATTGCACGCTGTTGCTGCTGGACTACATCGAGCTGATAAGCAATAAGTTACGACGCGGTCTGCACAATATGGATATGACGGGCATACCAGCGCCTTATCTGAAAGTAGACGACTACGAGCGCGACTACAATACGCTACAAATTCACTACGAAGACTACACGAATGCGCGCAAATTGTTGGGAAGCTATGATGTCAACGAATTGCTGAAGATCGACTCGCACGCCGAAAATAATAAATTTCAGTCACGCAAAGCGCTGGCCACTGCGACCAAACGCAAAGAAGCTGTGAGCCAACTGCGAAATGATGTGACCACCCTCTACGTGGATATAGGCGCGCTTCGTCCTGATATTTTACAATATATTTTCACGCTTAACAATTACGGTAAGAGTGAGCAGCACATGAGTCTACCGATGGCGTTAGAGCAAGCGCGTTTCTATTTGGCCTCCATACGACAACACGAGGAAACCGTGAAGAACATACGCAACTCCACGCAATGCGCTTGGCACTTCTACTATCACTTCGGTAACGCATCGGACGCCGCATTCGATCAGGAAGCGCGTGTCGAAATGTTTTGGCGTGATCTGAATCAAAGCAATGTTCGCATATCCGATATGCGTCTACACGTCGATCGAACGGTGGAAATGCAAAGCGAGATCGAAGACACTTTGGAGCATGTGCTGAATTTGCGCAATCATGTTGCGGAAGATTATAGCAAAATCAATGAGCTGGGCGCTGATGTCATGGATTATTTGAATCAGAGCTTAATACCGCGCACAAATTTATTGGTCGAGCAGAATTGGGCACAACAAGAGCAGCTGACAGGTGTGACCGATACGATTGATAGACTCTATGAACAATTGAATATCTCAATGGATGATAGTGAGGGCTTACAGCGTGAGGTGCGCAAGCATTGGCTGCCGAAAGCACAAAAGCATGCCGATAGATTGATGGAGCGTTCGAATGAGTATGCCAGACAGTTTCAACCCACGAGAAACGGTGCGAAAATCGCGTTATTAGCAAGGTAAGTTGGTTGAGTTTGGAAGCAAGTAAACGAGACTTCAGTTCAAATATTCTAAGAGAATCAATTATTTCATATTTAATAAAAATCTCATCTACCATTTTCATACCAAAAACAGTTCCGCGCATAAGAACATATCCGATGCCATTGACGCTGCAAGACGCGCCTCGCTGGAAGCCAAAGCACGTGTTTGGGAAGCACAAAGAAGACTCTATCCCGACGACGGTGGCTCTGTGATCGAGCGCGCTGAGGTATCACTAAACAAATCTAGAGCACTACAAAAAGAAGCACTTGCCGAGATGGAGCGCACCAATGGTGAGTATAAAAGTGAAATATAATTGAGCTTCACAATACACTAAACGACGCTAACTCCACGTAGCGCTCAAGCAAAAACTCCAAATACACGAAGACAAAGTGGACAGCATCAAAACTACGATCTACGACGCGGGCACACGCACCAACAACGTCTCAGCGCATTTACATGCGGCGGCTAACAATTCAGCGCGTCGGTTGGCTTTGGAGAGCATAGACCTGGCGAAGAATATTAGCAATGAAATGCGGCACGAACTGCAAAAGGCGAGACGGTTGCACGAGGAAATCCTCAAGTTACGCGAAAAGTTCGCCATCTTAGAACCGGATTGGGAGATCAAGCTAGGACGCGCCGAGGAGAATATATCGCTCACTAAGACCAATATACGGCTGGCGAACATATCGCTCTCGTATGTGGAGGAACAAGCGCAGAAGGAGAAAGCGAAATTCGATGAATGGAATAATACGATGTCCAGTCAAGTGCAGGAATTGCGCGACATAATCGCCAAAGCGCGACATGCAGCCGAGGGCGTAAGTTGTGTTGCGAATACGCTGACCACAACACTTGCTAACTCAAACCGTTTTACTTTACAGATTAAAATCTCACTGGAATCGCTGAATCCGAAATGCTCGCGCACCTATCTACCCACCTTATATGGACTCTCCACTTCGAACACCATAAAAATCTCATTTGCGCTGCCCAATCGTAACGGCAATTCGCCACTGTTGCACATACAAGGCAGCGATGGTCGCTATATCGCACTCGAACTCTACAAGCGCCATGTACGTCTAGTGTGGAACCTTGGCGGCACCACCACCATCATTACACATCCACTGGAAGTGCAAACACGTGATCCCAAGTATGACGACGCCTGGTATCATGTGGAAGCGAATCGCACGCTGAACATAGGTAGTCTTTTGGTACGGCGCATGAATAATTATGGCGCATTGGTGCCCGGTCAAGCCGTGACTGGTAATACCGACGCTGGCTATACGCGCTTCTTCCAAACGCCCAACGAACGCATACACCTCGGCGGCTATCCGAGCGATATGTCACAGAAGGAGATGCAACAAAGTGCGGGTCTCAATGTTGTCGTGCATAACGTAGAGGTAGACAATCGTCCCTTGGGCATATGGAACTTTATCACTAGTGAGGGGCGTTGTGGTGGCGCAATTACTGGTGCACAGGAATCCACATCGACCTCCATAGCAAGACACTTCAATGGCGTGGGTTATGCGGAGGTGAAGAAGTCACGTTTGAGATCCTATCGTATGAATTTGTTTGCGCTACAAATGACCTTCAAGACACTGGATGAGAATGCGCTGCTATTCCTGGCGGTTGATGATAAGAATGTAAGTGGTTTAACGCTCAGATTCAAATTTTTAAATAATTTTTTTTTTTTGGGACTTCTGTTAATTTCCAGAATCGCTCGGTGTCGGTGACGCTCAGTCGTGGTCGCATTATGTTCCGCATTGATTACGGCGATGAGGCGAAATTGGAAATAAACACCACCAACAAATACAACACGGGTAAATGGGTCAAGATTGAGGCAGCGCGTGAGTTCGTGCCGAGACGCGGCACTGAGAACGGTATCTTACGCGTGGACAACGAACGTACCATCACTGGTTCGCCCACAGTGCCCATAAAGAGTCACATGTTGCCGGATTTGTCGAAGCCGATATACTATTTGGGTGGTGTACCGCCAGGTAAACAAAGAAATCTCAAAAAAAAAAATATAGTTTAAAATATATGGTCTAACACCCTTAACTAGGTTTCAAATCGGGTACCTCCAAGGCACCTGGTGCGGATAATCCCTTCTTGGGATGTATGAAGGACGTGCAAGTCAACAGAGAAACTTACGATCCACTGGAGGGCTCAACACACTTTGGCGTAGAGCCATCTTGCAAGGAAGTTATAACAAAGTAAGTAGGATCGGAACACACCTTTAAAAAATGAAACTATAAATTTAAAACATATTTACTTCTTCTTCTTCTTCAGAGCCGGCTTTACGGGTCAGGGTTACATCGAGCTACCCTCCCAGTCACTACGCAAGCGCGCCAACACCGGTTTCGTCTTCCGCACCTTACAATCCGATTGCCTACTCTTACTCTCCGCCTATCCACCCGAAGTTGCTGAGGACTACGACGACAAAGACATCAAGGGCAACTATTCGATCAGCTTAATCGATGGTCATCTGCAAGTATGGATCAACTCCGGACGCAGTCTTTTGAAAATTATTTCGAACAACACTCTAAACGATGGTGAATTCCATGTGGTGAATTTAATTAAAACTGGTCGCAAATTCGAACTGATGGTTGATGATGAGTTGCAAGACACGAAAAGCCTAACCGGGGCACCCACACTTGTCAGCATGCCACGTGACGCTGGTGGTCTCTATATTGGTGGTGCGCCACCTTATGAGGAGTTCACACCTCTGGCACCTACCTTTATCAAACTAGAGGGCGCCATACGCGATGTGGTCTTCAATAACCATACGGTCAACTTGAATCAGGCGGTGGCCTTCTCGAACGTGCAAATCGGTCGAAACGGCCCACCAATGGGTACTGTAAATGGACTTATCGATGTACTGCTTAAAACTGAGCCGATGATTGGCAAAAGCTTTACCGCATCGCCTGAGGGATGTTTAAGGGTGAGTGCTGTTGATTTTTATTCCGTAGTGGGTAGAGGATGCTATTGATACTGTAGTTGATGCAATTTTCATTTCCTGTAGAGATTGGGTATTTTGTACATTAGGGTGATTCAAAAAAAATTCTTTTTTTTTTCAATTGGTACTCGCAAAAATAGGTTCCTAGACACCTCTAAGAAAGCCTCTCCAAATATGAGATTTTAATTGTAACGGGAAGGTCCTCCGCCTAACGGTTTTCTATTTTTTCTTATTATCAGATAGAAAAATTTATATCTCGCTTCCAACTACTTGAAAAAATATCTTGTTAATTAGGTTTTGTAGGAAATTGAATGCTCTAAAATATGGTCTCTTATGATTTTTTCGTAAACCCAACCGTTTAAAAGATATTAACGGTTGAAATTTGACTATTTTTGGGAAAATTTTTTATTTCTTAATAATTTTATAACTCAATGAAAAAAAATTATTACGAATAGGTTTTTGGAGAGGCTAACTTAGAGGTGCTTAGGAACCTATTTTTCAGAGTACCAAACGAAAAAAAAAAGATTTTTGACGATGAATATCTCGTAAACGCTTAACTTTATCGAAAAATTACAGTAGACCATTTTTATAGAGCAGTAAATTTCCTACAAAACTATGAGTTTCATCATTCATAATAATTTTTTTTCATTGAGTTATAAAATTAATAAGAAATAAAGAATTTTTCCAAAAATAGTCAAATTTCAACCGTTAATATCTTTTAAACGGTTGGGTTTACGAAAAAATCATAAGAGACCATATTTTAGAGCATTCAATTTCCTACAAAACCTAATTAACAAGATATTTTTTCAAGTAGTTGGAAGCGAGATATAAATTTTTCTATCTGATAATAAGAAAAAATAGAAAACCGTTAGGCGGAGGACCTTCCCGTTACAATTAAAATCTCATATTTGGAGAGGCTTTCTTAGAGGTGTCTAGGAACCTATTTTTTCGAGTACCAATTGAAAAAAAAAAAAAAAATTTTTTTGAGTCACCCTAATGTACATAATATACCATCGGTACATACAATAGACCATTTTTTTGAGAATTCAAGTTATTATAAGTATTCATTTAAACTATTATTTGAAAATAAATTATATTCCTAAAGCTTTAAATGTTGAATATCACATATTCTAAAGTATTTCCTTGAACTCTAGTCCCAACTAACTACATAAAATACTCAAACTCTCAACTAGTTTTTTAAAGCCACCTATCACCACTCTCTGAAGCTGCGGTTCCGTTAAAAAAGTTAAGATTAAACAACTCAGCTCTTTTTTCATTTAACCTTGTAGTCAAATCAAACACGGAACCACCTTGCTTTTCTGCTGTATAACAATATTTTGATGTAAAAAATCTGAAAAGCCGAACTGTTGAACATTTAAAATTTAAGAATTCTTAAATGTTCTCTTCTACAATTATTTACCACTCTTATCCGATATTCATTATTGCCACGCCTGCTCAGGAGCTTTGGCAGGTTAGATACACGTATTCCCTCCACTACTTTCGACGGGTTATTTTTAATAAACTCTCATTTTTCGATTAATTTTAACTTCCATTTTTGACTATAGTGTCTGGTAAGAACTCATATATTTAACGAGAGCATGGCCACCGAGTGTGATATTTTCACTGCTCTCCAAAGAAATAAGTGTGGGGTTAAATTCCTACTTCTACTGCTGCTAGGTTAACTCGAAGTCTATAAAAGAAATATTTTTATATCCTGACCAGATTAAAAGTTTGCCACGGGAAATACCCAGAAGGAAAAATCGGAGACCCTTCTTTTTCTGCATTGGCGTAGACACCGCTTACCCGTTGTAGCCAGGTCCTTCTCCACCTGATTTATTCAAAAGAGTCTTCCTCTTACTTTGCTTCCCCCAGCGAGTACTCCGTCAAATACTCTCAGAGCTGGACTGTTTCCATCCATTGACCTAGCCAGCGTAGCCGCTGTCTTCTAATCTCTGAAATATGTCAATGGCGTTGTTTATCTCATTCAGCTCATAAATCTTCCAACTGCCACTTACTCCGAAGTAGTACTTGTTGGAAAGAGCTATTCTGCGTTGGTTTTCGAGGCTGACGTTGTGTGCAGAGCACACTTAAGTTCCAATCGTCGGCCATCCTTTCGTCCGACCATATTCGGCAATCCATCGTTCCCCGCCGCTTTTTTGTTCTTCAGAACTTCGAATTTCTTCATGGTCGGGCAATGAAACATCTGATCCATCGTCATCGATTGGGAAAATGTTCCCTCCATAATTTCAGTATTTTCGGGGCATCAATCACTAGAACTTATGAGGTTCTACATGAGTATGCTCTGGTCTTGAAACCTTCTGTTAGTCGCCTCCTCTTTTCGTAGAATTTTCGAGTATTCGGCCTGCGTGTCAAGCTCTTCGTACTCGGCTTCTCTTACTTCCGTCGGGGCGCGGGGACAAAACAAGGATATGTTGAAGAACTTTGCTTTAATGTTAGAGGTTCATCTACCGGCGTGAATGCCAGGACACGGTGACGGAGTCACTCTCCCACCACGAATCCCACATCGAATTTGCGCACCTTTATATGGCCACTGTAGTAAACGCCGCAAGGACCTACTCGCCTCACTACTACTCGTATTTCCTGGACGGCGATGATGTCACCCTTCATCAATCTGCTGTGCAGCGGCATCTATCCATTTAAGGGAATATTAATACGTTTGCCATAGTCGTCATCAAAAGGGAAATCTCTCGTCCGAGGCTGGCATTTTTTAAGTAGCGGGTCCCAAACCCAATGCACAACCGTAAAGGGTGGATGTGAGGTCGATTTAGACATATCCGTCTAAATATACTCGAAATAGTCTCTCAGTTTTTGAGATTTCGATCCAAAATTTTGTGTACGTCGTTTTCTCCCCAAAGAGCTACTCATTTACCGGAATTGTTCATGGTATAGAAAACGTTTTCATTTGACAAGGCATCTTCATAAAATTTGGCATGGATTGTTATTTAAGACAAGGATATAATCCGTGAACAAATTCTTCAGATCGAAGCACTATAGCACATAGCTGTCATAAAAACTTTGCCATTTACTTACCATCTCTGACTTCATTTCTCATGGAAAAACCTTTTCATTTGTCTCTTTTTGGTTAAGTTAGACTGAGTTTTTTTCATGCATGCTTTTCCTTATTACAAAAAGTTGAATTTTTAAGGTTTACTGGAGATAAAGTTCTAAACAAGTGATTATTTAACATCTCAAATCCTAGAATTTTTATGCTATAAATAACATAATAAAATGGTATCAAATTATTTTTTGTACTCAAACATAAATTGTCTCGTATTTATAAGGCTGAGCACATATTGCACTGCAGACCAATGAAATATTGTTATTTTACAGTTTTAAACGCAAAAATATAGTATGACATTTTATTGAAAAACATAAACTCATCATATGAGTGGCATAGTTGTTCATCTTTTTTTATCTTTTATGCCATCACTTGCTTAGTTTACACCTCACTGTGCCCAGTGGTGGCCATTACTCTGCACTTCACTACGCTCTCAGCCTTATATTTTCAACGCTATGTAGTTAGTTACTTGCATGCCTCATGTCATCAAAAAACCCATTATTATTGACTTTTCTTTTTATTTTATAGGACTTTAGTTGTTGAGTCTAGTGAAAACCAAACTCAGTACCCTAAACACAACGAACATTTATTATTTCTAAAAATTGAGCTAAGAACACTAACGAAATTGTTAAATTTATATGAAAACAGCGGCCATATTGTAATATTACTATACTATATATTTGTAAAAAATTATTAAATTTTTGAAGGCACTTAAAAAACAACTTTTTGGTTGCGGTACTACGTCATAAAAAAATTATTTTTGTAAATACCTACACATTTTTCATTATTCACAAATGTTTACTATTAAATTTTCATGGTATGCCATATTATCACGTGTCACGAACGGACTGAGCATTGAAAGGAACCAAACTTTTTCTATATGTATTTATGTATATTCTAATTATCATTATTAATAACTTCATTTAGTATTTAAGTGAAATTTTCACCAAATTTTGTGCGAAACTCTACTTAATTTCACCGAAAATCGTTTAAAAACGCCGAGCTTATCATGACGTCACAAACTAAAAGCGCATAAAATATTTTGTAAAATATTTCACCTTCATCACATTGCCTTTTTGTGTTTGTTTAAGCTTTTGTATTTTATTTTATAATTTTAAATTTACTTTTATATAAAGCAAAATCATTTTCACTTCATTTCGCCAATATTAACTACGCACTTAAATAAATGAATTGTATAAAATTTGTTGTTGTAATAAAAGAAAAAAAATATTTTAAAAAATAATTTTCATTTACATATTTTTAATAAAGCATTATTTTTTAACAAAAAACAATCATGAAAAAGGTTTTTTATTTCTTTGGAAACTAACCAACATTCACTTCAACTTTCGGCTTCACTAAATTTTACGCTAACCACTAACCATTTGAAAACGTAACGCTTTCAAGGCAAGCAAAAGCTCAAACTAACAAAAAAGCGCGATGCGTAAAGGTGCGTTTAAATGTATAAAAATTATCGAATGAAGACTGTTAATAATGGGTAACTGGTTTAACTAAAAACAGACATTAATTTGGGCACTTAGCTAACTGTATATAACTGTCATTCATTGCTAAACCAAAAATCACACTTTCGACTAAAACTTTCATGAAAGCGCCGCTAGCATTTGGAGCTTAAAGCTTCACAAGGCATATTGAAACAAAAATCATCAATCAATAATTAATTTTTGTAAAATTTTGAAGCAAGTGTTGACTTCAAAGACTTTCCTCAACGCGCCTAAATACCGCAAACTCAAATACATATGTATTTCTCCACTCTCTCTCTTTCTCTCTCTGCTTCTCGCACGCGCTTACGCCCACCATAGGTCGGCAGCTATTCGTACGAGCCGAGCGCCTTCAAATTCGGTGATGTAACGCACAGTTACGCCCAACTACAAGTGCCACAACGCAATTTCTGGCAACGCAATTTCCACATCTCTTTCGGTTTTCGCTCCTTCTATCCGAACGGTTTAATCTTCCTAGCACCGGGCAGCAAGGAGAAGCATAAACACTATGTAGCGCTGCTGCTCAAGAATGGTCAACTGCTGTTGATAGTGCGCGGACGTCGGCGTGAAGAATTGAAATTGACAGCAAAGTTAGACGATGGCGAATGGCATCATGTGACGATATTGTGTCAAGAACGTAAAGTAACCATGTCGGTGGAGATAGGACAAACTGATCAGAAGACATCGGCGCAAATGAAGGTGCCGAAGAAGATAGCGGCCACAAATGTGCTGTATGTTGGCGGTTTGCCTGAGAAGGTGCCTAAATTGCCAACGGAGTTGCTGCAACGACTGGAAGCCTTCAAAGGTTGTCTGCGAGGCATGAGCATAAATAATAGCACGCAAGATCTGGCGCGGCCCGGCAAACATCTGCATGTCGGACAGTGTTTTCCGAAAGTGGAGAAGGGCGCATACTTTCCCGGCGATGCCTACGCGATATATAGTGAGTATTTGTGATTTCGGATTTTAAGTCTACTTAAATGAAATTTTTAAATGATTAATTTACTTAAGCTTAAACATCCTGCGTGTACTACCGACTAATTTTTCTCCTTTGCAGAGCGCAACTTCCATGTCGGCAAATACTTGGAGTTCGAGCTCGACTTCCGCACGTCCGAACTTTTCGGTATACTGTTAAGTATCTCGGAGCCCTCAGGTTTTCCAGCGCTCTCATTAGAACTCAACAATGGCAATGTAAGTGTTGGACTCAAAACTTGTGTAATACATTTTAGCAATATTTTTACATTAATCTGGCAACGCTTTCACGCAGATCATCTTCTCCACCGACCTCGGCGATGGCATGCCATTCCGCGTACAATCGGAACTGCCCAGCAAATACGCTTTATGCGACAATAAATGGCACAACATTTCGGCGCTCTACGATTACGAACACATCACATTACGCATCGATCAGATGGCGACCACCAAAGCGCGATCGACACAGCAACGCAACAACAGCAAAGTACAAACGAAGTCGGCGCTTTATATAGGCGGCCTACCAGGTAAATATTTTTTTTGGCAAGCGAATACAAAAATTAAAAAAATATATTTTTTTTTTGCAGAAGTCGCACCCAGCGGCACGCTGCTCGCACGCGAAAACTTCAAAGGCTGCATACGCAATGTGTCCATACGGCAGGAGCGACGGGATTGGATCGACATGGACGAGCTGCATAATGTTTTGCTGAGCGAATGTCTGGTCACAGGCGTGGACAACTGATTGTGATGGTGTGTGTAAATATGTGTGATTGTAAAGTATTTGCGAAGTAGTTAAGGTGAGAGTGGTCACAGTGTAATATTTTAGTATTTAGACAACGCTAAGTAGACCGTTGCTGCCTTTTGGTGGCCCAGTAGCATACCGAAATAGACTAGTTATGGCATCAACTTTAGAGTGTTGCCTATACCGCCGGGTTCTTATTGCATATATGTATGTGTGTGTGAGCTGCAATGATCATTGTAAAGAACGTTTATTTTGAAAGAAAATTGCTCAAAGCACCACAATCAAGAACAGGTTTTTATTTTTTATTACTTAAAATATTTAATTCTCCAGCACAAAAAAAATGAAATGTCTCGAAATTATTTTTCTCAAGAGAAAAATTTTAAATTCTTTAAATCAAAATGAAATTTTTCAAAAAAAAAAAATTATCGAAAAAATTTAATTTTTCAAAAAAACTAATAATTAATTAAAAATTATTTTAAAAAAATATTTTCCCATAAAAAAGTTCAAAAACGAGTTTTCAATTTTTTTATGAAAAAAAAAAAAACAATTTCAGGAAAATATTTAATTTTCAAAAACAAAAATATTAAAAAAAATGCTTTTGTCAGAAAAAAAAATCATTTTTCTATAAAACGTTTTACTTGTTTTAAAATATTTTTTATCGAAAAAAGAACAAGTTTTCAATTTTTCTAAAAACTAAAAAAAAAATATTTTCGGGAAAATATTTAATTTTCAAAAACACAAAAAAACTGTTGCGAAAATATTTTTTCGAGAGAAAAGTTTTAGTTTATTATAACAAAAAAAAAAACATTATAGAAAAAATTTATTTTTTCAAAAAAGTAATAATTCATTCAAATCTTTAAAAAAAATATCGAAAAAAATTTATTTTTCAAAAAAGTCATAACCTCAAAAATGTTTTTGTCAGACGAAAAAATTGAATGAAAAATCTTTTTGTATGTTTAAAAATCTTTTTTTTAGAGAAAAAATAAGAAGTTTTTTTTAAAAAATTATCGAAAAAATTTACATTTTCTAAGAAGCAAAAATAATAAAACTTCTCAAAAAAAAAGAATTTTTTACATCATAATTTTTTGTGAAGCTTTAAAGCCTTTTAAAAAGTTTTCAATTTTTCTAAAAATCATAACAACAAATATTTTAAAAATTACAAATTACAAAAAATTACTTTTCGAGAAAAAAATATAATTTTTTAAAACACAGAAAAAGAATTACTATATAACAACAAAGCTTTCTAAAAAATTTTTCGCAAAAAAAAGCAAACTCGCAGAAAAAGATTCATACGCTTTTAAAGTATTCAAATGAATGCTTTCTATGTTCGAAAAATCTCAAACACTTTCAACTTTTCACCTTTTTTGAGATTTCTTTTATGTTTTCAAAACATCAAAAGTCGCAACTGGTTCAAACCACATAACATTTATGAAGTAAATAATTAACTTGTTTTCATTTTTCAAAAACTTGCTTGAGATTTGCACTCCTCGACTTCTGAGCAATACTTCGTGTACTTTTAAGAGTCGATTAAATACGAACGATACTGCCATAATGCATTTACGCTTACGAACATGCTATAGGAATTTGAAAACTAATGCAAATGTGTAATTAAAAATAGCAAACAAAAAATTTATAGCGAAATATAAAAGTGCCAATCACTTACGAAGAATTGTGAAAGCTTCAGTAGAGCTTTTATGTAAGTTATAAGCAAATATCTTACTAAGGAGTGTAAAAGCTTAAGTAGGGCTCTTAAAGATTTTATACAAGTGGTAACTAAAGCACTTGCGATGAAAAGTGAAAGTTTCTTTAGAGGTTTTCATTAGAATTTTTTAAGCTTTTATACAAGTAGTGTGCACATCACTAACAAAGAAGTGTGAAAGCTGCGATAGAGCTTTTATGTAAGTTATAAGCAAATCTCTTGCTAAGAAGTGTGAAAGCTTAAGTGGGGCTCTTAAAGCTTTTATGCACAAAGCACAATGAATTGTGAAAGCTTCAGTAGCGCTTTTTTGAAACTTTATACAGTGATAACTAAATCAATTGTGAAGATGTGTGAAAGCTTCACTGAAACTTTTAAAGTTTTTCTAGAAGCTGAAGTTGAATTTTTTAATTTTTCATACAAGTAGCGCACGTCATTTGCAACAAAGTGTAAAAGCTTTAGTAGAGCTTTTTTTAAGCTTTTTTTACACATTATAAACAAAGCACTTACGAATAAGTGAGAAAGCTCCAGTAAAGCTGTTTAAGCTTTTATACAAATTAAAATTAAATCACATGCGAAGTGTTAAAGCTTCAGTGGAGCGTATAAGCTGAAGTGGAACTTTTTAAGCTTTTATACAAGTGGTGTGCACTTTACTTGTAAAGATGTGTTTAAGCTTTGATAGAGCTTCTTTAAGCTTTCACTTGCGAATAAGTGAGAAAGCCTCAGTAAAGCTTTAGTAGAAGTGATATGCGAATCACTTCCAAATAAGCTTGAAAGTTCAGAAAATTATGATAGATATGTAAGTGATTTGCTACACAAAATATTTCAGCGATAACGACTTATATGTGACTATATATGAATTATAAATAAGTATGTCGAATTTATTACACATACAGGCGCTTAAATATATTATATTTATAGTATATGCAAGTGCGTGTATATTTTCAAATTAGAGCTTCGAAATATAATAAATTCTACATTTTAAATCATTGCCAATACTTAGAATTTCCACTGAAACAAACTACTTAAATGTATACCACTATTCAATATATTAAGTTAAGAAAAATGCACGTAATACATATAAATATATATGTATACTATATATAAATGTATGTGCTATGTGCGTACGAACGAACCAGTGACTGCATTTTAAGAATACAACTAGTTAAGTCGAGTAAAAAATTGTTAACCCTTAGCGCGAAGCATACTTTTAGGCTACCATATAGATTACTACGTGTATAATATATGGTATATGTAGGTAAATTGTTATAGTGGGTATATACATACGTATAAGTATATACAAATATAAACGTTATTTTTTAATAATTTATGTTCATTCATTATTATTTTCATTTATTATTTATTATTATTCATTTATTTCTGTTTTGTCAATTTTCTTTTAATTCGTTGAAGAGGCTTTAGTTAATTTTTTATTTTATAATTATTTTTATTAAATTTAAGTACATATGTTGCACTTGTGTTCGTTTATTTAAACAAATTATTTTATTTATTGATATATATTTAATTTTTAAGCACACTAAATATTTTTGAAAAGCATTTTTTGTCGCCAAAACCTATAAGAGTTAAGAACCGTTATGCTACGTACAAAATGTACTTATTTAAGCATGTATATAATTATACCTAACCACTACATACTTATATGTACCTAAATATAATATTTTCCGCTTTTCGTTGCATATTGTATATAAGTGAACCGTTGTAAATACAAATTAGTGAATTAATTAAAATTACTTTTATTAAGTGTAAGTATAATTAAAAATTAATTTAAGCATAATTAAAATATAATTTTCTAGCTATTAATTATATTTTTAAATAGCTCGTTAAAATTATATTTTATATGTAAGCTAACCATAGTTGTTCATGTAATCACAGCCAATAGCAAAAAAAATATTTTTTTAAGTTAATTAATACATACATATACATACATATGGATAGTATTTATAATTATATGTATACGCATATAGTTTGTGGTTTTCTTAAACAAAAATATTTAAATTAAGCCTAGCATTTAATTTGAAGAATGTATGCATGTCATAAAATCGAACAAATAAAAAATATTTATTAAAAAAAAAGACATTTTTTGTAAAATGAAGTTCAAAGTAAGTACAATTTTTTAGAATAAAAACTATTTATATTTGTTTTTTCTTCCTTTATTAATTTTCATTCACTAATCCATATTATTATTTATTTTTTCATATAATTAGTTTTTTTTTATTTAATTATTATTTTTATTTCTCAAAATTATTTATTACTTAATTCTTAAGTTGAATTTTGTAGAATAAAAACTATTTATATATCTTTTTTTCTTCCTTTCTTAATATCGTGTATTTATTTATTTCATTTTATATATTTATCTATAATTTTCTCCTTTCTATATAATTAGTTTTTATTAAAAAATAATATACATATATACATATACTTTGCCATGTTTATTTATTTTTTCAAACAATTACTTTTTCTTTCATTTTTTTTTAAATTAATTAATTACTATTTTTTCACGTAATTAATTGTAATTTTTTTAGAATAACAATTATTTATTAAAATAATTGCTTATAATCTATATATTATTTTTTACACAAAGAATTAATTTTATTTTACTTAAAAATATTTTATTTTTATCTATTATTATTATTTTTATTCCATATAATTAATTTTTTTTATATCTCTTGATTTATTAATCTATACTTTTATTTATTTACTTGCTATTTGCTCACATATTTAATTGTTCTATTAATTAAGTATTAATTTTTTAATTCACATAATTAATTATTATTAAAACAATAGTATTTACATATCCTTTTTTCTTCATTTATTTATTTTTTTATTATTATTACTTTTATCTCAAATAATTATTTGAATTTTTCTCATTTGCTCTTGATTTATTAATTTATATTTTCATTTATTTATTTCATTATTATTAATTTTACATCACATAATTATTGGAATACTTACTATTTTTTTAATTTTCTTGATTTTTTAATTTATAGTTTAATTTATTTATTTTATATTTTCAAAACATTTTTCTTGCTTCAATTATTAATATTTAATATATTCAAACTATTTATATTCATTTTTTTCTTTTTTGTTATTATTTTTATTTTACATAATTATTTGTTCTTTTTTGAATTTTATTTTTATTTTTCATTTATTTTGTTTAATTAGTTTATATTTTTATTCAATATAACATAATAAACAGATTAAAAATATATAGTTATTATCAATATTTTGTTTTATTAAATTACTAATATTTAATTTTTTATATTTATATAATATTAAATTTTATTTATTTTTCTTATATTTAAATAAAATCATCAAAACATCTTCCTTTCCAACAATATCAGAAATCTCCAAGTTAATATATCAACAAATACCCAAAAAATGCAGTTGGCAACTCGGCAACTCTACAAACAGCTGTTCGCCACACACACACACTCACCTCTGCTTTCTAAATTTGACACTGTGCTCTCCCCAACTGTGCTCCACGTCAGTTCAAAACAAAACAAACCATTTGATTTTGTTGTTGTTTGGCGCTCGCTCACGCAACGCAATCTGCAAAAGCAACGGAATTTCAAGCCAATTTAGTTCTTTCGTGGAATTGAGCGAATGCAGTTGATTATAGTAGAGTGAAAAAAACGTGTGCATTTCTCATCAAATAAAATTTTGGTCACAAAAGTTGTGAAGCAACAATTAGTGTGGCAGAATTGTACACAAATACAAGCCGCATAATCATAATTAAGTGTTTAATATTCGTAGTGAAGTGCGTGTGTTCTATGGGCATAAGTTTAGTAACTGTAAATGAAAAGCAAAGTTGTTTGAGTGAAAGGGGAACTGTATAAATTGATTTTTGCTTTTCCCCATCAGTCTTTGATCGTGTGAAAAAGTTTAGTGTATCAGTGTGTGTGTTTGTGTGGTTTGCGCGAGAATTTCTTGGCCCGGCAATTAATATAATTATTTGTATCTCAATTGGTGCTTATTCCATTTACTTAACCGGCTAAATTGGATTTGATTGCGATTTAGTAGTAGCTTTTCCCACGTCATTTTGCGTATCTTCAACGTTTGGCCAGTCAACAGTCCAACATGGATTCTGTGAGTGCAAACCTCGAGGAGTTGCAGCAAAACGAAATCACCGCTATTCCACAGTATGGGCTCAAGTTGAAGTTTGATCATGTTTGGCCGGAGAAACGCAATCAGAATTTACGACCGTCGATAAGGCAAACGCTGCCACTGGTGCCGCTTGTGTACAGGTAATTACAACAATTATACTATACATACATGTACACTTTCGTTGTATGATTGTATGATTGATTTTTAATGGTAATTTGATGCAAATGCATTCAATGAAAAACAGCGTTATTTGATTAAAGTAATGGAAATATTATTAGTTTTCATTGAAGTTGCAGGTAAAAGTAAAGTTATTTGTTGAGTGAGTGGAGAAATAAACATGCAAGCGTTACGGTAGTGAATTTATTAATTTGCAATTAAAATTCTTAAGAGAGCAATTATAAAATAATTTAAAGCTGAAAAGTTTTGAAGGTTTTAGCATTTCCATTTTATATTTGCGATTTAAGATGAAGAACAACTTAAGGTTTCTTTTAGAAAAAAAATTAAATGCGCCAGAAAATTAATATTTATTATTTTTTGAATTTTCTTTTGGAAAACATTTTAAGTTCGCCAAAAAATTAATATTTATTCTTTTCTATATTTTAAATTTAATTTTTTTAATTGTTTTTTATTTTCGGTATCGGAAAGGCAGTGTAAGCAAAGGCTCCAAATATTAACATACCATGTACATAGGGACATTTCGATTCTTTTATCCTTAAAATTTTCAATATTAATCAAATTTTCGCCAGCAAAGCTTTTTGGGGACAAAAAATGTACCAAAAACTTTGTTTTCATATCATAATTAAATTATTGATTATGTTGCCTCAAAACTATTTTACTCTGTATACTATGTACTATCATAAACTTTGTATTTGTACACAAAAGTTGCGTAGTTGTGGTTTACACTTTTTATTGATAAAACACACACACACAGGTGTGGATGCAACAAAGTTGAAAAAAGTGTTTCGTTGAATACATATGTACATATTATATATGTATGTAAGTATACGCATGTATGTATGTATATACAGTATGTTTATATACAACAAATATGTAACTGCACTTATGCCTTTGTATATGTATATATGCCACTGTTTCCTCTCTATTGCTTTATATACCTGTTCCACTAAGTATATCTTGGTTGTGTATAAAAATCCAAAATTTCGAAGCATACATTCAGGCGTATACGCTAGCCCAGTCAAACACAACTTTATAATACAAAAACGGTTATTCATACATACTATAAAAGTATAAATATTTATAAAATACTGTTTGAAATCCAAAAATAACAACGCATACACACCAAAGCATAATTGAACGAAATAATCAAATTAGGCGCCTTACATTAGCTAGCGTCCTGTTTGCATTAATCGTTCGTGTATAAAATAATATGAGCCAGCAGTGTATTTGCGCGCCAGAACTTCGGCACCAGGCGGCCCACAATGACGCCAGTCTTCAGGCGCATATGGCGTTGTGTGGGTGTGTATGCGTATATAAACGTAGCACTGGTATTTAGGCCAAACGTGACGCCTGGTCGACAGGATGTCGATGAAAACTTCATTTGCCATATAAAAATATATTTACTCATTCACGTTTCGTTCCTTCAACTAACTGTACGTGTGACTACAACATGTTCTTGCTTTGCTATTCAAATTAGCAACAACAAACATGGTATAGCTCTGTAAATTCGAAACAAACTAAAATGAAAGGTTGGTCCTTAAAACTCAAAATCTGTGTCAATATGAGTGTGTGATAACCAGTAAATAACCATTTTATAACCAAAACTCATTTTTTTTTCAATATGAGTGGTTCCTATAAAATCGTTTTTCCTTCGCCTGTAAACTTATAAAAAGTAATATTACGTTGTTTTTCATTTTAGGTTGTAAAACGCTGTGTCTGCGTGGGGGAACGAACTTCTTAGGCATATTTGTCAGATATAAAATTTTGAAAACAATTTCGATTTTTAAGCCATTCTGAAGTGTAAATTTTTTAATAAAAAAACATTTTCTTCTGAAGCCGAATTTTATAGTTGCTGAACTCAGTTTGGGCTTGTAACATGTGTTTTATCCATTAGCATCATACAAGAAAGAAGACTCTACAAAAAATTTACATTTGTTATGCTTTCTGACCACCTTAATGTATCGACATACACATTTCTTTCTGAGTTAGCAGCAAACATGGCGTGCCTTTCCTCATTTTATTAGCATTCGTGTTATATTTCCAAGGGAAGTCGAAGCTTTTACTACCGGAGTCGGAGTTTTTATTACTTTTTTCTTACATATGTACCTTACTGTATACATAAACTCCAAAATAACTGCTTTCCTTTAAGTAGTAGTAAAGTTTTTACTTCATAGTCAAGGTTTCCTACTTACTCCATTAAGAAGATTGATTTAACGTGCTAAAATGTTTTCAATGAAGAGTTCTCAAATCAAACTCATTGAAAATTTCCAGAAAAAATGCCAAGCCATAATGTTTCCTTAAATCATGTAATTTTACAATTTCATTAGGCTCATTTTTAATCTCATACTGAAATCTGCTTTTCATATAAGATTAGAACTAACGACTTCTAGAAGCAAAAATATAATATATTCTACTAGGTCATTCCATACTGGTCGAAGTTAGAATGCTCCTATTTTGAAACCAAAGAAGTGAAACCCAAAAACCTAGGTTTCGTCTAGCAAAAAAGGGCATATTTTCAAAAACTTACTTTTCATATGTACATACATACATATATAAAATAAAATATTTTATTCAAAGAAAAGTGGAAAGTGTACATATATTTGACAGAAAATATTTTGATAAAAATTTCTCGACGTTTTGTATTTTTTTTTGTTAATAGTTATAATTGAACAAAAAAATCCTTCAAAAATTTCATTAAGATCGCTTTAGTAGTTCTCGAGAAATCTTGCCAACCGGTTCAAAAACACAGTTTTGTGAAAAACACGTTTAAAGACAGCGCATTTAGTCCAACTAGCCTCGAGCGCACAAGTGCTCAAGGCTGCATCTCCGAAAATATTACTCAGATCAACTAGAACAATACCTAATTTTCAACCGTATTGTTGTTACTAAAATACATTGGCTAGCTTTCACACATAGATAGATTTACAGGTCCTTTGTAAGGCCAAATAGAGGTTTATTATTAATATGAGCAAGACGTCAACGAGCTTTGCGAATGGATACTTGATATCTAATTCTGATACTTCTTCCAGTCCTTTGAACTGTAAAGCTCCTAGCTACCTAACAGCGTCTTTCGTATCCACTTCTCTGTAATTTCTAAACGTATCATCGTTAATACTGCTGTTGTTGTAGCGACAGAAAACATTCCTGAAGTAACTTCAAGGCATGGTACCGAGTTGACAGTCCTTGACCGGATAAAAATCCGGCTTCGTTCCGGTTACTTAGTCCCGACTTTCGTGGGAACGGGTTCGCGTACGTTGGAAGGACCAAGAGGAGAAGCACCTGGCTTCGCTAGGAATCTCCAATTGGCGCCACATAGCGAAAAGAAGAAACGACTGGCGCGCTGCTGTTAACTCGGCTATAATCGCGTAAGCGGTGTCTACGCCAGTAAAGAAGAAGAAGCGATTTTGATACTTTAATGGGAACTTAATTATGTTGAATAACTCAGCTATTTCTTCCATACGTAAATTATTTGATAGCCAATTGAAGACAACTATTTTATGCATAAGTTAAAAGGACTCGAACTACTTCAGAACCTAGTACATAATTTTAATAATTTTATAATTTTGCATTTATAACATTTTCCGTAGGTGTGAATTAAAGAAACTTTTTAGAAGTGATTAAAAATCCATTAAAATGTCATTTACAACATCAAACCATTACTTTTCACTTTATGTCAGAGGATATTACAACCAATCGCTTACAACGTTGAAGGATACATACAAACTACGAAATTTTTCACATTCTATTTGATTGTGTACATAGCAAGTATATATGTCTGTAAAGCTTTATTTATATGTGTCAATAGTAATGTCAACAATTTTGCTTTTGATTTCAACCGACTTCTTCAGCTCACTCTACTTCCAATACAATAGTTTTCAACAGTAATCCATATAAATCTTACATAATCACACATACATACATACACAACGAAATTTGAACAATGTGAGCAACCGAATTTAGGCCAGTCAGTCAGTCAGTCAAGCAAATACGAGTGTGTTAGTTATGTCAGCCAAGTTATTATGCTCATTTGTAAATACAACTATTGGCTCTGATATCCGGCGCACAGAAAAGTAAAAATTTTTATTTACTCGTCATCGTGAAGCATGCAATTTCGCGAAGTACAGTGACCGAATTGAGATTTCGCCGGCAACCAGCCGAGTATAATATTTGTGTAATAACTACATATACCAACATAAATACTTATGCATAAAAAAGTAGTAATATACTTGTATATCATAGTATTTGGCATGAATTGCAGAAATTTTGTTTGAAAGAACTTTCATTAAAGTATTTGAAATTTTCCACTGCGATAACATATTGCGCCTACGTTGAGTGGAGTTAGCGAGCGTTATTGAGTATTAAAAGTTAATGCAACTAAATTTAATTTAATATTTATAATCAGCAAGGAATATTTAAAGTTTGCCACGAAGTTTATATACCCCAAAAGGAAACATCAGAGAGAAGTTTATACAAATGATCAGCGAGACGAGCGATGGTCCACCATGGTCAAAGCGATTAAGGCACTAATGGTTAGCAATCGATAAGCTGGTAAATCATAGGGCTTCAAGCCAAGGATTGTCAGGTGGTTGTACAACATAATCACGTATGGGGGGTGGCTTGGGCCTCAAAAGCAAAACAGACTTCGGTAGGGCTCCAACTATCGAAGCTGCATCGACTTGCATGTATCTGCATGCTGCGTGCCATGCGCACATCGGTCATGTTGCCAAACATATACTGATCCAAAAGACAGCAGAAATATGTGGCGGAGGTGAGATAAACTCATCCCAGCATATGAAAGAATTAAGTGGTGTAATACAAGGGACAGCATTACCTAAAGGTCAACTTCAACAAGAAGTCAAGGTTACTCTTTACAGTGAGGCTGAATGCTTTCTTGCGAAAATTACCGACAAGGAGCCTGCAGACGCAGGATAAAAACCCTTGAATCCATGTTTCTAAATAAACCAGCAGAGTATTGGAATTTGTCAATATGCTAAGCATAGGTGGGTCGTTATAATATACAATAACAATAACAATCCAAAACTTTGGACACGTCTTTTTCTCCCGAAAAAGCTTGTCGGGAAAACCGATATTGGGCTCTCCGCTTTCACTGTAATAATAGGTCAATTGAAAAGTCCCTGGCTTACCATAGTAAAATCGCTCCAAATATTCGTGAATGATGTGATGTACGCGTTCAGTTGATATGTTAAGAGTGCCTGCTATGTCGAACAACTTCACTTTACGGTCATCCAAAATTATTTGATGGACTTTTTTTGATGTTTTCTTCAGTAACAACCTCTTTCGGTCGTCTACTGCGTTCACCGTCTTCGGTGCTCATTTCACCACGTTTAAACTTAGCATACCAGTCCTTGATGGTTGATTTTTCTGGGGCAGTGTCTGGAAACTCATCACTAAGCCAAGTTTTTGCTTCAATTGTATCTTTTCCCTTCAAAAAGCAATAGTCTTTCAACAGGCGGTAGGGCGTTTCAATTGACCATGTTATCGTAGCCAGCTTTAAGTTCAACGGCCAAAATTTAATACAAAAAACTCTCTTTTATGAGGCACCTAGACAGTATAACCTTGCAGGTCTACAAAGGTGTGGGACTCATTGGATGAATTGAGAGAGACCTCCTCAATACATTATTCTTGATTAGCCAGTATCGTACTATAGTCCTACCAATATTCGATTACAGTACTGTTATCTGGTCACCATGCACTGATACTCTCATCAACAGATCCGAAAGGGTTCAAAATAAATTCAATACCTACTTATCTTAACAACTAAATATATTCAAAAATATCCATGAACTTGACAAAACAACTCTTTTTGAAAAAATGCCATTTTTAATAGATTTTCGTGTGAAAAAAAGTTCTGAATACTTTTGGAGTGCAAGTGACAAACAGTTTAAACTGTAGTCTCAAGTATATTACAAATGTCTTATCTGTGCATAGACATATACATACAGTTATACCCAAAAACACACCTTATATTTATTGAAGCGATAACCTCAAAACTACCAGCCCAACTGCTTATCGGCAACTGGTAGCGTGTCACGTGTCAAAAAATGCTCCTGGTTTATGAGAAACAGCTGGTTTATATTAAACTTATCGATCGATAATTTATTTTATGCTTTTATGGCGTTAAACCCTCTGCTGAAATCGAATAATTATACTTAATTGTAGTTCGTTTACAAAAATATGTGGAGCCACAATTGTTTTTGCCACTCCAATTTCAACCATTTCGAGTGCAAAGCACTGAAACAGCTGTGTCTCATATTTATTTATTGCATTGTTTTATGTGCTTTGCTGTTGTTTGGCCATAAAACTTATAAACATATAAGCTGCACATTGGTAAATTTGTATGTACTCGCATTGACTTCATGTTTCATTGGCGTAATCAGCAAAGTGTTAGGCACACTCGTTGAAAAAATGGAGCGAAGGCCTGATAAAGCCGCCTGAAACCTTATCACTAAATGCCATTTGACTATATTTTACATAAGAAATTAATGAACTGACGCTTTGTGAGTGCATACAAAGCTACATATATATTTTGAGAAATGCAAAGTCTTAGGTTGATGTCAGAGTGGAAGCGAGAAGCGATAATAGTTAAAGCGAAGATCGATGCTAACAAAATGACCTTTTCAATGCACTGATTAAATTCTGTCATATTTTATCAGACGAACTTTATCGTTTTGTAAAAAAAAACTCAATATTTATTTTTAAGTGATTTTGTGTCGTGTCGTACCTTTCATCTTGAAAACTTAAAAAAATTCGATGCGATCATACTACATACATTAGTGTGCTAAATGTATACTTTACTTCACTATCAGTGTCTATGACATTGATAATATCGGACTTTTCAACTAGTCATCATGAGGTTTTTAAATGCTTTCAACCATAACCAGTTATATGAATTGTGAAAAGTCAATATCCATTGGTAATAGTAATTAAGAGCTCAGTATTAAACTTTTTAACTTATCATCGTGAGGTCAGCCAACCGTGGTTTATTCATGTTCTGAGAATTTTGGTCTATAATTTTCAAATCATTCATAATCAATAATCATTATACATATGCAGTATATAGGAGTTGGTGGTAGTACCGACCAGGTTTTATCTATTTTCTGTATCAATACAAGGTGTGTTCCAAAGTAAACGGGACTTTAAAAAACAAAAAACAAAGCAAATGGTTTTTCGGCAAAATCAATTTATTTTATCCAACATAGTCTCTTTCTGCTTCAATACAGCTTTTTGCAAGGTCCAAATGCATGTCGAACGAGTGTTTTAGCTCGAGTATGTGATGCCTTTTGAATGTCCTCTACGTCTGCATAACGCTTTCCTTTCATGGGCAAATGCAGTTTTCTGAAACGGAAGAAGACAAACTGCGATAAATCGATGTTTTGGCGATGTTCAATTCCATTTCCATGAATTTAAAATATTTAGTATCTAGAGGTTTGTAAAGTTTTTTTTTTTTGAGGATTTGAACACTTTTTAGTCATAAGGTGGAATACTCTTAAGGGTATTTATTACTTTGTTCTTGATTTGTATACTGGTAGATAAAAGAATAAAATTTAATTTAAAATTGCGTGCTATGGAAGTAGGCGTGGTGGTAGTCCGATTTCGTCCGTTTTCGCAATATGAAATACAAATATTTGAAGAATGTTTTGTACCGAATTTGGTTGATATCGGTCGAGCAGGTCCTGAGTTTATATGGGGAGTGGCCGAAGATACCACCCTATTTCATGCATTTTCACACTATTGTGTGTGTGAAAATATTTATAAAAAATATTCTTATAAGAATTATCCTAAGCGAATTTGGCTATTGTTGCTGCAGTGGTCCAAGAGATATGTACATACATTAAACCTATTAGAGGGCGAAGCCACGCCCACTTTTTTCAAAATTTTCAGCTCACAGGTGCCTCTTGCTACTGCAATGCGCAGTACCAAATTACAGTTCTACTATATATCATATTTTAGCGCTTAGCTATGGTACTTCATACGTTTTCGGTTAATATAATATAATTTTGTGGACGTGGCAATGGTTTGATTACGTCCATCTACAAACTCCTTCCTACAGAATTCTTACTTTTGTGACAAGGAACATGTGTACCAAGTTTCATCAAAATATTTAAATTTTTACACAAGTTACAGCTTCCACGGATGGACGGACAGACGGACAGTCACCCGGATTTCAACTTTTCTCGTCTTTCTGATCATTACATACAATTACATAACCTTAATCTCTCTCGCTTAGTTTTATTTGGTACGTACAACCTTTAGGTGAACAAAGCTATTATCCTCTTTAGTAACATGTTGCAAGAGTATAAATATTGGCCTCAAATATTCAGAGAAGCAATAAGCTGATAGCACAGCTCTACAAAAAAAAATGTTTTAAAGTCACTCTGAATATCTTAGCAAATTTTGACGGCTTCGAGTGTCCAGATTACGAATTTATTCAAGAAGATATTGGAAGTGCTCTTGTTTTTCCTATTATTACGTATATTATATTTTGATCAATTGTCGGCTTATTAATAATAAAATATAATTTTAAGGTCATAATTAGGGTTTGACGTCTCCTTTTCACATACAAAAGTATCACGTAATCCCCATCCCAAACCCCTTAACCCAAAATATGCTAAAAGTGCCGGAAGTTTTCAAGGTCAGGTTACGGCAATTCATGAAACATAACTTTAAAACTTTCAACTGGAAAAATATAAAAGAAATTCGAAGGCTTTTAATAGCAACGTAATAATATTTAAGGCTTCATTATTCCTTTCCAAGGGCGACACCCTTAAACATAAATCAATTTTTGTATTAACTTTATGGTTTAACTTCTATAGCTTAGTACGCAGCTCTCAAGAAACGTAAAAACTTCATATAAAAAAACGCTTAAGAAACGGTCCAGAAACGTTCCTGCGATAAAGTTAGATGTGCTAGTACGCAGCTCTCAAGTAATTGCTCAAGAACAAAAATACATTATTTCTCAAGTAATTTTGACAGCTGGTTACGCATTGTGAATGATCCACATTAGAAGAGCAAGAGAGAATAAACAAAGTAAACAAACTTTGTGCGTATGTATGTATGTATGTATGTGTATGGTAACACAAATATTTTCATTGAGATCAAAGGAATGTTGTTGATGATTGGTTGGTTTTATACAACATTTCAAAATGGAACATACTTTATAATAATGATTTCAACTAATTTAGGATGAATTTGACGATTACTTCGAATTTCCTGCAAGAAACAATTGTTGATTTGATGTTTCTTCGCAAAACCAGGTTTGCCATATTCACATTTTATTGAAAAAAAGTATTAAAAATTAGTACTAGCTTTCTTAAGAGCTGCGTACTAGCACAAGTAACTTTATCGCAGGAACGTTTCTGGACCGTTTCTTAAGCGTTTTTTTATATGAAGTTTTTACGTTTCTTGAGAGCTGCGTACTAAGCTTTACTTCAGAAATAATGTATTTTTTTCTTGAGTAATTACTTGAGAGCTGCGTACCAACCTTATTGCTCTAAACTATTCCTATATGTAAACTTCAGTAAGAAAATCACCTAAAGTCACTTTCGAAAGTCTCACTGATTTTTTATTGAAATATTCACTTAATTTCCATGCTTGGCGCCAAAGGTACTGTCGACTTGACTCCGCACACCCATAGCACAATGTATTCCGCCTCAATGACTGCATTAACATAAAATTATATGACCTATCGCTCGCTTCTTCTGCTCACGCTCATGTCTTGCTCACATATGTACATATTTGTATGTGCTTTCATAGAACTTTTTATTTCTCTTTTATTTTTCTTTATCGAAATTCGCGTGAATTAATAAAAGTAAACAAAGTAGAAGTCATAAACTGTGTGTCGAGTTAGGCAATCGCTGCCAGACATTGACAATCACGCCAGGCTGTCGAAGCAGCAGCAGTGGCACAAACTCGTGAGGCATAAAATAAATACTTATATAGTTATCTGATGCTTAGCAAACATAAACTTAAAAACTTTTATCGTTTCGTTTTGCTTTAAAGTGAAATTGTGTAGATATGTATGTATTTCTCTATGTGAGTTTGTAAGTGGTAAGCAAATATTTTATTTGCTTTATGTTTATTACTAATTTTATACTTGAAAATATATGTATGTAACAGGTCAATTGAAAAGTCCCCGGCCTGCCAAAAACATTTTTTTCATTTCTGCATAATTCTCTTCAAGGGTGATACACTGATTGTAGCGATCCTCCAACTTTGCTGTAGCACTTTTGTAGTACGATTTGTCCTTGGCTTCAAAATAGGCCTAATTGTCAAGGATCATCTCTTCATTCGACGGAAATTTCTTCACAACGACTATTCTTTTGCGATCTGGTAACATGAAATAGCCTGATCTGGAGAATACGGTGAATGCAGAAGCAATTCGAAGTTCAATTCATGGATTTTTGACATCGTTTTCACTGCATTGTGGCATTGTCTTAACGAAACAGCTCTTTCTTTTTCTTCTAATGCCGCCGATTTTCAGCGATTTCGTCCCCCAGAAGACCCAAAAATTCTGCTATGGTCCTTCCTTTTTCAAAGTAGCCAAAAAAATATTCCACGCGCATCCCATAATACCACCAGTCGCCATAAGCTAATGGTCCGACACCTGTTAAATTTATACACGCTTCTAAGGTGCCTTCATTAGATTTGGTATTTATATCTTGGATATAAGTTTCTATCTGTTAAAATACTCTTCAGAACCTAACTCTAACTAATCCGCATTCCATTTTTGTTAACTTGAAATTGCCAACTGATCTAACAGTGTGATATCACACAATCTTGACGGTCAATCGACCGGCCCAAAACGTGAAATTATCTGCACACCGAAGTGTTCTCTTAATAAATCCATTTACCGATACATGTGTGGGAAGTGGCGTCGTCTTGTTGAAACCGAATGTAGTCGAGAAGACGAGCTTCAATTTCAGGCATCAAATAGTCGGTGTCATGGCGCTATAACGGTCTCCTTTGACGGTTAAGTTCTCACCAGCATCATTTTTTAAAAAGTATGAACCGAGGATTCATCGGCCCACAAATCCGTTTTTTGGATGAAATGGCAGCTCTTGAAACCCTTCAGGTTTCTCTTCGTCGCAAGTGCGAATATTGCTTTCTGGCTCCAAATCGTCGGATCTTCTTGGAACTTTTCAAGAGCCAATCGAGCTAAGCGATTTCGCTTGGGAAGGTCGAGCGGCTTCAGCTCTTCCTCAAGCTGTATTTTGCATGCTTTCATTTTAAGATCTCGACGTAAAATGAGCCAAGTCGTTGCATATGTCAGTCCGAGTTGATGGGAATGGCGCCGAATCGACTCTTCACGGTCTTTGTGTACAGTCGCAGCTACGGCTGCTATATTTTCTTCACTACATGCTGGACGTAGTATATTCGGTCGAATATTATTCAATAGTGAATGCTAGGTCTCAAGATGGGTGATGGTGTGGCGAATAGAACTTCCAGCAGGCCGATTATGTTGAGCATAAGTTCAGCAAAGCGCACAAAACACATTCTTTACAGAAAGAGAATTTTCTGAAGTTGAAAGATTTGTAAACGTTTTTCAAGCGTAAATCTTTCAGTGATGAAATGCCAAACTATACTGAACCAAAATAATATGACAACTTGACAAAAATCACGCGTGATCTGTCAAAAAAATTGAAAAAAAAATATCTCTACTTAGATCACCCGTTATAAGTGATCAACGTGACTTGCTGAGTCCATTATGTCCGCCTTTCTGTTTATTCACGAACTAGTTCCTTAAAATCTAAGTAACACTTCTAATGTAAATAGTACTCCATTCTAGCCGGTGCCATTTCAATATATTGCAAAACGTATATTTACATCGTAAACAGTTCCTAGAATCAAAAAGTGTTGTTTACAATTATTTTTGCGAGTTATCATAGATAGGAAGTAAGGCAGGTCTAACTAAGGGTATAACTGAACATTTTATAGTCCTGTAACTTGCACGGATCAAAGCAGGCGAAATACTTTTACATAGGTTAGGGCAAGTTTTTACCCGATTTTATTAATTTAATGTATCAAGATACCGATATACATATGTATTATAAATTCAACTAGAAGTTTAAAAATCTTTATTTTATTTATAATTGGAGCTAAGAAAATAATTTTTTTGATTCAACTCATTTTTGACTCAAAGAAAGATTCTCCCCGTGCTTCTATAGTACATATATCTCAGAGATTGCTCAATATTATCGGCAAAAAGTCGGCAATAAGCACTGCGGTCTCCATAATTTCATGTCCATCTCGACTAGTTTTAGTTGATATAATCAACCGTTAGGTAAACATAACTATTATACTCTGCAACAGCATGTTGCAAGGGTATATAAATGGACACCTTTTTGTCCCACATTATTACTAATCTATATTACATGGTATTAGAACGGAAATAGTATATCATAAATTATATCATACAAATCCTGAGAAATAAAAATTCTATATAAATAAACTATTCCGTGAACTTTGATATCAAACTTGTTAATAAATAAATGCATTATTTGATTGCTTAGTAGATTTATTGCTAAGCAAATGAATTTCAAATCAGAACTATTTGGCGACACACCCTGTGTTATTAGCTTCGCTTGCCCTGCTCAGAAAGTTCACTGTAACTTGTAGAATGCATTTTCGTTAAGAACAATATTTATTTTTAACATTGGCTGGAATTTATTCATACACATTTATACATATGTATGTATGTATGTGTGTAAGTGCAGTAACCGCATGCATTACTCTATGTGTGCTGTGTGTACATATAAAATCACTGCCCAAAATGGTGTTGTGCCGCTGCCAATGGCGAATGGCGGGACACACCTTAATGTACTTTGTCAACAGCTGACGGCATAATGGACTCGGTGGTTTATTTATAAAATTGCATCAAATTACGCATTTTGTTTGCGAAACGCAAGCATGCTCACACGCATATACAGCAATGTGCCTATTAAGAAGAATGGCTAAAAAAATTAAAATAATTGTTAAAATTATTAATTTATGTATTGTTTTATTACAATTTTTTGTTTAATTACTATTTATAAACGCAAATCTTGAACTAATAAAAAAAATAAAAGAATAAAATAAAACCGAAATCCAATTTTTGTATCTTAATTGATCAATAATTATAGGTTGGGCCATATAAAATTTTAAATTTCGAAGATAGGGCGTAAAAGATGGAGTGTAGCGTTTGCTGTATGGCACGTAGCGCCGTCCTGCTGGAACCAAATGTTGTCCAAGTCTTCCTCTTCAATTTGCTTGAAGAAAAATTCTAACATTGCACGATTTTTTCGAAGAAAAATGGGTCGATGATTCCACCAGACCAAAATCCGCACCATACAGTGATTCGTGCTGGGTGCATTGGCTTCTCGACGATTACATGCGGGCTTTCTGTGCCCCAAATGCGACAATTCTGCTTGTTAACGTAACCATCGGGTGGAAATGAGCCTCGTCCGAAATGATGATTTTGCGGTAAAATTGACCATCCTCGGTCAAACGATCTTCTGCCCAATCTGTGAACTGTAGAATAGTGAATAGCGACCCATTTCGTAAATTTTAGACTTTTTACTCAATATCTGTCACTTTCCGAATGGTATTTGACGTTTCCAATGTCGAAATATAGATAATTCAAATTTAAAATATTATCAGTTACTTCTTTTTAACAAAAACCATCTGATCAAAATTGACCCGGATTGACAAAAACTAGTTTTCATAAATTTTAATACAATTCTTTATTATAGCCCTCAAAATATGTTCTTCAGGCAATACAATCATGTCAATGCTCACAGATGACCTTCAGAGAATTTTGCTTTTTTTTGGTATCGGCGCATTTTTGGAGCACCATTCGCTAGACTGCTGGACAGTTTCAACGTTATATTCAGAAACCCACGTACACCATATGCGCATTAAGAGTATGCTCTGCGTTTCGTATGGTATCCGAAGATGCTGCCCTAGTAATTGCGGGATTATCCCTACTAGACCTCTTTGGCTGTGTTGAGTCTTTATATAAGAGATGTTAAGATCGTCTATTATATTCCTGTTGCCAACACGATGATTTTCAAACACTATTTCATTAACTTCCGACTTTCACTGAAAGCTTTGTGCCCCTCAAATACTTATATTCGTCATAAAGTAGGCACCACAAAACACTTCTGCAAGGCTTACGTACTTGTGATTCCAACGGATACACTAAGTTTCAAGCAATAATAGGTTGTTAATTCTTTTTTTTAAGTAAAAATCGTGAGAAAGACGTTTGGCGTAGTTATTATAATACACACTAATTGACATATGGAGATCAAACTTTACACGAACATACAAAAGTTTTTACCTCTCAAGGAATCGGCTCTAATATTGCTTTATATTTATATATATATGCTTTAATATTCGAATCTTTTACACTTTTAAATATTAATTCCATTCCTTGACCTGCTTCTGAAATATTTTCGAAACATTTATGAGATTTTTCGCTCAAACAAGCAATTATCATCAATTTACTCGATAGTTGCGATTAGAAGAAGCTTTCACTATTAAATTCATCACTTAAATTGCATATCAATGCCAAAACTATATATACATTTTTCAATAAATGCATTCAACTGTTTCATTATCAGCATAATTGTCTGCATCATGTCACAGTTAGATTATATAGATTACATGTCTCATAGATTAATCTATACATTAGTTTTATGACCATATAATTATCTGTCTTTATGTCATTTGCTGATAAACACTTTTTTCTATTTTTGTCCGCACGCGTCCAACTCATTAATGACTAGCATTTTTATATTATAAATGACATTTTATTGTTATGGTTCTATAAAATAGGTTTGTATGGATGATCACTGGGAGAACTTGAGTACTTGTTTTTACAGAGATCATGCTATGTGGCTAGCGTGCTTGAAATTGGTGGCAGAACTATGTTATTCGTAACTAAAAATTAAATAAGCAGACGAACTTCAGACACTTAGTATAGGTTAGATTAGATGGCTGATGAAAGATGGCACCTGAACTGGTATATGCAGTCCTTTGTGAAGCCATAGAAACGAAGAACTACTGTGTTCTGGCTTATACATAGATGCTTCTGCAAATGGCGTTTGTTAAGATTCACAACTTTGCAGCATTAATGCAATAGGACAATGGCCTGTTAAAAGCCCTACAACTAGGCAGAGGCTAGCCTTACTTAAAGCGAAGAGATCACTAGATCTCCGGCGACCAATCTTGGGCCAAAAGGCTTTTGCGACAATGCTCATACTCCGATCTCGATATCTCATCAACCAATAGGGAGCTTATTTTTCTATAAACTATATACTTACTTATGAACTTAAATTCTCTGCTAATGATATGTTTACCGTTTTCTGTTATGCTTTTTCTTACTAACCTTTTTTTATTTTAGTTCCCACGTCACATTTGAGGTTATTCCCTGTTTTGTTTGCACAATTCTACACTGTACTGGTTCTTACTAGTTCATGCCACCCCCAAGTTCCTGCAGTGCTTGAATATTCACCCATTATTTACATATTAAATCTATATAATCCCAATAGATAAAATCAATTTGTTCATTTGAATTTTTAAATCCATTCAATTACCCACGAATGGTTGACTTTCAGTGAAAATGTTCTGCAACAATTTAATTTAAATTTTTTGATTGATAATTTAATTACTCAGTCACAGTGCTGCGTGATTTCAATGACCCGTTAATTGCGGCAATAACATTTGGGGTAATTGCCACCAATTAAATTGTCGCTATATTTACTGTTATGTGCGTGTGTGCGTTGCGTTTGCTAATGATTGGCAATCAGATTATATTTCGATATGTTCATGTGCACGTATGTACTTATGTATATATATGATGTTTTCCGAATTTAATCGAAATCTGTCTACATTGAACATGTGTTTTATGGTCATCGGTAGTTTTATAACCAAGATATGAACTAATGAAAGTCGTGGCATGAGAAATAAGTAAGAGAATAGGTTTGGTTATGTTATCGGGCTGATATTTGTGGGATCGCAAATGAGCTCCCTCGGACAGCTAAAGACTGGTCCGTTGTTATGTCCCGAACTTTTAAAACTGATCTGAAAAAACTGAACTAAAAAGACTCACACAAGGTCCACAGACAGCCAGCGCACTTTCTTGCGAACTCATCAGCTATGGAGATTCCAGTGATTTTACTGTAACCGGGCACACAAACTTGTCTGATATCGAAATATTTTAATACTATTGCTAAACTTATGCAGAAGATTTTTCACGAAAAGGTGACTTCATCTCGTCATCATGCCGCATATAGGCCGATACTAACCTGAGTTCTCTCGTTTCCAACATGGTTCTCAACATCTTATTACTTCTTCCCCTTAACACAGAGACATTGTTGTTCAACCGCGACTCCTGGATTAGCACAACATCGATTTTGTCTCCTACCAGGC
The DNA here is from genome assembly GCF_023373825.1 of Bactrocera dorsalis. Classification (NCBI taxonomy): domain Eukaryota; kingdom Metazoa; phylum Arthropoda; class Insecta; order Diptera; family Tephritidae; genus Bactrocera; species Bactrocera dorsalis. The sequence goes on from NC_064303.1 coordinate 5,100,468, forward strand.
GATCGCTGAGATTATAAAATGGTTAGTCTGAAAGATCTTTATCACCCAGTCTCTTCTTCATAAGTGCGAATACTCTGCCATCATCATTTCCGCTGCCGTTGTCCTCGAACGGCTGCTCGAGACTCATCCATATATTGACGATCCGCATTCAGTGTTCAACGCATCTGAAGGGACAATATCGGTTTCCACGACGGTTTTTTCCTCGCCTCTCTTCTTCACCTTCGCTGGTGGACTCTGTGGTCTTTTTCTTTGGCAATTGTTGAGCGGATCCGCAGAACTACACTCTCGAAGCCATAGTTTATGGCCCCTTAATGTCGAGTGTAAAAGATAAATTATAATAATTAATACTAAAAATTTCATTTTTTTTTATTTATTTGCTTATCAGTTTTCTTTTAATTTAATATAATTTTTGTAATGAAATGACCTAAGATTATTTTTTCAGTATTCATATTCGCAAACATTGACCCCTACGCTGGCAGTTTGGTCTGCCTCTAATTAGTCAAGGAAAAAGTACCAAAGTGTTGAGTCTATCGCTTATTACAAAGCGTCACAGAAAAGGCAAGCATACTTCATGCTTTTCAATAAAATAGCGCAAGCGTGTTCAAAAAGTGACTTAATTAATGTATATAGCATACAATTAGGCGCTAAAACGCACTCAAGCCCATAGTGGTCATGCAAAGTAATGCTTGACTGCTTTTAGGCGCAAATGGCAGGCAAGGCGAACTAAATTCATTTGAGTTCATTTAATTTATTCCTATAAGAAATGTTGAACCTGCGCCTTTTTGTATATTTTTCAAACCCCGCCTTGACTCCCTTATATATTTTTTATTCTTGTTTACTTATGTATCTGTAGACATGGGTGGCTAGTAGACACAACCCGCTGTGTTAATATTTTACTGTCGTCATAACGGCACTTAAAACCGGCACTGCATATGCGTTATGGCACCGTTATACTCACCATCTTCACCGAGTATCTTCGCTACGCCCGCGTCGCACTGCCTTTGTCTATCGCTCGCTTTGAATTAAGTGAAAAACACTTGTGACAAGTGCTTTTTAATGTGGCTTCAACCGTCGCAGCGCCCTTTTCTCAATTGCAATCACTCAGCAACGCCAACGATGATGACTCGACCGGCTTGAAAAAATTTCGCTGACATTTGCAGATTTGTTGACGACTTGTTTTCGTTTTTTCCGCTTTGCATATTTTTCCATATTTATATGCAGAGTTGCATTTACGGTTGGGTGGTTAAGCTAATTTATTCTGTATAAATATAGCTCTGTGTTGTCGCCGTAGTCGTCGGAGACTGTCTCTAAGCTGTTCACAAATTTGTAGTGAATTTAGATTGCGTTGCTGATAAGAGAATATTTATTTTTAAATTTTGTAAATTTATGTACCCTGGACAAGGTATTTTAAGTTTGCCACAAAGTTTACAACACCCCGAAGGAGACGTGGAAGATCTTATAAAATATCTATATAATTGATCAGCATGACGAGTTGAATGGATTTAGCCTTATCTGCCTATCCGTCTATACTGTCTGTATATCCATGAACTAGCTCCCAAGTTTTTGAGATATCGATAAAAAAGATTGAACACGTCCTTTCCACCACAAGAAATTGCTGATTCGTCGGAACCGCCGATATCGGACCCCTATACCATATACTCGTAGCTGCCATACAAACTGAATGATAGGAACTAAGTGCTTGCATGGAAAACTTTTTCAGTCGACGAGACATCCTCGCAAAATTTTGCACGGGTTATTATCTAAAGCAATAACACAATCTCTAAATTGTTCAGTTCGTACCACTATATCATATAGCTGCCATACAAACTGTTCGTCGAAATCATGTTCTGGTAAGAAACCTTTGCTATTTGCTTTGGTGCAGCCGAAGTTAACGTTTCTACTTGTTTTGTGGTCATTTTTTTTTTGTATTTTAATCGCTAAGTAGCGTTTGCCAAGTGCATTTATGTGATTAATTGATTATGGATTTTCCCCTTTGCATACTTTTATTGATTGCCAATTTGCTGACTTAACACGTTTTCAATTACTCGTTTGGGTGAAAGGCCTCAAAAATTAATTTACAGTGATTGAGTAGATGGAGATAACGGGTAATCCAAATAGGTGTAATTTTTTCAATAGCCTTTTTTTGACAGATACCGCGTGATTCGTGTCAAGCTGTCATGTTGCTTTTGTTCAGTATGGTTTGGCGTCCAGCACGCAGTGAAGAAAATATAGCAACCGAGTCGATTCAGCGTCGTTCTCAGCAACTCAAACGGACTTATGGAACGACTTGGCGCATTTTACGTCGAGATCTTAAATTGAAAGCTTACAAAATACAGCTTGTGCAAGAACTGAGACGCTCGATGTTCCGAAGCGAGATTGCTTCGCTCTATGGGTTTTTGAAAAGTTCGAAGAAGGTCCGACGTTTTTGAGCCAATTTTGTTCAACGATGAACCCCATTTCTAGCTCAATGGGTATGTAAACAAGCAAAATTGCGGCATTTGGTACGAACAACAGCAACCTGAAGAGATCCAAAGGCTGTAATTTCATCAAGAAAAACAACGGTTTGGTGTGGTTTGTGAGATGGTGGAATTATCGATCCATATTTCTTCAAAAATAATGCCAGTGAGAACGTAACCATCAATGACGACCGTTATCGCGCCATGATAACAGACTATTTGATGCCTGAAATTGAAGCTCGTGATCTCGGCGACATTTGGTTTCAACAAGACGGCGCCACTTCCCACACATTGCATCAATCAATAGTTTCATTGAGAAAACACTACGCTGAGCAGATAATTTCACGTTTTAGGAGGTCGATTGGCCACCAAGATCGTGTGTTATCAAACTGTTCCTTTAGAGATATGTAAAGTGTATGTGGACAATCCCGCTTCGATTCAAGCCTTGGAACAAAACATCAAGCGTGTCATTTGCCAGTTGCCAGTTAAAATGCTCGAACGAGTCATCGAAAATTGAACCCAACGGATGGTCCATCTGAGACGTAGCCGCGGCCAAATTTTCAAAGAGATAATCGTCAAAAAATAAACGCCAAAGAATGTTATTTCGAATGATATCACATTAAATTTGAAGTTTCTGTGTTTTTTCTTTCAAAAAGTAGCGAACCTCGAAATGTCTCACCCTTTATGTTATATATTATATTGAAGCTGGGGTAATTCGTAACCAAAAATATTCAATATGGTTAATTCTGCTAAGATATCTTACATATGTATTGATATAATCATTGGCGGATTCAGAGGGGGAAATGGGGAAAATTTCCCGTGGCTGGACGAACAGGACGAACATGCTTCAAGACAGATTAATCGGCCTGTCGTTGCTACACACGCTTCATGACTTTGAAGTCACTGCAGAAGAAGTTCTCGAAAGATTCTAAAACTTGTCCCACACATCATTTTGTTTTGTGAAATTTTTCAATTCAATACACGAACTGACTACAGTACCATATATTGCAATAAACTATCTCACTCGCACGCCTACGATTTATAATATGTTTATCCAATTTAATAGGATTTGAAATTATGATATTAAACTCTATAAAGACTACAATAGAACTATTTCTGGATCCTCCTCTGATATAATATATAAAGTCGACCTGAAGCTTAAAATTCATATTTTAAGTATATGGGAGGAAGGGGTATTATTGAACCCTCTCTTAGATATCAAAAACCTAAACAATACTTTTTTCACATTTTTGAATAAAAATTAAAAATTTTCCTATTAGTAGTACCTTTATTTTGACCCAAAAAATTATCACTGATTATAGCAGATTCTTCTTCTTGCCTTGGTTTACGAAACCCACAGTTGTACCAAAGCTTAAATATTTCAAATTAATGTTGTTGACACTTTACGTTACTAATTTAATGACATACATACTTAGTTACAAATCACTCACGCTACGCCCAAAGGTTACTTATACGCCATGACAGCATTCCGAACTGCGAGTAAGTTGTGAATGACTTCATCACTTGACTTAAGTACCGCTGTGAACGTAGTTGCCAAACATTTGTTCACACATATAGGTGTGTCAACAATGTGAAAATTTGTAGCAACAACAAAAACATACTTTACGTGTACCTATGTATATATGTATACGAGCAACTGTGCGTTTGTTTTCCTCCCGCACGTGAACTTGTGCATTTCTATGGCCGCCACGTCTATGCACTGTTTTATTTAAATTATGTCATACACATGCGTGAATTTGTAATGCCACAAGTGTGTATGAAGTGAATAAGAAATCTGCACAGTGCAAGTCTCTTCAACGATTTCAGTGACCGTTGAGGGGTCGTGGCACGGCATTGCACTTGACAGTGCCGCCGAGAGACGCCTGGTAGTAGGCAAAGTGCTCATATGCTGACCTTGAATAGCATTTCTGTGTATGTTTGTGTGAACAAGAATGAAAGTGTATGTATAACTACTCAGAAATCATAAAATTTAAATAATGAAATCACTTTCTCCGTGACTTCTCTTACATTTTGTCTCGCACAAGTTGCAACATTTTCATCTGTCCCACTTTGCGTCCGAAATCCTTTAGACAACGCTGTGTTTGTTTGGCTCTGCATTACTCATAATTTATTTTTAACTGCATTTATGACATCATCTCACAATGGCAACTCGCTTTGTGACCACACGCTGGTACGCGCTTTCACTCACCATTTTCACCACCTACCTCATTATCCTACCCGCACGTGTGCAAGTAAGCGTATAAAAAACGTTTGTGCGCGCTGTTGAAGCCTTTGTATAAATATGTATGTATTATGTACCATTGTGTATACATAAATATTGGCTGTTGCCATGGTGCTTATTTCGGCCTTGTATGTAGGTATGGCTAAATTTTCGGCTTATATTTCAATTGATTTTTTTTTTTGTGGTGTGTTCTTTTCACCCACACAGATTGCTTTAATTACCATCATTAATCAAGTAATTAATTTGGCTTTAATTTAAGGTATAAATCTGAAATGTAGGCACTTTAATAGATTATAATTTTAAGGATCAGAGAATTGTGGTCAAAATTCTCGCGTAGAAAAAATCTAGCAAACACAATTCGGCAGGAAATATCGAACATTCTGAGAAAGTATGCAACTGTTTTGGAAATATCAGCAGCACCAAGAGATTTTTATCTCAAACGTCGAAAATCGAAACCGTTATTCTCAAGCACACCTTTAGCTCTAACACAACAATAACCTCCGTCATGGGTTGCTCTGGCAGCGACAGTAAACATTCCCGAAATAATTTTGAGGAATGTGCTGAGTAGATAGTGGTCGCGTCCGAAATTTTGTCGTTGCATTGTGCCAGTTTGTCGACGTGTTGGTGGAATGTTCTCCTCATGTTCGTAGTTGTTGTTGCCTTTGTTGTAGTAACGAGTACATAATCCCTTTTGGAAAGGAAGTCATCCAACGGCAGGCCCAGAAGCTGACCTGTTTCGATGTGGTCGGATCATAGGGAGAGGTTAGCACCCTTGTGTGCGGTTAGCAGAGCATGCAAAGAGGTGGCTAGTGTCATGCGGGGACTCGTTGTACGCTGGTCAAAGTCGATTTGGATAAGTAAGAGTTCAACCTGCTATAGTATCAAGGACGAAACTACGCAAGGATTACCCTCGATACTGGCCGCAACTCCTACAATGGGTGGTAGTTTGACTCCAAATACGCCATTCACTAAGAGGGAGTCGGTGAAATCTGATCGGCATATTGTTTTATGTCGTCAACATAATTGCGGAAAGACCTCTTGATGCTTCTAAGAGGCGGTTAAGTCCAAGCAGGTGGCTCAGATATGATTTTTGCGAAAGCACCCCAGCAAAACTTCTAGGAGAGGAGCTCATTATGCTCCTTAACTGGGACCATGCAGGCCTCACTGTGCAGGTGTTCGATGGGTTCCTTATCTGCGTACCACCGCATCCAGGCAACTATATTGGTGCCGCTTGGTGGCCGATTGCCTACAGCGTTTCTAGGTCTTTTCCCCATGTGCTGCCGGCTAGCGTCTTGAAGACCTTGTTGCGGCTTTATACTTTGGCAATAATCCCGGTCAGCTCAAGTTTAGAGTTAATCGCCTTTGTGCTACTATTTTGAATTTCATATAATATGGCAACATTATTTTAAAAATATTCCATTTTCCATGTGAATTTATAAATTAGTTGCTATAAAACTAAAATATCCAAATAAAAGACTTTTCTCATATTCTCTTTCCCCCGTCCGCCACAGGTACTCCACCTACTATTGGAAGGTCTCGCGCGAAAATCGTCGCTGCTACATGGACTACTATTACACGGAGAACGGTAAACAAATTTATGGTGTGCCTTTGGGCGGCATTGGTGGCGGCACCATAGGGCGTGGCTTTGCTGGCGAATTTTGTCGTTTTCAGATGCGTCCCGGCATGTATGAGTACAATGTGGTGCAGGCGAATCAATTCATAGTGACAATCAAAGACGCCAAGAATTGCACAATATTTCAAAGCTTGCTCTCGAAACTCAGGTAAGTGACAAGCTGAAATAATTATTCCCAGTAAAGTGTAATTAAATACCGAAATGCATGTGATGTAACTAAATCGCCTCAATCCCTAACTCCACTAACCTTGGTGAGCTTCCTCAAAACGGACATGAAAATACTTCTATGTGATACTTCTGTGTAATCATTTGTACGGTACTATTGTTGAAAGTAATCAAAAGCGATTTGACCTCAATTTGCGCTGTAATGCCACCGACATACACACACATTAACGACATATGTATGTTTCTAGCTATTAGAAATCTAAATCCATTGAGCTGTTTGTACATGTTATCACATTTTTTTGTTCGTCCGCATTTCCTGTCACGATTTGTCACCATTCGCCATTCGTGTCCGTTATGTAATTATGTACTTATTTTGTGTATATAAGTTTGTTTATATTGTTTGTATATTTTTGTTCGTGATTTGGCTTCCTTATCGTCATGTTGCATGTGCCACATACTCCTCAAAGTTAAACATTTCTATCGAGGATTTGTTTCGAATCGAACTCATCACGTTTTCAGTGCAATATTCGAATTATCACACGTTTCTTAAAAGCTCAAAAGCAATATACTTACATATATATATGTATATCTTTATATATATAAATCTTCTGACCGTGTGTTTGCCTTGAGATTGCTCCTAAACGGATGGGCCGATTTTGATGAAATTTTGTCTGTACGTTCAAGGAGATTCGGGAAAGGTTTATGTTTACAATTTGGTCCACTGGAAAATGTTTTTTAAATTATTTTTTCATTTTTAATCAATTTTTAATTTTGTAATGTTTGATCGATAGATGGCGCTACCATCGCAGTATCCAATATTCAAACCTTAAATTGGCGTAAACGTGTATGAAACAAAACGATGCCAAAGTAAAAGGCGATATCGTTTTATATATATCATTATGAGGAAAAGTCGGAAAATTGGACATTTCTAAAAAGTAAATTTTTTCCATACACATTTTTTTTTCAATTTTTGTTTATTTTGTTTTTCAATATTTTGATTTGTAAATTATTTGATTCGTTCAATTTCGGTCGCTTGCTTTTTTTTTCGTCTATTCAAAAGAAAAATTATTGAAAATTATTCAGTGAAAACTTTACGTGTGTTTCACACAAAGAGGTCAATTGCAGATTGAAATTTGTTACGAAGAGGTCGACCTAATATCGGTCGGTGTTCTTTTTGCCAACAAAGTATGGCAGGCCAAGGCAAGGCAAGGCAAGAAGTACTCCCAGGATGCGGAGACATACGTTCGGAATTATAATTCGCGGTCAATCAGCAAGTGATCGTCACGATGTTACAGCACGACTTTTCCTACAACAGTTACGATGTTTGATTGTCTTTATCTTGAAGCAACGTATATGTGGTGCTGTTGGATGAGATGTACTTTGTTGAGTAGCAAAAACCTCTATTTTGCATGCACACATTCTTCTTTGGATGATGGTTACACCATAATATGATTCATGGACCTTGCGGACATTACAATCCCACTTCGGTTTGTATGTCTGACAATAAATGCACGAAACACTATTCACTCTGCTTTTCTTTCGGAAGCACAAACTAGAAATGGTAGATATCAACTCTATCGGCGTCGCTCACCAGATAACAGAACGTTCAGCATTCAACTTAGAAGAGTGAATATCGAAGTTGACAACACATGGATCGTACTGTATTCACCATTATTGTCTAATTCACATTCAAAACTCATATCAGTGTTTAGTATTGCAGTTTGGTGGAATCGATAAAATACGTTTGGAAATACGTGACCAAAGGAAGCACAACTTTCGTCAGTGATCCATTTGCAAGGACATTCGGAAATACTTTGATATTATAATTGGGATGCATCGTCGAAGAAATAGTTACGCAGAAAGCAAGGCCAACCAGTAGATTGACATCCAGGTGTCTTATTAACTAATGCATTAGGACGAATTTACACAATCCACCCGAAAAACAACGATTGTTTCTACCTTCGGTTGCTATTGATTAAGGTACGCGGTTCAACTTTATTTGAGTCATTGTTTACTGTGAATGGTATATGGGAATATGTGAAAGTTTTGGAGAAGTAAGCCAGCAATTACAAATGCTGGAACACGTTAATCACTGGAATGAAAATGAAGTTCGCATACTTTTCGATATAAAGATTGTCAAAGACATTTTACATCGTCTTCGCTAAAAATTGGAAATGGTACAATAACGGTTGATACTTCCGGTGGTTCGATATCAATTCCATCTTCCCTTTGTCAATTCACGAAAGATGAACTCATCACGAATGTTCGGACATTGGCCAAATTATCGTAACTACGATTCCTTAAGTGCACGCGCAATGTTAGCTGCCAAAAATACCGATGTTGATGACTTAAACTGGAAGATTCAAAGTCAAATTCCGGGAGACTTGCGTTCATACAAATCAATCGATCATCTTGACAATGACGACGACGCCGTCAATTATCCAGTGAAATTTCTAAATTCTTTGGAGAGGCTTGGTATGCCACCGCATCCTGTGCGTCTCAAAGTTGGACCTGTCATTATTATGTTTCGCAATCTTCATGCACCGAAACTGTGTAATGAAACCCGACTGATTGTGAAGCACCCATCGAAAACAAGGGCGCAGAATGCTTGATTGTACGAATTCCTTTGAGTTCTAACGATTTGCAATTTCAGCTCAAATGTATTCCGTTTCCAGTGAAAATTGAATTTGAGATGACGATCAACAGGATAGTCGCATAGTGGGTGACATAAATTTGAAAATGCTATGTTTTTCACACGGCCAGATATAAGTGGCGTGCACACGAGTTGGAAAACCATCTTCTCTGTACATTAACGCACCGGGACAGAAACCAAAAAATGTTGTTTATCAAGCTGCGTTACATTGAAAAAAATGTAGAAAAATCTCAATTAAATGATATCAACACAATATGAATTTTCATTTCAAATTTCTTTTCATTTCAAAGCATATAATTTCACGCAGGACAACGGCTGCGGGGTCAGCTAGTATTATATATTTCTGCTTACATTGTATTTTATTTATTTTTTGTTGTTATTATTATACCTTTCATGCCATACAGTCGTAAATTTCATAAAAAAGCTTATAAAAAATTAAACTCCAATGCTTGTAGCGTGTGACCGAACTGTAAATACATAAAAAAAAGCGTGGCACTACTTAATTTCCTTATATAACTACATTCTTATATACATACATAATTTTATGTATATAGTAAAAATATATACCTACATCTATTGAAAAAGTGTCACTTCAGTATACTTATAATTTCCTAACATTTACCTTTAAATTACTTAATAACCATTTTTTTGTTGATTGTGCGTAGGGTAGTAAGCGTGAAAGACCTTAAACGTTGCTTTAATAATTCAATTTGTCTAAAGAAAAAGTATCGGGAAAAGGAAGGGTCCCTCCCCTGGTGGTTGAATTTTTAAGAGTTAGGAATGGTTTATATCGATTTCCAATACGACTACGACTCCTGTATTTTATTTTTATTTTCTAAAAAATGTGTTTCCAATGTCGGCACTTCTTTCAATTTTTGTACCCGATTTTTGCTTTTAGCTCTTTGAGCGATCTTCATCTATTTTGCAAACCGCCGGCCCATTAAAATTTTTTTTTTTCGAAAAGGCTCATGTCAGAGTGGAAGCGAGAAGTTATGCGAAGTTTGAAGCTATAATAGTTCAGCTAAGACCGATGCTTTAGGATGTCAGAGTGAAAGCGAGGCGAGCTGTTGCATGGCTTTTTGAGGTCTGAAGGGTGTTATGCAATGAATATAGCAGAAAATTGTATACTCTTTGGGGGTAAAAAGATATTTTGGCTATTGGACGTTTTAAACCCGCTAAATTTTCATTTTAAAACTCCAGTTGTTTTTTGAACACACCCCATACATTTATATGTAACTGACATAAACTTGGTAGCACACCCAGTCAAGGCAAATAAAAATTTGCACTGTAATAAACGTGCAAGCACTAACTAAACTTTACAACATTTTCACTAATGGAGCGGCGCAATCTAAATATGTAAACAATATAGGTAGCAAATATGTTGGCACCTGCGTAATATGTTGCCACACCTAACAGCTACCAAAACTTGACCATTCAATTAGCACTTGGTGTTGCAATTGAGTAATTTGCCATCGAGCAAATATCACTGCATTGATGAAGTAATATATGAGGACACTAATAGTTAAATAAAGTACTGAAATCTTTAACTAATATAGAAAAAATTGAAATCTTTTAATAGAAATCGTCATTATAGCCTTAAAAGTATTCCATACCCATGTTGTAAGTCTCGGCTGGGATGACATACAGTGCGTTCCCCCAAGATGATTTTTTCAGTTACGAAAAAGTTAGGGATAACAACATCGGGCACATTCGGTGGCTGAACGATAACTCTCATCGTTTGTGGTCAAACCACGTGGTACGTATATTCACAAAGCCACGTCTCGTCAGCAATATTAAAGCGCTTCATGAATATAAGGTTCACAGCTAAGTTGTGTTGCCAAGCATCTCTTTGTTACCTCTACTTGACATCGTTTTTAGTAAAGATTCAGGCACATTATCACGCTTCATACTCAAAATAGTAACGAAAATGTGTTGAGGCTATCCATAAGGGATGTTCAGAACCTCGCTTCTTTGACTTTTTCGATGTTATCGTCATTAAAAGAGGTTGATCGACGACTATGAGGCAATGATAACTTCTCGACCTTCAGTCCGTTAAACCTAACCTACTCCCAACTCCAGATTCGGAATCACCTGATTAAGTATTACTGCGTGGGAGTGATAAGACATTCAAGTCCCTTCTCTGGCACGGACTGACGAACACCAAATCTGCAGCTTCGCTGACAGCTTTCCTGTTCTCAGGGAACTGACACTTGAGTGTCGTCAAATTTTCCTTCGTAAAACTACCATCGAATGTAGTTTTAAGTTTTCCCCTTGTACTTGTAAAGCGAGGGCAATACAAGAATACATGCTCAGAGTCTTCAAAGCACTCTGAAAATGTCAGACAACTCGGACTAACGTCGTGTTGGAATCTGTACAGGTAGCGTCTAAAGCACCCGTGTCCACTTCGTATTTGGGTTAGGTGGAAATCCAGGTCCCCATGTCGTCTGTCGATCCACGAATAGACCGCTGCTACCATATTGTTAAGCTTTTGACTCTCTTTTGGCTCATATAAGCGGCTCTAATAACTTGTATACCCGCTCATATTCGTCAGCCTGGCTGTCAATAATGAGTATCATATTGGCTATGGGTCCATATTGAGACTGAACTTTCCAAGGGTCGGGAAATAATTGTTCTTTTAACCATGCATTGTACGGTTTGCTTCTTTTTTGCCACTTAAATACTTGTGTTCATTATAAAGTAGACCCTCAAACACTTCTGCAACATTTCCAGTCCAGTCCGGGTCAAATTTGATCAGATGATAAATCCAAGAGAATCAAAGCATCTGGCTCTACATTAAGCTTTGACATTACTTTATTTGTAATATTTACTGTATTTAAAAAAAAAATGCAGATAAAAATTGCTAAAAAACACACATTAATCCATACTCCTGATAGGTTATGTATATTTATATATGTATATTGATTTTTTTTTGTTTCATAATAAAAATTATTTCGTAATGTTTGCCTGTGTTTGTTGCATTGTTTTTGTTATGTAAGCTATGTACTTGTACTAAAGAGTAAAATATAACCAAAAAATTGGAAAGTATTATAAATCTTATTTGCAAATTGATTCTTATTTGCTTTCCTTTTATTGTATTCCAAAATTTTTTCTCTTTTCTATTTTATGGCAAAAAATATCATTTGCAATTAAAAATGATATTTCTATGCACGCGCTTATACATACATACACCTGCTATTCGAACTCTGAAAAATTGTCTGTCCAATGGAACACCATGCCGCCAACATCACCAACAACACACATGTGCACTTGTATGTAATGAATCAAAAAAAAAAAATTGGAAAATATCGATAACTGAAAAATGGACGGAAATGGATAATACCAAAATAACAAATTTGGGTTTCAAATTTTTTTCTTATTTTTGTGTGCTTTTGATGCGGGTTTTGCACTAAATATTTTTGTATTTTATTATATTTTGTTTTATTATCAAATATTTTTATTTTTTATTAAAATAATTTTTAATTTTTTTTTTAAATATTTATAATTAAATATTTTTATCATTTTTTCACATATCCTTAATTTTTTTATTTATTTATTTTTACCAAATATTTTTATTATTTTTTTCAAATATTTTTAATTTTCTATCAAACATTTTAACTTATTTTTTTAATATTATCAATTTTTTTAACCTTTTTATTTTAATATTTTTAATATTTTTTTTTCATTTTCATTATTTTTTTATCAAATATTTTTATTTTTTTATCAAATATTTTTAATTTTTTAATATCTTTAATTTTTTATCTCACATTTTTATTTATTTTTTATTATTATTTTTTTTAATTTAAATTTTTATTCTTTTAATTTTTTTAATCAAATATTTCTGTTTTTTATTTTATCAACAATTTGTGTTTATTTCTCATATAAAAATATTTAAATTCTGTTTATCATGCCATCATCAAAAATTCATCGACTCATTTAACGATTCATCTCTCCACCTCTCATTTCTGCACCATACAAAACCATCATTCACCAACCGAACGACGCGTCGTCAAATGAAATAACCCCCGTCCTTCCCGCTCCCATCCAAAAATACTCCGATGCACATGTGCAGTCCCACTGACAGCAGTGACAGTGACTCTCAATGTAATATGCCCAATTGCAGCAGTCGCTCCAAGCAGCCACTAAATGCCTGGCACTCGAATATCGACGACTCGAAATGCTCCTATACGGGTCTGTATCCGCGCGCCTGGACCGACTATGATCTGACTGCGTACGGCGTGCGACTGATTTGTCGTCAAATATCGCCCGTCATACCGCACGACTACAAGGACTCATGCCTACCTTGCGCCGTCTTCGTGTGGTCTGTGGAGAATGTTTGCGCGGAGGAGCGTAAGGTCTCCATAACGTTCACCTTTAAGAATGGCACTGGCACAAAGAAGCAGGACGCCGAGGGCGGCGCTGAGGCGATACTCATCACAGAGGGCAATGTGAAGGGTGTCGGCATACGACAGAAGATCGCTGGCATGCCATGCGCCTACAATTTGGGTTGTCGTGTTTTGCCCGAAATCAGTATTACACGCTGCACGCAGTTCGATCCGTACGGCACGGGAGAGCAACTATGGTCCGAGCTGAAGGAGAACGGGCAGCTGAGTGAAAAGCATTGCGATGAGGTGTTGAAAAGTGAGTATGCTGTACGAAAAGTATTGTTTAAGTAATAGCGAAGAACCAAAACTGGTCTATACGCGGCTTATTAGTCTAAGAGACTAGGCTAATACTTAAGAGATGAGGGGAGTAGAAAGATAAAAATATAAAAATACTTTTTTTTAGAGATTTGTGTATATATTTTTCAAATAAATGTATAGTTTAGTATAGGAACACCTTATAATATTCAGCCTAAAAGTATGCTTGTTCTATTTAGGAGTCATATATTTGGTTCTACAGAAAGCTGAATTGAAAATATTATGAAAAAACTATATTGTAGAAAGATTAAGAAATGAAAAAGACTATGTTTTAAAAAGTTTAACAAACTTTTAAAGTTAACACTACCATATAAATAACGGTTTAATAAAAAAAAAAAATTAATGGCAACCCTGTATCATTCAGCATATAACGGGTGATTTTTTTGAGGTTAGGATTTTCATGCATTAGTATTTGACAGATCACGTGGGATTTCAGACATGGTGTCAAAGAGAAAGATGCTCAGTATGCTTTGACATTTCATCATGAATAGACTTACTAACGAGCAACGCTTGCAAATCATTGAATTTTATTACCAAAATCAGTGTTCGGTTCGAAATGTGTTTTATCGACAAATTTTGTTCAGCGATGAGGCTCATTTCTGGTTGAATGGCTACGTAAATAAGCAAAATTGCCGCATTTGGGGTGAAGAGCAACCAGAAGCCGTTCAAGAACTGCCCATGCATCCCGAAAAATGCACTGTTTGGTGTGGTTTGTACGCTGGTGGAATCATTGGACCGTATTTTTTCAAAGATGCTGTTGGACGCAACGTTACGGTGAATGGCGATCGCTATCGTTCGATGCTAACAAACTTTTTGTTGCCAAAAATGGAAGAACTGAACTTGGTTGACATGTGGTTTCAACAAGATGGCGCTACATGCCACACAGCTCGCGATTCTATGGCCATTTTGAGGGAAAACTTCGGACAACAATTCATCTCAAGAAATGGACCCGTAAGTTGGCCACCAAGATCATGCGATTTAACGCCTTTAGACTATTTTTTGTGGGGCTACGTCAAGTCTAAAGTCTACAGAAATAAGCCAGCAACTATTCCAGCTTTGGAAGACAACATTTCCGAAGAAATTCGGGCTATTCCGGCCGAAATGCTCGAAAAAGTTGCCCAAAATTGGACTTTCCGAATGGACCACCTAAGACGCAGCCGCGGTCAACATTTAAATGAAATTATCTTCAAAAAGTAAATGTCATGAACCAATCTAACGTTTCAAATAAAGAACCGATGAGATTTTGCAAATTTTATGCGTTTTTTTTTAAAAAAAAGTTATCAAGCTCTTAAAAAATCACCCTTTATTTCAAAATAAACCACATTCACTTCATTTTAAAAAAAATTTATAATGCTTATACACGCTACAAACAATAAAACAGTATTTTTAAAAGCTATTTAACATATTTTTAGGCGCATACCACTGAAATTGCACACTCATACATACACTAAAACTGACTCTTCTTAACTATTTATTTATTATTATTTATTTCAAATATTACAAATTTAAATAAAAATTGTGTATTTATCCCCTCCACCACGCCAGCTAAGGATCTCGGTGTCGCTTTATGCGCACAGGTTGCTGTCAAACCAAATTCTAGTCATGATTTAGAATTCGTATTAGCCTGGGATATGCCACACATACATTTCCCCAAGAAACTCAAATCGTATACACGGTACTACACCAAATACTTCGATGCGTCCGGTGAGGCTGGTCCTAAGATATGCGAGTATGCATTGAAGCACTATGGCAGCTGGGAGAAATTGATTGATGCCTGGCAGCGTCCCATACTCAACGATGAGTGAGTTGCTAAAAATCACAAATATTTATAATTATTTAAAAAAAATAACAACAAAATGCAATTTAGCGGCCTACCCGATTGGTATAAGAGCGCGATCTTCAATCAGCTGTACTTCATTTCGGATGGCGGCACAATTTGGTTGACTTGTAACTCGTCGTTCGGCAAGGAATTAAACTATGATGATCCCAGGTGGGTAGAAGAAATTTTTGGAATTTATAAATAATAAAAATATTTTGTAATTTTTGTTGATATTTTTAGATACGAGGTTATAGTATTTTTATTTATTTTTTTTTTTTTATATATATAAAGCGATTCTACGATTTTCTATAAATTTTTTTTGCTCTCAGTAATGCCAGATGGTAGTACATTTTAACTTGACTTGGAGTATTCGTCATACAACTGATTATATTGACTTACCTTCAACCCTTACAGATTAGCTTACGGTCGCTTTGGTTACTTGGAGGGTCATGAATATCGCATGTACAATACCTACGACGTACATTTTTATGCCTCATCAGCGCTCTCGCACCTCTGGCCCAATCTACAGGTGCGTTTCGAGTTAAATTTTTGCTTTCCCTCTTCTTTACAAAACCCACCTTACTCTCCTCAGGTTAGTCTACAGTATGATATACGCGATGCCATTGATGTGGACTTGCCGGATACGCGTAAAATGCTTTACGATGGCAAGGTTCTGCCGCGTCACATTAAGAATTGTGTGCCACATGATCTCGGCGATCCCGATGAGGAGCCATTCACGCTCATCAATTGCTACAATATACACGATGTGAATCATTGGAAGGATTTGAATACGAAATTCGTGCTGCAAGTCTATCGGGACTATTATGTACTCAATGAGTTGGCGCAGGCGCAAGCGGATAACGCGAGTAAATTCAGTTCGATTGAGTTTATAGATAAGGATAGTTTGTATGAAATGTATACGCAGGATAATAAGCGTAAGAATTCAGCGGATGAGAAGCAGCGTGAGTGAAATATTTAAATATTTTTGGAATTTTTTAGAATTATTTTTCCTTTTTTCATTTTCTTTTTAATATCATATTTATATAATTTTTTTATATTTTTTTAATTTTTAATAAAACCTTTTTTGTTATTTTTTTTGGTTTTTTTTATTAATTTCCGGTTTTAATATTTTTTATATTTTAATCGGTTTATTTATTTTTTTTTTAATATTTTTTTAATAAAATTTTTAAAATATATTTTTTTCTGTTAACTATTTTCTTTGTTTTTTATCAATTTTTTTAATTTTTTTATTACTTTTTACTAAAATCCGGTTTTTATATTTTTTATTTATTTTTTAATCGGTTTATTTATTTATATTTCATATTTTTTTTATTTTTTTTTTTTTTAATATTTTTTTCAAATATTTTTTTTATATTATATATACTTTTTTCTAGTAACTTTTTCCTTTTTTTTTAATTTTTTTATTAATTATGTTGTTCAAAATTTTTTTTTTAATTTTTTTTAATATACAATTTTTTTATATATTTTTTTTAATTTTTAACAAAACCTTTTTTGTTAATTTTTTTTGTTTTTTTTTTTTAATTTCCGATTTTAATATTTTTTATTTTTTTTAATTATATTTATTATATTCCCCTCAGTTTTTCCCATTTAGCATCGTATACAATATACTCGCATTTATATATAATTTCTTATTCCTTCATTTCACAGAAAATCGCAAATCGGCTTCTTTATACATCAATGAAACTAACGGTAAAGTTTATCTAATGGACGCCATGGCTTACTTGAAGGCAATGTATCCCGCATGCAAGGCGATCATGGAGCGCACCATCGAATATGACCAAGACAACGATGGCCTCATTGAGAATATGAAAATGCCCGATCAAACGTACGACACATGGGTTATGGATGGACCTAGGTAAGTAGCAAATCTTACATTTATTTTTCTTTTAAGAATTTTCCATAATATTTACATACATTTAACAAACCGTTACGCTTTGCAGCGCCTATTGTGCTGGCCTGTGGCTTGCTGCCTTGCAAACGATGTCCGTTATGGCCACGCTGCTGGATCAGCCAAACGACTGCTTATGCTATCAGGACATCTTGGAACGTGGCAAGCATTCATTGGAGGAGAAACTGTGGAATGGCAACTTCTATCGCTTCGATCTGCATCACAAGGACACAGTAATGGCTGATCAATTGTGTGGGCATTGGTATCTGAAAACGTGCGGTTTTGATTATGAGGTGTGTTTGATAATATTGTTTTTACCCTTACCGCTTTTACTATTATTGACATTACAATAACACTTGTTTTTTATATTTTTTTCGATAACACAGATTTATCCGAAGGAAAATGTACGCAAGGCCTTAAAACAAGTCTACCAACATAATGTTATGGGTTTCAAGGGCGGCAGTATGGGCGCTGTTAACGGTTTCATTGTTAATGCGGATCCTGACAAGCCGGGACATGTGGACTATACAACCGTGCAGAGTGAGGAAGTGTGGCCCGGCGTAACATTTGCATTGGCAGCCACTATGATACAGGAGGTAGGTTAAACTTACTCAATTATATTTATTTGTATGTATGTGTCAATTGTTGCGAAGCAGCTAAAATGTTAAAATTGCTAGAAAAAACTTTAATATATTAATAAAAATTTCTGTTTACTTTTTTAAATTGAAAACCTAAAAATGATTCTGAAGTGATTTTATATTTTTCTAACCTTAAAATGATTTTGAAACTATTTTATATTTTTCTAACCTAAAAATGATTTTGAAACTATTTTATATTTTTCTATCGTTCACAGGGCATGTTTGAGGAGGGCTTCCAAACTGCCGGCGGCCTCTACAAGACACTCAGCGAGCGTATTGGCATGAATTTCGAGACGCCCGAAGCATTATACACCGAAAAGCATTACCGTTCCATCGGCTATATGCGACCGCTTAGCATTTGGTCCATGCAAGTGGCCTGGGAGCGACGAAAAGCGCTGCGTGATTAAACAAATTCACAAAAATGTTGCAGTAATGCAATCGAAGTGGAAGCAAATATTAAGTTGGTTTTTAATTTGAAAATGTGTATATGTGTAGAACAGTTATACACATACATTACAATACTCTCTGCAAGACGTTACTTTGAAGGCGCTAGCAAGTTATCGTTTTGTCGCAGAAATGTCGTTTAATTAGTAATAAATTAATTATTAATTAATGAAATTTAGCTATGAAGCAAAAGTACAAGTTGTTAAGCTTACTGTAATGTGTTTTCATAAAATTGAGAGCATAACTTTTTAACACAATTTTTTTATTTATTTATTGGCAAGAAAACGCAAATTGTATTTATTAAATTGAATATAGGCTAAGACACGCTTGAAGTACCAAAAATTGACAAGGGTAGTGTGGGTGGCGAAGAAAACTTTTGTAATAAACAACAAAAGGCACAAGGCTTGATAGTTACATATAGACAAAGACTTGAAAAAAACAAACATTTGAATTTGATTTGGTATCAGTTTCGTTAGCGTTACGAAAGTACAAAGTGAGCAGTTAAACGAAGTTGAAGTAAATGGAGGCAGTTTTCGCACTCGTTGAAAATGAGCTTACGATTTATATATCGTCTATATTTAGCTGCATTATGTGTAATAGTATGTATGTATGTTATGTGTTGTTAATGTCACAAAATTTAGAAAGAAAAAGCAAAGAGACTAATTTGCGAAATTCATTGTGAAAATTGTATTAGTTACTACTTTGAGAAAAAATAAACATGATATTGATTTTTTTAAAAAATTTTAAATTCTGTGAGAGAGCGGTAATGTCAATGTCGGCTGGAGGAAACATATTTTTTGTTATTTTTTATACCAAAATCTACCAGAGCAAAGTGTGTTGTCAGGCCTCTGTGACAGGCGAAGACGACAAATCCAGTAACCGATCAAAAGTGGCAGTTAGGAACGATTACATAAACACAAAAAAAGGTAACTTCAGTTGCGCCGAAGCTATAATACCCTTCACAAATACAAAATATCGCTTCTGCCGCTACAACAACAACAATAACAAATTATTTTGTACAAGTACTTGGATCGTTCAGTTTGTATGGCAGCTATATGCTATGGTGATCCGATCTGAACAATTTCGTTAAAATTGAAAAAGTGAAATGAGTAGCTTCTTGATGAGAAAAGGGAAGGTGCAAAATTTTAGATCGATATCTCAGAAACTGAGTCACTACATAGTTCGCATATATACAGACAGACAGACGGACATGGGCAAATCTATGTACCTAGCTCGTCACTACTGATCATTTCCATGTATACTTTATAGGTTCCCTGACGTTTCCTTGTGCGGTTTACAAACATCTTGGCAAACTTAATGTACCCCGTTCAGGGTACAAAAATCCACAAATTGATTTTGGAAAGTTTTAGACAAAAAAGTCAAAAGGAGGTGCAGTTTTGCAAAGGTTTGTTCAAATTTAATGCTCCATTCGAAAACCATAAAATATTTATACGAAAAAATAAATTACTAAATTCTTTTTCTTCTTTTTATGTGAAAAAAAAATGTAAAACCATTGTAAAACTATTTATGATTTGTTTAATATTCGAAAAATACATAAATGTTGTAAAGGTTTATTAACAATTATGGTACGAATTTAAGAAATATCAAATTATAAACACGTTTTTCGTTAATTGTGGAAGAAAAATATTAAATTTCAAAAAAATAATACTTTTTTTTTTATTTATAATAAATATTTTTAATTAATTTATTGACCAAGGAAATTTTAAATTAAACATTTCAAAATATGAAGCAAACTTAATTTTCAATTTAATTAAAAAAAAAGAAATTTTTTTTAACCAAAAATGAGTTCGATTTTCTATGACAAAAATAATTTTTAATAGAAGAAATATAAATTTTATTTTCTAAAAACCAAGAACAAAATTAAAGTTCATTTTAATAAAAAGTTTTAATTTTCCAAAATAAAAATAATATAACTAACATTCTTATAGGAAATATTTTTAATTAATTTATTGATCAAGGAAGTTTAGATTATTAGTGAAAATTTCAAAATATATAGTAGACTTTATTTGAAATTCCATTAAAAAAAATAAAACGATTTTTTTAACCAAAAATGAGATTAATTTTCTAAAACAAAAATAATTTTTAATAGAAAAAATAAAAAAACTTTATTTTTTTAAAGCAAAAAAAACTTAAATAAATAATATTCAACTAATCAAAACTTTCATTTTCAAAAAACTAATAATTTTATATTCTAACAAAAATTATTTTTATTATTATTTTCTGAAACAAAAATCTTTTTTAATAGAAAAAATAATTATGATTATTTTCTACAAAAAAATATATTAAATTAAAAAAAAAAAATTTATTTAATAAAAGCTTTAAATTTACAAAAAACTAATTATTTTAATATTCTAAAAAAAATTATTTTAATAAACCAAACTTGTTTTAACTTCCATACACTTTTTTTATATTTCAAATACATTTTTCACAAAAAAATCCATTTTAATGAAATTTCTTACATTACATCATTTACATTAAGCATTAAATTTAAAAATAATTTACTATAAAAAATAATATGCCGAAAAGACCACAATGGCGCTATAATTTTTAATAACCGATATAATTTTAAAGACCTTTTTCTAAGTAATATTTATTAAGTCCATATTGATAAAAAAAAATTATGAAATAATAAGACGCAAACACAAATATTAGTTCCTAGTTTCTCAATTGTTTCTGACGCAAATTATTAATTAGTTATTTAGTTCAAAAATCCTATTTTACACATACATATAAACTAGTGTAACATTTGATATTTTATTTGAAGCTTGAGATCAAAACAAGGCACAAAAAATATTTTGCTAAAAGTGAAAATTATTTCCGAAAATCTGCTATATACCGATATTAATATTGCACATAAGCGCGAAGAAGACGAAATTTATGTATATACTGTGTTGCCTTTATTTAAAACGTTACAAACTTCGCAAGTGAGGTTATGTGCGTAAACACAAAAGCTTGTCTAATAAAGCCTAAAATGGTTTTGAACCAAAGTTAATGTCAATGAAATATTTAATGACACAGAAATCTCCAAGTTAGACAGACGTTATTTACAACAATTGAAATGTATATGAAATATATGAACTATTTTTGAACAAAAAATGTAAGAAAACAGAAAACTGTGTATTAATCGATGTATTAATAATTTACATATTATGATGTTAAATAAAAATTAAAAAAAAAAAAATTAAGAAAATTGATGTATTTTTTAATTTTAAATAATTTTCCTACAATGAAATTCTAGTTGGAGAAAGAAAAAGTTAAAATGAAATTAAAACTTGAAGTAACCTATAAATTTAATATTTACATATGTATGTATGTACGTACATAAATACTTTACTGAACCGTTATTTATGTAACTGCAATCCACATATACACTGCCAGCAATAAAAATGCATGCCTGCATTTGCTTCTACAGCTAAAAAGGTATTTAATGTTTAGGAATTCTTCAGCATTAAATACCACCACCTCCCGCTCATTGTTAATATTAATCATCGGATGCGACAAAAACTCATTCCAGCACGAGTGACGAGTGTTTGTTGACTGGCTGAGTACTTTGTTTGTGTTTGTGAGGTTTCTTTTTCATTAATATTTGCGCAAACACTTCGAGTGAGCAAAGGAAAAGATGAAAATCGTTGACAAATCTACTTGTTTTTGTTGTACAGCGGCTTTTATTTATTGTGAACTCAGTGAGCAGCACATAATGCATTAATGGATTGCATTTTTTGTATCGTTACAATGGAAATTAATGTTTCAGACAGCATGTAAATATGTACGAACGTTTCGAGAGGCCTGGGGCACCTGCAGAAAGTTATAAAAGTTGTATTTGAATGTTCAGTTTGTATGGCAGCTATATGTTATAGTGATCTGATCTGAACGATTTTTTCAAATATTGTAGAGTTGCTTTAAACAATAATTCGAGCCAAATTTCGAGAAGAAATATTATCAAATAAAAGAATTTTCCATTAGCTTGTTACGCTGACCCGCTGTTCGGTAAAAGCTCACATGAATTACCTAAAATAACAACCGTATAAAAAAAAACGGTTTCTTTTGTTTCAGTGAACTATAATATATTTTCAAAACTTACAAAATATAACAAAAGCAAAAAGAAAATACTTAGAAACTATGTTTGTGTTTCATTGGTTTGGCTCTTTTCCTTGTATTTATGCATTTTTAAATCCATTTCCAACCAGGATTTTACAAATTTTTCGTATTCACGTTTGCTACGACACACAATAACTAAGCTTGTGGGACGGCAACCGTACGATTTAAGTTCTTCTATACGTTGCTTAGTTGTTTCCAAGCCGTGACATAGAATACGTGGTACATTCGCGATTTCATGTCGCGTGAAGCCAGCTTCATTCAGCAAATAATCAAGCACTTCCTTTATCTGCAAAATGACAAATGTCATGTACGGAAACTCTGTGAATTATTGACTGTTTACCTTTGTTACGCGCACACGCATAACAGCTGGATGTCTTTCCATTATGCACTTCATAGTTTCGACATCGAATTCCAAACGTTCTGCTACATATTCGACTACATTCTTTTTGTCACCCAACACAGCGAGCTCGTCTAAAGTAAGCTTAAAGGATCTATTATTCGTGCGAATAACAAATCGTGGATCAAAATAAATTTAAACCGAACGGAACACGTTTTAGGCATATTTCCACTTACCTTTGCAATATGGGTTCGGGACAACGTACCATCCATGGCATAATCTTATCCTTTTTAGCACGTTTTGCACGTTCCAAGCGCAATTCCACAGATTTTGGTGTGTAACGAAAAGCCCAAAGATCTTTTAAAATATTTATTGGTGATACATTGTAGTTTATCATATGCTTGAGATTCTGCTCTAACATCTCAAAAGGCATTTCCAAAATAAACAAACGTTTAGATAAATACTTCGTCACTAGCTTTGGGTCTGTTTTTAGTAGTTCGCTGATGTAATAAACACGATTTCCTTGTGGTATAACTTTGGATTCTGAATTCATAATTGATACCAACTTACGTAGACGCGGTAAAGTCAAACGCAGAAAGGGCACAAAGTGGTTAATATCACGTACCGGAAGTGTACGAATAATCGTTAGCTTTTCTTGCAAACGCACTAAGAAGAAATTTCACTAAATTATTTAAAAGAAATACATAACGTTTTTGTAAGTGCATACCTTTGTCGATCGTTAATATCCATGGATAGCTTAAAAAGCTTTCTTTTGTCACACCTTCAAGACAAAGCAACTCTAAAGCCCGTACGAGGGAACGTTTATGGAAAGTTTTTTTGACCACTTCATCTTTCATAACACGTTCGACATCATTATCCGTTAGCCGATAGCGCGTTCGTAGTGCTTCAACAAGAATATAGCGTCGCGGTTTTTCGTGCTCTAAGCAATATTCTACAATATAATCACGTTCATTTCCTTGTGGAGAATCCAACTGACTTGGGTCAGGGGTAAATGGCGAATCGGCGTTTTTGTTGTTTTCTACAGAAGATTCCCAGTTGTCATGAAGGCGCGTAACACTACTCAGTGATAAATGATTAGCGGGATATACTACGAATTTTCGGCAAACACAGTGAAATGTATTGTTAGTGATATGCGTAGATCGCCGTGTTTGAAGCACTAAAATACGTTGAAAATTTCTTAGCACTTGGCTATACATATTTTTACGAATTTCACAAACTTTTAAATAACTTAAAAAAATAATAACTTATAGAATAACGTTTCCTCTAAAAGGAATTTGGCACAGCTGTAAAATCAGCTGTGGAATTTTGGCATTGCCAACTACATTTCACACGGTGTTACATGGCAGATGATCTTTTTATTTATCGAATTTTATTAATTAGTTGTGAAAAAATAGATATAATTGTTGTTTTAAGAAAACAAATCGCTATTCGGCTTATACATTTTGTTTAATTGTTATTCATTCTTGCACGAATTTTTTTATTTGCATTTAGTAGGTATTCGATAAAAAAAATAAAAATATCGATAGTTTGGAGTACAGCCAGAGAACGTATATTTATTTATACGTTCTCTGGTTTGAGTTTTGATTCAAATCAAATCGCATGTGATTTTTGTTTTTGTTTCGTATACAGCTGTTTAACTGTTCCAATTAACTATTACCGCGTTTTTCATCAAAAATAACACTATTCTGTAAAATAACTTAAAACTAAATAATATTTTATTATTATTATTATTTCTTTGATTAATAACATATTCTAAAATGGGTTATGATATGTGTTCCAATCGCTGTTGCAATGTTTGTCTACTAATCGAGTTGGACAAGCAAGTAAGGGGAGCCTTGCCCTCGAAGAAACCACTAACAACAAGGTTACAGAAATGCAGTGGCTGCCAACTGGTACTGTATTGTAGTCAACAACATCAACGTCTTGATTGGCCGCTTCATCGTGATTTCTGCCGAGGCATTAGGAAAATTATGAATACCTATAAAATAAAGCACCCGTTTCTTATAAGTGGCCAACCTCACAATATATTTACCATGGAACGAGCTATACTACAAGTAAAATACTTACTTAAAACAACACTAAAACGACAACTAGAATTCCATGAAGAAGAACTAACTTCCTTCCCAGCACATTGTGAAGTTTGTTACAGTTTTGAAGGACTGCGTAGTTGTACTCGCTGTTTTGGTACTTCCTATTGTTCCTCTCAACATGCCGCCGAAGATCTTGAACGACATAAAAAACGTTGCAGTCAACTTCAAATATATTACTGTCCATATAAAGTGCAACCACGTATTTATCCCGATAATCTTTTGGGGGAATTGCGTAAACGTGTGCCAGATTTATTGAAAACCGATATAACTGGCGCTATTGAATATATATTTTCAAAAAAGCTACCTGCAAAGCCAACAGCCTCAATGGAAAACTACCAAACCTTCGCTGCTGTAGGAGACTTTAGTTGTATTGGCACCATTTTGTTCGCACTCCAATTCATTGATGTGGACACAGCTAATGCCAAAAAATTTGTAATTTTCATCTTGGGCGCTACAGTGGAACAAGACTATTGGTTTCTTCAAATACATACAAAGTGGTTTTTCCTACAATATCCAAACTTTACTAGATTGGAACTATTTTTTATTGGACCTGACGTTTTGGGCGCCGCTAAACGCGAATGCACATTTAATTACAAGGTCAGAATATTTTTTTAAGCTAATATTACAACATAAATATTTATACTGATGAAATCGATTTCAAACATTCTTACAGGGTGCCGATCGGACTGTTTTATATGTGAGCCATCGCACGCTTTTTCAAGATTTTGCTAAAACTAACTCTATTAAGCCATCAATAATTTGTATCTTCAATTGTGGTTTCTCTGAACATGCTCCTGAGACCATTGCAGAACAAAAGGAACAAACTCTCCTAGGTGTGCCAGGTGATTCCTGTGCAAGCAAGGATACATGGTCCGGTGGCATTTTACAATTGCTAAAAAGCTGTAATACACCAATCATATTTACCTCATTAACACGCGTGGAAGCAGATTTGGATTTTTGTGCTGTTAAACGTGTAGCTGTAAGAAATGGCATAGAATTGCCCATAGAACGGATATTTGATGTAAAAGTGAATCCTTATCGCGATATCCGTCCATTACGTAACTGGCAGCGAGAAAATGATGATGACATATTCTATCGAAATGGATATGTGCAAGGGTTTATAACGCATCTCATGGAGTAGGACTGTGCGGTAACTGATGTGCATTAAGTATGCATAACTCATGCAATTTTGTATGAACTTTATTTTATCTAAACACTATACCTGTAACGCATTTATAATATATATATACTCTGTTAAGCATGCAAAAATATTTTTATATTAGCTGTTAAGTAAATATTTAGAGTAAAAGACTGCGAATTTAATTATACATTAAGCACATTGTAATAATATATATGCGAACTACCAGATGTAAGTTTTATGACGATTCTTTGAATAATATATTTTGTTTTTATTTAATATATATGTTTGTGCAAAGAGCTATATAAATTTTTCAGTTAATTTTGAGTAATAAAGTTTATGTATAACAAAATATTTTTATTCAAATTTCTCTTAAGTGGACTTAATGGTAATTTTAACCGTTACGTTGATAATATTTAAGTTTCGAGTGACATAAAGATAGCTTAAGAGAGTGATATATTATCACCATACGTCCTTATTACATTCACACGTTAATCTCTTTAAGTGTGCGACGCACCCATTGGCCACCTTCCTTTGCCAAGGTAGCAACAAAACGCACAGTGCCCTGATAACCAGCTGGTATCCAAGAAAAGTCAACACTCTTAAGCGGGCCCTCCTCTTTTGTTTCCGCATGCAAGATTGTGTCCTGTACAATGAATAATCATAAATATACATATATAACAATGTACTATATTTGTGAGTTGGCACTCACATCCAAATTCTTGCAAGCCATAGTTTTCGAATTATGTTCATCGATAATTTGAAATCTGCCCACTGGCGCACCACTGGGATCTTGTGCTTGTATCGCAAAGCCTGAAAAGCCGCCATTGCCACCGCTTAAACGCAGCTGGAATTTCTCCTCATTTGCATTGCTGTTGTCTTCAGCTTTTGGCAATGTTTGCGGCGGCGGCGCTTGATGTTGCTCGACACCTCCGTAATGGCAAAAGTCCGGTGGCAGAACTGTTGAAGCGTAAAGGATTGTGGGTATTGTTAGGCAGAATGCAATCAAAAGGCCGCGAAACATTTTTTACAAATTTTAATTTTGTGGTATTAAGTAATTTAATTGAAAAAATACAAATTTTTTAATAACCGAAATTTGGAATTTTTATTCTAATTTAGTTGAAAAATTAATGACTTTTTAAATGTGTCAAAACGAAAAAAATATTTGTTTTACTTCGTTTTGAAGTGGAATGCGTTACATTCATAGTGCCAACAAAGTATTTTCTAGAAAGTAAAATTATTTGCTATTAAGATTGATAATAAAAAATATTTTTTTATAATTTGGGAAAATTTTAGTTATGGATATTCGTTGTTAAATCGAGTATATAAATCTTATGCTGGCAAGGCTTAACAACAATGACCTGAAGGAATTGAATGGATATGGTTATTGAAGATAAAAATCAGACAGATTAAAAATTCGAAAATTCAACCGATGGGAGTAGAAACGAAGGCAGAAATTATTTTAGAAGAGCACAAGTAATTCAATTGCTTGTGTGTTGCTACATAAACACCCCCGTTATCACTACAGTCTAATATACGCTACGGATCCGGACAAAGAGGGACAAATCGAGGCCCTGGATTGTTTATCCGGCCAACTACAGTCAACTCGGCAGAATTCTGTCGCTGCAACTACAACATCAACAACATTATACTATTATCGTTACAATATTAGCCCGATAAAAAAGCAGATCCATGAATATTTATATGGAAAAATGATCAATCTTCCCTCAAAATAATAACAATAACACACAGAAGTCCTTTTATCACACAAAAATACTTTACAGTTTTATTTCACATCTTCAAATTCTACAAATGTTGTTTTAGACTTTATATAAATTTGTAAAAACGAATATTTTTCTTATCAAAACAAAATAAAAGCAAGTTAAAAATTTAAACTTCGACCTCCTTGAGCACCTTACGGATCCAATAGGTGCCACCGTCTTGAGCAACAGTAGCTACAAATTTCACTTTACCCTTATAACCTGCAGGATCCCAGTCGAAAGCGACGCTCTTAATGGGACTGTCATGTGGAATCTTCTTGTGGGTAAGTGTGTCCTGTAAAAGAAAAAAAGGTAAATTAAATTAAGTTCTTTTTTATTGTTTTTGTATTTTGGCACTCACATCAGCACCGCCGCAAGTCAACGTTTGGGATTTAGTGCCCTCGACTACTTTGAATTTGCCCACTGGCTTATCGTTGGCATCACGTGCCTGCACCGCGAAGCCCAAGAAACCATTCGAGCCGCCGAGGGTGAGTGAAACTTTGCCATTTTGTGCTTTGCTGTCGCCCGAGAAGCTATATGGCACCGGCGAGCTCTGGCCATCGACACCGTGTTCGGGCGTCAAACCGTTAGAGCAGATGTTGGTGGGTGCACCGGCGGAGTAGCTGTAGGCGGGCGCGGCCAAGCAGGCGGTAAGCAGCAGCAAGCGGAACATATTGACAGGTGTTGAGCTGTGGGAAAAACAATGAGTTAATGAGTTAGAGTGTAATTTATGTAAATAAATTGCTTGTAAATAAAAAATGAGGTTTTGTATGGCATTAGAAGTTATTTACTGTTTTGCAATAAATTTATTCAGCTAATAGTGGCCGGTTTACTTCTTTTTATTACTTTTATGTAGATGTGTATGTATGTACATATATGTGTGTATGTTTCATTAATATTTATTATCTGTTGTTTAACTATGGTCCACCACCAGCAGCTATCGCTCATGGCAGACGTCAATTAGCGCCCGTAATTAAGGTGATCATATTTCATGAAAAAATAGCAATAATAAAATGTAAAAAAACAAAAACATTATGTTATGGAAATATATGCATCACGTTTAACATAGACACATTGGAAAGATCCATGCAAATCCGTAAAGTAAATGTAAATGCAAACTCACTCACACATACTCGTCTTGTTTATATAAAAAAAAGTGTCCCTATAGGAAATATGTAGCATAATGACAGTTAACTGTCTACAAATTTTGATTGTACAAAGCAATTCTCCTGGGCAAGGAAGCAATCTTTGGCACAACAGTCGGTAAATTCAGCTTTCATGAGGACACATCCCCAAATACGAAGAGCTTGACAAGCTCGCCGACAGGGGTACTGCTCGAAAATTCTAGGAAAAAAGTGGCGGCTAACAGAAGGTTTCACGACCGGAGCATACTCTTGTTAAACCCCCAGAGGTGATCTAG
Organism: Bactrocera dorsalis; assembly: GCF_023373825.1. NCBI lineage: Eukaryota > Metazoa > Arthropoda > Insecta > Diptera > Tephritidae > Bactrocera > Bactrocera dorsalis. Next base: position 5,130,009 of record NC_064303.1, read on the forward strand.
TGACTGATGCCCAGAGTCTACTGAAATTATGGAGGGAACACTCATCCAGCCTGCTGAATGACAGTGAAAGCATAACACCTGGAATGCCCCTCAAATACCCCTCCCGATCACGATGGAGTGGGCGTTAAGTTGCGAACGGACGGATGGATTGCCGGCCGAGCTATTCAAATAAGGCGACGATTAACTTCTTCATCATCCCATATAAGGTTCTATCGAGCATACTATGTGAATGATTGAAGCCCACCGTCAACAAACTGATTAGACCTTATCAGTGTGGTTTTAGACCCCGAAAATCGATAATCGACCCGATTTTTACCATGCAACAAATCTTAGAAAATGCCCGTGAATGGAGGATCGACACACACTACCTCATCGTCGATTTTAAAGCCGACTTCGGCAGCACGAAAAGGAACCGCCTGTATGCCACTATGCCTGAACTTACTATCCCCGCCAAGCTAATAGGGTTTGTAATCTGACGTTGAGCAACACCAAAAGCTCCGTCAGGATCTGGAAGGACCTCCCGGAGATGCTCCATACCAAGTAAGGTTTCTGATAAGGGGTCCCCCTATCGCGCGGCTTCTTCAATCTACTGCTGGAGAAAATAATACGAGCTGCAGAGCTAAATATAGAAGGTACGGTTATCTATAATCCTGGCCTACGCCGATGATATTGATATTATGAGCCTCACCAACCGCGACGTTAGTTCTGCTTTCTCCAGACTGGAGAAGGAAGCAAGGCAAACGGATCTGGCGGTAAACGAGGACAAGACGAAATATCTCCTGTCATCAAACAAACAGTGGTCACATTCGCGACTTGGCTCTCACGTCACTGTTAACAGTCATAACTTTGAAGTTGTAGATAATTTCGTCTATTTAGGAACCAGTATCAACACCAACAACAATGTTAGGCTCGAAATCCAAGCGAAGCAAAGTCCTCTTTCGACGAACATAGGACTACGATAGTCGGGCATATCCAGCCAAGGACTGTCAACTCAGCAGAACTCTACTGCTACAACAACAAAAATCAAATTCTATAATTCTCCTGCTGAATGGTACAGAAGCATTGGCTTCTGCTTATGAGATGCAAAGGAAGTGGAAGACCGCCATTCCATTGGAAGGACCAGGTGGAGAAGGATCTCCTCTATGAGACTAATATGAAATATCTACGTACGTAAAATTCACAGCGTAGCCATTTTCTACTGGGTAGCAGCTGTATGTGAATACATATATTTGGTTAATTTAGGTAGTTGTCAAAGAGACCTTGGCTTAGTAAAAAAAATATTAATATATATGAATACAAAACCAGTTAAACAGTTACGTGGATGGTTTTTACCATTTTTTGTTTTGTAGCAAGATATTCTAAATTTTGAAAGCAGCAAAAAATGGCAAAATCATTTTTACGTTTTAAAATCTAATGTTGAAATTTAAAATCGGTTATATTCTTCTTCTTCTTTACTGGCGTAGAAACTGCTTAATAAATTATATTAAAAATATATATATATTTTAGAAATTTTGCCAAAAAATTAGTGATATTTTTAAAAAATAGTTCGAAAACTTAAAAAATACAATTTTGATGTTATTATTTAAAAATAAAAATTTAGGTTATGTTGTCACGTAGAGTATATTCAATCCATTTTTTTTTTTTGCTATAAAACCGCAACACAAGCATTTTTGAAAACAAATTCAGTTTTTTTTAGCCAATTTAAGCGAAATTAAAAATCTTTTATATTTTTTTTAATATAATTGTTTCTGAAGTCATACCCATTTTTTTATCACAATCCCCACCATTTCTTATAATTTACATGCATCTCGTCTTTTATTCGAGTTTTGTCTTTTTTGGGGTTTATTTCATTTATTTGTTTGTTTGTTTGTTTAAATTTTTAATTTTTTACCAGTTGCATAACAAATGGCTTTAATTGGCTCTTGGTGACAAAACCGGTTATAGATTTTAGTAGCAATTTTTATTTCAATTACTTCTGTTGTTAATTACCGTTGAATATATGTACATAAATGCAGGTGATTTTTATGTGTCTATATATATGTAGATTTGTATCTATTTTATTGAAATCAGCCTGTGGTAATAGCGCAGTGACATAAATGTTTAAGCCGTGTTCACTTAAATGCCGTTAATTGCTAGAAATTGTTGTTGTGATTTCTTAAATTGTAACTGGCGAACAAACATTTGAATCAATTTGTGGAAGTCGTAAATTTTATATTGTTATTTAATGTTCTGTGATTGCTGCAATTAAATTTTCATTTAAAAGTCGTGCAATAACAACAACACTAACATTCTGAGTAATTTATGCGATGCAATGAGGAAGAAATTACACCGGTTTCCAAAAGTAATAATAATAATGATTCAGATTATGCCTTAATGAGCTGTAATGACTTTCACTTTTACAGTTGTTGTGATGACAAACTAATTTGTTTTTTCACTTTTACTGTTGTTGTAATGACAAACTAATGTTGACAAGCCCAGGTTAGACGTAAATAAGTTCTAAATTATCCGTTTTTTTTATTAATAACGGGTGGTTCAAAACACTTTGTACAAAATATTTTAAACATTAAACAATTAGTTTGAACTTTTTAAACTAAACTCGAAGAATTTAACATTAAAAACTAATTTTTTTTTTAAAGATTATTTTTTAAACAAAATACATTAAAAAAATCTAACTAAAAAATTAATTAATATAATTTAAAAAAATTAAAAACTTGAAAAATGCTTTGCAGAAGAAATGACAGATTTTAATTAAAAAAATAATTATGTAGTATAATTTGAAAAAAACATTTTGTAATTTAATAAAGAATTTTAATTTAACATTAATGTTATATTATTTTAATTTTTATTAGCCAATTTAATTTAATGTGAAAAAAGTATTGCATTTCCAATTATTTAATTTATTTAATTAACAACAACTTAATATAGATTTTGTTTTATTAACTAAAAATTAATTATTTCAAGACTACTTTAATTAATTTTTACCAATTTAATACTGATTTTTATTTTTATTCTTTTTTTATCTAATTAACCCAACAAAATTTAAATTCTAAAATATTAAAGATAATTTAAAAATTAATTTAATTAAAAAGTAAAGAATTTTAAAAATTAATATTAATTTAACATTAGAATCAAAATATTTTAATTTTTATTAGACAATTTAATTAAAATTGAAGGGAAATATTTTATTTTAAGTTATTTAATTTATTTAATTAACAACAATTTAATATTGCTTTTGCTTTATTAATTACAAACTAATTATTTTAATTAGTTTTATGAATTTATTTTAGATTTTACTTTATATTTTTGATTTTTAATTCAATAAATGTCAATTGTCAACAAATTAATTATTGTATTATATTTTTTTCTAATTAAACTAAAAAAATTTATTTACAACATATTAAAAGATAATAAGAAAAACATTTACTTAAAAAATTAAGAATTAAAACTAAATAATTAAAAGAATTAAACGAATAAATGAATTAAAAAATTGAGAATTTGAAGTAATTAATATTAGGTATATTTTATGTACATATATAATAATTTAGTTAAATACAATTAATTTAAAAATAATTAGAAATTGAATTTTAATTAAAAAATAGATAATAGAAAAATATGATAGATTAATTTTAATTTAATTAAAGAATAAAAATATTAATTAAATTAATAAATTTTTCAATTTAATTTAATTAAAAAAATATGATTAAAAATATTTTGTATCAATCCAATATAAGTTTTAAATTATTCCCAATTACCATTAGCTAATATAATTTAATTTGAAAAAAAAAGTGTAAGTAAAATTAATTAGAACAAAGTATCAATTTAATTATGGTTTTATTTAATATTATTATTTTTATCTATTTAGCTAACTTAGCTTAATTTTCAAAAATTAAAAATGTGCTATAAAAATGAATTAAAAAAAATTAAGAATTTTTAATATTACTTAAATATTTTTTTGTTAATATTTATTTATTTTTTCATTTTTTACATTCGTTTTATTGCTTTATAAATATTATATTCTTAAATTTTATTAATTTATTTTATTTCACACCTTTTTTTATTCGGTTAATTAGTTAATTTTATAATTAGCTTGCAATTATGCTATTGACAAAATGTTGGCGACAATTAGCTATTTTATTCCCATCAACAGTGAGCAATTAAATGTGCATGCACAAGGCTAACGCTGATTGGCACCAACAACACTTTGATAATGACATAGTGTCTGCGACAACATTTCTGCTTGTTTCAAACGAACAACATAGCCATATACACATATACACCTCTATGTATATATGTTCACATCACCCAAGCATCAATATTTTTAGAGGAAAAGAAATATGTTTACCTTTTGTCCACATATTTACATTTGGACATAATGTCAACGGAGCTGCATGTCACCGTAACTTATAATTTACTACATAGCAACACACATACACATGCATGCATAAGTAAATAATAAAAATACACAGTCTAACAACTAAACATTGAAAATACATTAATTATTTTTCAACGCCATAAATATAAAACAGAAATCAGCGTTTAACTCTGGCCTTGTGCACACAACAAACAAAAGACTTAAGCAACAAACTTCGCGTGAACAAAAATATTTTTTTTTGTTCTTTTAACATAGATCGAGCAATGTTAAAGAACTCTTAGTGTTAGATCGAGTATGTGCGAAAACGTGCTAATGCATGCAGGAGCATAACACAGCACGAGATGTTGGGGGCGCTGCCTCAGAGCATAAGCATACACACACACACACAACATACGCGCTCGACATTTGTATGTGTTTTATTTATATTTACCGCCGTTTATTAGCGCGTACAAGCATAAAAACAATTTAAGCACACAAATTTATGTTTTTTATCAAAGCTTCTAGTGAAATCATAAAATATTGTGACTTGCTTGCGCTACTGCAGAAATACAAAAATCAAATAGAACCGAAGCAGCGGCACAAAACACATAAACAAGCTGGGAATTATTATAAAAATTAAGCCTTTTGTGGACAACTTTTTGGTGTAAGCAAATTTGGCAACCAAAACGTATTAAATGTCTGTGTGTGTGTATGTGTACCTCTGTGGCTGTGTGTGTATTTAAATTTTGAGTTATAGCTTTAAAAGTGGTTGGCTTAAAAATTAGTTATTGGCATTTTAAAGGCCAAAGCAGAAAACCAGTATTGGAATATTAGTGGAAAAATATTTTTTTAATTCGATTTAATATGTGCTTAAGAAAATGAGGTTATGTAAGCTTTAATTTGTAAATATATTTGAGCTCGTTTGTGTGGAACACACTTCACTAGAATATTCTATACATATGTAAGCTTCAAGAGCTCAATGTAAGATTTAGAGATTTAACAAAAATAACGGAATCTAAGAGAGAAAGAGAAATGGATCGTTCCCACGATAGTCGGATGTACATAAGTAACCGGAACGAATGTGTATTTTTATATTTCAAAGAACAGTCAATTCACTACGACAACAACATACATATATTATAGGTATTTGTTTGGAAATGTTGGAAATTAAAAAAACACTGAAACTAAAGACGGTTCGAACCAAAACTTAAGAATTTTTCTTCAAGAAAAGGTTTATTGTTTTTTTTAGCTGCAGCTGAATTGTTCTTAAGTAGTTTGAGGAACGCTGCTATCGTGGTAGTCCTTGAATGATGTTTTATGTTTATTAGGCCTAACTATCAAGAATTCGAAGAAATCACTTTTATTGCAATAACAAATCTCTATGATTAGTGTACAAAACAAAAAAAAAAACAAATTAAAAAAAATTAAAAAAAGGAATTAAAAAAATTTAAAAAATAAAAATAAAAAAATTATATAAATATTTAAAAATTAAAAAGAAAAAATATTAAAAAAAACTTAAAAATTATAAAAAATTATTTAAAAATTTAATAAAAAAAAATATTTAATTTTTTTCTGGTGCTTTATTCAATATTTTAAAGTAATTCAATTTTTTATTTAATTTTTTTCGTAATTTTTAAATATTTTTGTAAATTTTTTTATATCTTTCAATTTTTCTTTAACTTTCTTTTTTTTTGTAAAATTTAAAAAATAATGAATGTCTCAGCATACAATGTCATGCATGGATTCAAGCTGGCTCTGTTCAAGTTGAGTCATGACATTGCAGTTAGGTAGCACCTATTGAAGGCTAATGTATTTCCTCAATCATCCACTGGTGGAATACTTCATATGCAAACTCAGAAGGAGGGAAATGGTTAAATACAAAAGTCATCGCTAATGAGGTACATGACGGAATAGCCAAGCAAGAAGGAGTTGTAGGAAAAAGCTCAGTGAACGTGATTTGTAACCGACTCCCGCGATAGTCCAACCTGAAGGAAAAAAATGGAAAACCGTTGGCGAGGCACCAAGGAAACAATAGAGCATGTCTCACGAGCTTGTTTTAGCCATAGCTGAAATTGCACCGAAATAGCATATAGCTGCCATACAAACGGAACTATCAAGGTTAGGTACATGTATGGAAAGCCTTTTTATTTGACAAGATATCTTTACGAAATTTGGCACATAGTTTTGATGAAGACAGTCCTACAATATTCCGAAGAAAATATTCAGATCGAATCAATATAGCATACAGCCGCCGTAAACTCTAAACGATAAAAATTAAGTTTTTGTGTGGAAAACTTTTTTATTTGACGAGATATATTCGCGAAATTTTGTATAAATTATTTTCAAAGCCAACGCTATAAACTCCCAATAAATTGTTTTGATCGGAAAACTATAGCATATAGCTGTCATACGAACTTATCTAAAAAATTCAAGTTAAAAAACTCTTTATACTCTTTTATGCTATAAAAAATGCACCTATGAAGGATATTAACATTATTTATTGTTTTTTGTATTTTTTGCACACACAATTCAAACACATTATGCTAAAATCCATTAGCTTTGTCACAAATTAAACATAAATCTAATCAATCTTATCTAATACTGTAAGGACATTGTGTAACAGCAAATAAATAAAATAACACAACACTACAATGCGCAAATAATGAATATTTGAAGTTTTCGTACCTTCAATACAATACACCGTGCGAAAGTGAAATAAACTCTGCGTGAACTTTGCTATTAAAGCGATAAACTGACAATAAGCTCAAAATTCTATTCCATACTCGTATTTATACAAAAAGTGCACGGCGCACGGCGCACAGCTGCTTTGTGCAGAACAAAATTTAAACTACGGAAATCGTGTATGAACGTGTATGAACATACAACAGTTTGGTAGCACACATACACGTATACATGTCTAGATGTGTAAGTTCACAGATTTGTACAAAGCAGTGTCGTTTGTGGATTTTCAGCATTTGGTCCACGAATGAACTCGGCGCTACGAAGCGCACATATATATATGTACATATGTATCTATGTATGTATAGTACATCTATAAAGCTCTAGCCATATTTTATTATTATTGTTTTATTTGTTATTGTTTGTATGCAAAAAAGTTCGACACGAAATTGAAAAAATTGTAATTATGGAAACAATCGATTGTTTCAAGCGGCGTTTTGAAAAAAGCAGAAGAAAACGAATGTGAACTTGTGTTTAACTCTACATACATATGCACATGTATATGTATGTATGTATGTACTTGACTGTATATGCATGCAGATACATTTATGTCTGTAAATAAAAAAGTTTTACCTTTATCTTGGGTAGCGTGACCGGTATTGATTAATTACACAGGTAAGCGGGTCAAAAATCTGCAAAATACAGAAAACTAGATTTTAATTTGATATTTGAATATGCAGGCGCCTAAAGAGTGTGGCTAAGTTGATAAGCTTTGAAAAATTTAATTATTTAGATTAAATGAGAAACAGTGGAATGGATACGCACACTCACTTCTTCTTCTTTATTGGCATAGACACCGCTTACGCAGTTATATACGAGTTTACAACAACGCGCCAATGCTCCTCCTTGCTGATTGGCACCAATTGGAGACTTCAAGTGTAGCACGGTCCTTCTCCACCTGTCCTATCCAACGGGGTGGAGGTCTTCCTCATCCTCTACTTCCTCCGGCATGTACTGCGTCGAATACTCTCAGAGCAGAGTGTTTTCATCCATTCGGACATGACCCAGCCAGCTTAATTCACTGAACTATATCAATGTCGTCCTATAACTCGTACAGCTCATCATTCAATCGACTGCGGTATTCGCCGTTGCGCAAAGGATCATAAATCTTTACCAAAACCTTTCTCTCAAAAATTCGTAAGGCCGACTTATCAGATGTTGTCATCGTCCATGCCTATAGCGGGAAGGGGAAGATGAGTGCCTTTCAGAAATTGGTCTCTGTTTTCAAAAGTGGACAAACTCAGACCGCAGTAGCACCTGTTGACAAGAGTTATTCTGCATTGATGTTAATACTGATTCCAAGATAGACGAAATTAACTACGATTTCGAAGTTATGACTGTCAACAGTAACTCCCACAAGTCGCGAGTGCGACAACTGTTTGTTTGATGACAAGAGTTATTTCGTCTTGTCCTTACTCACTACCAGACCCATTTGCTTAGCTTGTTTGTCCCATCTGAAGAAAGCAGAACTATCGGCGCGGTTGTTACGGCCAATGATATCGATGTCAACGGAGTACGTCAGCAGTTGTATATTCTTGTAGACGATTGTACCTTCTCTATTCAGATCTGCAGCCAGAAACATATTCTCCAGGAGTAGTAGCAGTGAAGAAACTTTTGGTATTACTCAATGTCAGTGTACACATTGGCTTTCGGCGATATCAAACTCAGACATAGTGACATAAAGGCGGCTCTTTTTCGTGTTGTCAAAAGCAGCTTTGAAATCGGCGAAGAGATGGTGCGTGTCGATTCTCTTTATACGTAATTTCTAAGATTAGGCACATGGTGAATATCTGATCAGTTGTTGATATTCCAAGACTGAATTAATACTTCTACTCGACAGAGAAAACATTAAGGTTGTCTGTTATGCGGACAAATTCACTGTCCTGTGTTCGGGAATGAATCTTAATCGCCTAACCTGGCTTATAGAAAGACTTGAGATCACCGCCAACTTGGTGAAGGGTTACGGCCTAACTGACAATTCCAAGAAAACAGAAATCTGACTTTTCACAAATTCAATCTTCCCTCTTTAAAGGATGAACACATTGAGAGCAAGTCCTCCGAATCCCTTCGAGTTTGGATCTCTTGCAGAAGACCCACTGCCACAAAGTGGGGGTTTCGACCCCATATGGTCTATTGGCTTTTCCGTCTATATGTTAGTAGGATTACCGTGGTATGGTGGATGGCATTTTCAGGTGCAACGGTCCGGCTTGCACAGGTTACCCTTGACATTCGGCAAATATACATGTATGAGGCAACTTTAGGGAATTGCAGACAGACTTCTCGTCATCAACGGCGCAATCTACATTTTCTCCAACGGATCAAAGGGTAAAATAGGAACAGGAGCGGTATTTCTTCTGTAGCCATCCATACATAGAAAGTAGTTTCAAACTAAATAATTACATTTCATTTTTTCAGACCAAATTGTAGGCATAACAGAAAGCACTAAGTGGGCTTCTGCTTTAAGCAGCAAGTCCATATATCTTCTAGTGGATAACCAAACGACAATTAAGGCTATCTGTAGTGCCAATACTCGGTTAACATTAAATGAAAACACAGACAAGCTGGTCCGCTCGGAGGCAGCTGGAGGCACAATACTCCTAAGCCGCCCGAGGAACACCTCAGGTCTTAGGACACACGTAACACAGGGCATACGATAAAGCTACTTTGGAGTACTGTTGATGATGGACAGACCAAAAGGCCCTTACTCCGACTTCCTAAGGGAGTTAAGTAATATAATAGTGGTTATGACAGGGCACCTATCCTAAAGATCACACTTTCAGAAAATGGGAAAAAGTGGAGTCGGCGGAATGTTGAACATGCGCGGGAGATGATGAGACGCTGGAACATTATCATTAAATTGAAACATTAAATTTTACTATATTTTATTTATTTACTAAATTAAATGCATTTTCAAAAAAATGTTTTTTTTTTGTTTTACTTGCTAACCCCTTAGTTTAGTCAATTTTTAGTAACTATGTTTAGAAAACTGTAACATAAAAAAAAACATTTTCAATAATTTTATTTCCCCTTTAATGTAATATAATATAATAAATAAATATGTTTTTAACTTTAGCAACAATAAAAATAAACAATTTTTTTTCCAGAACATGCCTGATAATTACAATAACAATGTTTCACATTCTAAAATACACCAACTATAGCTAAAGGTACTTCATCTGCTGCTCAAGCCTGTTCGCATTGCAACTAAGTAAAATTGATGAAGCTGAAAAACACTTGTGAACTGCAGAGAAGCGACGCATTTTCAAGTATTTTCAGCTGAGCCTTTGGTTGATTGAATTTTTGAATTTACATAAGATACTGCGATAAACCGTTTTGCTTTGTTTTGAAGAACTAAGTTCTTTTCTTTTCAATTCCTGAAATGTATAAAAACATAGGGGTAATTATGTATAATAGATATATGTATGTATGTAAAGTTTAGTTTTACCTGCACCTCAATCCAGTTTAAACCTTCAATGCGTAACTCACAGGTGGGATTCGTTCGCGCATACCAAGAATTCAAGAGAAGTTGATCGGACTCTTGGCAACAGCCAACCATGTGAATAGTTTTCAATGTTCTACAAATATTTGGTAGTGCTAAAATATGTCCATTCGACAAAATACGACTATAGCGGAAGGTCATTGTTTCTATTCCGGTGCAACCGTGTATGAGATCTATCCACTCTGCATAACGTTCAAAACAGTTCCAAGGCGCTCCCTTTATAGCATATACCTCATACCTTGTCTCTTTTTCGTACGGTTGCCATTCAACGAACGATGCGTTAACCATAAACGGTGGTTCAGTCTCCCAACACAGTGAGTACAATGAATCTCGTCGTTGACGAAAAAGTTCTTTAAATAAAATTTTTTCGAATCTAACATGCTCATTTGGCCAATAAAATTTCAAATTTTCCAAATGTGGCAGTGCCAAAATTTTCCATATTAATAATTGACTTGGGTAGGCCGTTAACCAAAGTTGCCGCAATGTTTTGAATTGCAGAGAGAATATCTGTTTCAAAAACGGTAGATACATCAGACGTCGAACTTCGACAATATTCAATGACTTCAACTGCAATTTTTTACACGCCTTTAGTATATACACTCGACACATATTTACACAAAGTGGTAAATCGAGTACTTCCAATTTACGTAATAAATGAAAGTTTCTACCAAGTACATATATATTATTTGGATCTAGTACTAGAAACTCGCGCACCTCGGGACAATAGCGTGCCAATTGGGCTACCGTAAAATCAACCAGCAGGCCTCCTAGTACTTTAAATGTCCGCATTTGCGGAAAATGTACTAAATGTTTACACATCCAGATATTAATTTCCTGTTTGGCATTTGGCCTCATATTATTTTTTCGATTTTCGGTGCATACCGTTATGAGTTGCAACGAAAATGCGCTGCTAAATTCTAATGTACGTACATATGGACCGCTTAGTACACAAAGGTCCCAAATTTCTTCATCGCTTAGTCCCAAACCTTTCGTAAAGAAGGTGTCGGAAAAAATTAATTCATGAAATCGCATACTAAAAATGTCCATTATGATCTTGTGAAAATTACGACACACCTTGGCCAACGTGATTTGTTCCTTCAGACTGCATTTTACAAAGATGAGGCGCAAGCAATCCGAATTCAATTTTAAAATGCTATCACTGGGTGCAGTGTATGGATTATTTTGTTCGACGTAATCGCTAGTTAGCGATGCATTATAGACACGTATAGTAGAAAGTGAAGTGTTTACATTCTCAGGTAGCTGAAGTAAACTGTACGAATAAAAATGGGTTTTCCCGATTAAACAAAGCATAGTAGTTTTCGACATGTACATGTGTATGTATAATATATTTACATTTACATCTTACCATTCATATGACTCGTTGGTTTCACAACGAATATTTGCTATTATGTGGTCTTCCAATGGTATTAGATTTTCTAACTCCCACGAGCTGGTATGTCGATTCAATAGGCTTGTAAGCTTGTAAATAGAAAACTGCAAATTAGAACAAGAAAAAACGTTAAATTTGGCTGCACCCAAGCTATAACACCTTTCACAAAAAAAGTATCCATACAAGGACCTTAATTTGGTATTTCAGTTTGTATGACAACTTTATGCTATAATAGTTCGATATCGGTGGTTCTGATAAACGAGTAGTTTTTAGTGGAAAAAATTTTAGATCGATCTCTCAAAGTTGGGAGAGACTAGTACATATGAATATACAGACGGACAGACGTTTCCTAGAGGATGTTACAAACCCCATCGTCTACTTAATATACCCTGTTCAGGGTATAAAAGTATAATATAACTGATTTCCATCTAACAAGGACTTAGAAATACATATGAATGTATGTAAATGCTTTAAAGAACTTTACCATTTTTGGTAATCCACCAATCGTAACTTGTAGCTCATTTTCAATCATATTACAATTTTTAATTAAAATTAAACTATAAGACTAGAAATTGAATCAATATGAAAATTAAGAAACTAGTGGTATTTTAAAAGTCGGTAGTATATAAAAATTTCGATGTTGAGTCCTTTTATCCGTTTAAATTATTGAACGAAACAGCTGATCGAAAATCAGATCAATTTATTAACCTTAAAGCTACCAATTAAGAACTTTAAAACACTCGCAGTAAAGTAGTCGTTTTTGATATTGCTTAAGCACTAATTTTTTTTGCCTTGAACAAGTGTATTAAGTTTGCTGGAAGTTTGGAAACGCTGGATCTTTTTTTTAATATAAATGTATTCAAATTATCAGCATAAGAAGCTGAGTCGATTTTGGTATGTTCGTCTGTCTGTATAAACGCAAAGCTACTTATTTGTCAGAACAAACGATATCGAACAAATATAGCTTATAGCCATTATACAAACTGACAGATCAAAATCAAGTTCTTGTGTGAAAACTTCTATATGTGACCAGTATTATTGCTTCGGTCCAGCCAATGTTAACGTTTTTTCCTGTTTTACGTCAGTGTTAACTTGCTCTAATGAATAAAGAAGAAAAAGTTACTGGTTTCACTATATAAGCAAAAATATTAAAGTTTTATTTACAAAAACAGTTTAATTTACATTATCAAAATGTAAACATTTAATATATGTATGTACATTCATCGTAGTTATTACTTAAAATTTACTTTTTTAAGTTTTAGCGCATTTATAGGTCGTATAACCTTTTTTCTTTCTTCCCGATGTTTTTTCATTAAGAATTCGCGTTTCTTTTCATCTTTCGTGGGTTTCTTTTTTAAGTCGAACGTCATCTGGCGGTTGCCCAAATTACGCCCGATCGTGGTCACGTTCGCACTGTTGGCTTCATTGAATCTCACACGATCTTTTAGACTTATTTTCATTATTTTAGAGCGCATTTCGCTCAGCTTCAGGTTGTTGTCCTCTAAAGAGGTCATTTTGACCTGACCTCCGCGCTGTTTAGTCTTATCCAAATTATTTGCGTTAGCTGATTTAATTGTCTGCTCATCTTCAATATGTTCTTCGCCTTCTTCTTCATTTTCCATTGCTTCGATCTCTTCCTCACGTTGCTTTCTAACGTCTTTGTAGGCTCTCTTCATTTCCTTCGCAAAATCGCGCATACCTTCTTCATCTGAAGATTCTTCGTCAGGCGATTTTTCGTTATCGTCATCGCTTTTCTCGAAGCCGAACAGATCTTCATCGTTATCACTTTCCTCGTGTGGTTTCGCCTCTTCAGCATGCAACTCCGCAACACGCGCCACTTCAATGCGTTTTTTAATATCCTTGATTTTGGATTTTTCCAAGCGATTCAAAACAGGTGCCAGTAATTTGTATTCTTCGGCACCTTTGTTAATAGCAAATTCAGGATTTTCGAACATTGCCTTGAAACGTGTATCCTCAAGTAGATTTGTAGTTTTGGCTGCCTTTGCATTATTTGTTTGTTCGTCCATAATCTTGAGTGCCAGTTCTTGATTGACTTTTGGTAGATTCGTTTTGATCTGTAAACGTGACTTACGTTCACTTTCGATTTCTTTGCGTATCTTCTCTTTACGGAAGCGTTCGAAAGCAAATGGATCAGCCACCGCTTTTGCCTTATTGTACAAACGAGCATCGATAAAGTAACTGAAAAGCGTTAAGCATAAGTTTAAAACTACACAGCTTTTGAAAAAAATCTAAATTTACCCATGCATGTAGCCCTTTAGTAGATTGCTTCCAATTAAGTGTTCCAAGCCTAGTTCTTCCAATTCCTTTTGTGTTATAAACTGGTAGTCGTCATACATATTCTCCACCACTTCAGATTCTATTTCCTCGGTGAGGTTATCTAAGAATGAACACCAACGCGGCGCTGGACCCATCGATGGCACATAATAGGTTGACATTTTGACATCTTCTTGAGCAAGAAAGACCATTCCTGTCTCGGGTATGGTACAGAAATCATTAAAAGTGGTAGCGGATTCAATGTATGCCACTTGTTTGCCCTTAAAAGCCGTAAAATTATAGCACAAAAATTACAAATACATTTAAAGTATTCTTACCGTATTTTCATCCCATAACTTTAGCATGGCATCATCCAGCGAATATACTGTTTGATGATTCGGATTGAAAGCTATACGTTTTACCGGCACTTTATTTAAATGATCTTTAACCAGCAATGGTGCTTGTGCACGTATATCATAGAGTAACACATGCCCCGAAGCTGTGCCTACGCCCATTTGCAAGCCATTCTTAAATTTCAAAGCGGATACGGACGGAAACGTTTTCGGGCCTGGCAATTTTATCGCTACGTCCAGAGTGCCCACACGTGTTTTGCTACGTGGATCCCATGCCTCTACCGTGCCCTCTTTACTACCAACAATAAGTAATTGATGTTCGGGATTAATATCGCAAGCATTGTTACAACTTGCATCCGTTTCAAATGGTTGCAAAAATTGCCCACGCTCTAAGTTCAAACGATAAATGTCCTAAAAGTACATTTAAAAAATAATATATACACATATACAAAAATTTTCGAATTCCTTACACGCGTTGTTCCCACAACAAAGAGGTCACAAGATGGTTTGTGGTACTTCATATCACGTCCAAAGCGTGGTATACGCAAACGGTAGTGTCGGCCGGAGGCAGAATGAACTTCAACAAAGCGATCACATTGTAAAAAAACCTACGAGGTGTAGAACACAAATGTTACTTTGTTTACTCCTTATTACTTTGTCTTCATTATGTTTACTCACTAATTTACTGTAATCGTCACTGATGGGCTCAAATGTTGTCACCTCCGAATCAAAACAACGCTCAAACTTAATAGATAAGTTACTGACTTCAAAGCATTTAACTCGTGGCTTATAGGTGCCAGTAGCTAATATATACTGTTGATCGGGGCTCATGCGTATCGATGTACAAACACCTGGCATATCAAAATCCTGTATAAGCTCAATTTGTCGACGTGAATCGACCTTCTTCATTAACTGGGAACGCTTGCGGCGATCTGTGAGCCACTGAAAGTTATAAAATATAGTTATTTTAAAGAAATTGTGTAGGGGCCAAGCAGTTCAAAATATTGGCACTTACTTCTGGCACAGATTTGCCAGCGCTTAGGTTGTATATTTTCACATCGTTCACTTCGTTGACAAACATCTTCTCATATTATGTTAGTGCGCGAATTTTAACTATTTATCAATAAAAATATGAAATAATTAAAACAATTTATTTTATAAGCACGAGCTGCGGTGCGCTTTGCAAAAATGTAAACACAGAGAGAGAAAAACAATTTGAGCAATACACGTGCGGTTGAGTAGCTGTCAAAAATCTCAAACATTCACAATAATTTTGAGTTTTTTATTACAGTATAATAATAATTGTTGTACTAAATTTGCTAATATAAAAAAATAGCTTTAGCTAATAAATATGCAATAATAAGTATATAAAATAAGAATAATAAAAAAGTAGTTACCAAAAAAACCAAAATTATTACATTCTCCAATTAAAACCGATTACTCTTTTATTTAAGACTTGGCAGCCCTAATAATGACATATTGCACAAAATACAAAATAATGAGAGAAAACGTAGGAGACAAGTGATTATAGAAAATTGAACAAATAATTTGTGTCTGCTGGTCCGACTTTATCAATGTAAAAATTTGCGAAAAATGTACAATAATCTCACTCGAAATTGAAAACGTTTATACATTTACAGTCTTAATCGAATAAGAAGTTAATACGTCAAGAGTGGTAAAAGTTAATCTCAAAACCAAAGAAAATTTTACGAAAGGGATACGCAATTAGCAAAAATTTACAAATACAAAAGTACAAATTGAGTTATTCGTCATCATAATTCGCGTTTAAAAGGAAAAATTTACGCATTTGTGATTTAAACTACATTAAATATTATCAAACTTATAATCAAAAAGGCCAAGGCATCGCCAAAAAAAGAAAAATCTTTAAAACAACAACACAGGCAGGTGGTGATTATCTATAAGGAGACCACAGCAACGCTAACGCGGAGGCAATCTTTTAATCGGAGTCGGTGTTACAGCGTAAAAAAGGTAAGAGCAATGATATATGCTTAATTATTGATATTCCAGGAAAAATTACGAAATTTAATACAAACTCTAGTAAGCTCTAGATGTCGAAAGTTTAACTTCCAGTAAGGTTAGAGCGAAATTGCTACCTTGAGGTTTGACTTCTGTTATCTTATATGGCGTATATATTGTAAACAAAGCAAGTCATATTATTTCTTGGATTTAAACAAAGACTTCGCATGTTGGTATGTTATTTTGCGGATTAAAACCTCATATGTTAAAATTTTGGTGCTACTTTTAATCTTTATGGCAATCAAAGTGCCTATGTAAGGTTCTATATATACATATGTATTTGAACATTTTACATGTTCACCCATCCCTTGAGTGCTTTGTAGATATTTTTTTGCATATTGATTTTACCGATGCTGTGTGACATAGTAAAAGCTATTGCAATACAAGTAATTAACATATGTAAGTAGATATGTCAACTTTTTGAACGTCGTGTAAAATTAGTTGGAAGGTAAAATAAAAGTATTTATCGTGCAAAACCCTCACCGACATATATTTTTATGTACATAGGAATAAATCAGCTCCGTCATAGTTAAAAACGCATACCTGGCGGTTATTTATATATGTAGGTGTGCCTGTACGTGTTAACGTTTTTGTACTTATTTAAGTACATTGTTAAGCTGCGCTTATTTTGTTAAATAAATTGTAGGTAAATTTTGTATGCTGAACCTTTACTTCTAGCACACTTTTTTGAGTTGTTAGCGTAAAAAATTAAATATTATTTATATTTAATCTAATTTAATGTTTCTTCACTTCGTAATTGTTATTATAATTTATAAAAACTCTGGTTTATCATTATTGCAATACATAACAAATGTCTGCTGCATATCTAAGCCAGATAGCTGTATGGGAATGTGTTCGTGAAAACATTTGTACGTACATACTGCCACATGACAACTTTTTACAATATTGATGTTTGCTAGCATTAGTTTAGGTTTTCTAATATTTCCCTCTTCGTTGTCTTTTTTACGCCTACAATTATTCATATATTTTTTCCAGTATGACTAAATGAAGCAATTTTGTATGTATATATGTACCTACTTAATAAGTATGTGCTTCACTCATGTGTAATTTATGCTATTATACATATGTATGTAACTTAATTAAATTCTACATTTTCTTCGCACTCCCCAAAAATAGCGATAACAAACTGCCAGTGGCTTAGTTACCGGCATTACTTTAACGCCGCTAATAAATACACAAACCAGCCAAAACTTCTTTATATGTATGACTTGAGTGAGTGCCATTGTTGTTGTTACCTACAACTTATTTGTTTGGTAATCAAACAAACTCAACCCGTAGTAAATGGTGTCATAGAAGTTTAAACTTTAAGTTTAACTTGAGCGGAAGTTCACTTTTGAAGTATAACACACCAAACGCTGACGATAACAAAAATTTGCTTTAAAAATTATAGAACTAAATAGTTATTCCAAATATCAAGAATTATGTGGTCGTTGTTGCAGAAACTATCAAATGATATTGATTATTTTCTAGAAACTTGTATGTTGCAAAGATTTTTTTTATTTAAACTCCAAAAAATTTGTATTTTTTTCGCAGACCCAAAGATGTCTTCGGCACCTTACAACTACAACTATATCTTTAAGTACATAATCATCGGTGATATGGGAGTAGGCAAATCATGCCTGCTGCATCAGTTCACAGAAAAGAAATGTAAGTAACCGTAGATGTACTTATGTATATTAAAACCTATCGCATATATAAAAGTGATAATATTCATACATTTATTAACTTACAGTCATGGCGAATTGTCCTCACACAATTGGCGTGGAGTTCGGCACACGTATCATTGAGGTAGATGATAAGAAAATCAAATTGCAAATTTGGGACACTGCGGGACAGGAGCGTTTTCGCGCAGTAACACGTTCGTACTATCGTGGTGCTGCTGGTGCGCTTATGGTTTATGATATAACAAGAAGGTACTATTTTGCTATTCAGCAAAATATTTGATTTTGCTTGAATTTTGAACGAAAAAAATTAAATTGTTTTTATAAATATTGCGAAAAACAAGAAATAACAACGTCTTAAGTGAAAATGGTGTATTAATATTTTATAATTCATACTCCCCATAGATCCACTTACAATCATCTCAGCAGTTGGCTAACAGACACACGCAATCTCACAAATCCGAATACTGTGATCTTTTTAATTGGCAACAAATCAGACCTGGAGAGCACACGCGAAGTAACCTATGAAGAGGCCAAAGAGTTTGCTGACGAAAATGGTCTGATGTTTTTGGAAGCCAGCGCCATGAGGTAAGGTTATGCTTTATTTTAAATGTTCCAGCAGAAATCTAATTGCTTTTACTTGTTATTTTTTACAGTGGTCAAAATGTGGAAGAAGCATTTCTCGAAACAGCACGTAAAATATATCAAAACATACAAGAGGGCCGTCTCGATTTGAATGCTTCCGAATCGGGCGTACAACATCGACCTTCACAACCGGGACGAACTTCGCTAACAAACGAAGCACCTAATACGAAAGATCAATGTTCATGTTAAATTCGCATTTTTTTCATTCACGTTACTTTCCTCTTTTTTGTGTATTATGATATTTCCCCCCTTTCTAATATTAAGTTTAATTATAACGAGGCAAAATGATGTGTAAAAACAAAACAATTGCTATTATCTAAGTAAAAAATTATATATATACATAAATGATAATTATTACAAAAATATATATACATACATATATATATAAATATACAGAGGTTTATAAATTAGTAAACGTAATATCGAACAATTTGTAGCGAATTATAAACAGTTGGCAATGCTGAGTATGTAATATGAAAATTAGTATTGTTTAAAACAAAAACAAATATTAAAGCGTGTATGCGCATTATAGAAAACTGTGTATTTCAATATATCTACAAACATACAACTGTGTGCGTGTATAGAAATCTAATTAAGAAATTCCCAAACTCACTTTTAGCCAATATGCAATTTAATTGATTTCTATATTTTTTTTTTGTGTAGGAACTTTTGGAACAGAAGTTTTTCTATATTTTAAAATCATTAGAATAGTGTGTATGTACATGCAAAAGAAACATTATCGCAATATGCGTAAGTTAGTGCAAACAAAACGATCGATCTAGATATATTAGTGTGTGAGTTAAATAAAGTAATTAAATTTGCAATTAAGCATAATTAGATAATATCATTGATATATACATATTCACATTTTAAAATATTGAGTTGAGTATAAAATTCAAAGACATTTTGAAAATTTGAAGATAAAAAAAACGTAAATTTTAAACTTTTGCCACAATTCAAATTTGTTAAATATGTTAGTTAAAATTAAACATGCAGAAAAGACATGCAGCAAGTTTTTCTCGAAATTTCACACGTAAAACATTTTTAAATATAGAATAAGAATATATATTTCAGTATAATTCACCACACCCATCACTACCACTAAAAATTTATGAAACTGAATTTTTCCAAAATTTCACCCCACCTTAAAGCAAACAAAGTTCCGCCCAGAGAGTTGTCTACCTCTCCGTGTTAATTTTTAAAGCGTTACATAATCAGTGTGATTTTTTATGTTTCACTAGACACTTACAGAGTGGTGAAAATTTTTTTTAAGACCTCACACCCACATATGGATCAAACATATTTTAATTTTTTTTTTGATATATTGATTGCTGCTGTTAAGATTTTTGGAAAATATTCCTGTTTATATTTTTCAATTTTCATCCATTTCCGTCGTTTTTATTTATAAGATGTTTAAAATTCCATAATTATATCAGGTGTTTTTTGTTGGAAAATATTTTTTACAAATCTAACCTTCATTAGTTCGTTTTTTCGATCTTCTAAATAAATTCCTTTCCTCTTCAGATTTGTCGTTTTCATGTTTTCCATTGCTTGCATGTATAAAAAAATAGAAAAATTTAATAATAAAAACAAACGTGTAGGCGCTAAGCCCAACCGGATTTAAAGGAAATACTATATATAGTATATACATACATACATATATAGAGGTTTTATGAAGAAAATACATTTTTAGTACATACAAACCAAACGTAAAAAAGACACGCAATAAAATGGTATTCTTAAATCACATAAAAATAACTTCTTTAATTATTACTCGTTTTATATGTATTGAAATTTACATAATCTGTTTACATACTTTATGCAATACAATCTATGTTTGTCTTTTTAAATTTTCACTTTACACTTATGAACGTATAAAAATAAGAATTATTAAAAATATGTAGCGTTCGTATAATGAAGCGAATTACATTCGTTACTCCAAACGACTTATTATGGTGTACATAACAGCATAAGCTTAATTAACTGGGCTTAAACGATTACAAGTGAGTATATGAAATAATATGTCTTTTCACTCATTTAAAAATTAAGAAAAGTTAGCAAACTCCTGTTAATACATATAAATAAAGATTTTAGAGAGCACTTGTAGCCTTCATTAAACATTAATTTATGTTTTGTGTGCTTTGAATTTGTCAAATTTAATTTAACTCTTAACTGGCAAACATATTTTTTACAAGCCTGCTACAGCTGCCAAAAATTTGTTCTCATGTAATGACTTTATGTTTTGTTTACATAGATTTTATCCTATAAATATGGTTGTATAATAACTATATTGCTGCAGTAATATCAGTCTATAATTACGGTTTGCACAACTTATGGCGCCTGACATGTTGTTGTTCGTGTTTTCGCACATCTTTCTCAGTGTCGCAATTCATCGTTTATGCATATCTCACGACGCCTCTTCCACTTTAACAATATCCCATGAACTGGCGTCATCTTTAGAGCATAGATCTAATCCAATACGTGCACCGATGCTTGCACTTTTGGCGCGCATGCAGGTGCCCGCGGCCATATTGTAAATGGGACTGTGTTCGGTGCGCGTATGACGCCACTGCTGATCTCCTAGCATTTCATGGCATTTATTAATATGCACTTGAGCATCGCCATACGATTCGAGACACAACAATTTATCCAAAACAATTTCAGCTTTATCTGTTTCGAACCAAATTTGATTGCGTGTACGCATGCATGCTTGTAAGATTAGAGGACTGCCTTTCTTGAGGAAACCTTTTACTTTGGGTGCCACCACCGAGGCACATAAGTTAGTGCCGCTTAAACGTATCATGTAAGTAGCGATATAATTACGTTTTCTAGAGTGCCATGGCTGGTAAACACTTGCAGATGCTGATTTTTTAGTTTCCTGTCCTGGTAGCAGCAATTCAGGGTACACATTTTTCATGTACCAGGAGAAGTCGTGGCATTTCAAACGATTCCGCAACTCCACACGTGCTGATATGTCACCATAATCCATATCGCGCGCAGAATTTGTTTCTTTCAGGAAGTACTCTTTAAATTCATCCATCCATACGTGAGCTGCACGCAGTGAATTCCGTTTCATTGTGTCCTTACCATCAGGCGCCGAATAAGGACGTCGTTTGCGAAAGATATGTCCTATGCGTGAGCATGGATATATCTTAATGGCACCATGGCATTGCCAGACACGGAAGGAAATTTCGATATTCTCACCACCCCAGATATCCATTCCCTCATCATACTCGCCGACGTGTTTGAAATATTGCCGATTAATTGCAAATAAACCGCCGGCCATTGTGGGTGTTTTGAATGGACCTTTAAAATCTTCATCTTTCTTTAAAGTACCTTTCGGCAAAGTTATCCATTTATAATGTAATCCCCAATTGAAACCTCCACGCACTAATGGACTGGAAGTATATTCAAAAGTATCAGGACTGATAAGATCCATAACTGGCACAGCAATAGTTGAATTTTCTTGTTTCACAGCACGCACAAGTGGTTCTGCCCACTGTTGATTAACTTCAATGTGTGAGTCTAGGAAGACGAGTACATCACCTTCTGCAGCATGAGCGCCTGCCACGCGAGATCTTATAAGTCCCTCTCGTTTCTCATTACGTATATAATGCAGTCGGTCATAATGGAGTTGCGCGTGCAAATCACTTAACAAATGAAATTCCAATTCGGGCAGATCGCTAAAATCGTCCACAAGAATAATTTCTTTTAGGACATGTTTAGGCGTGCGTTTAATTACGGAATTTATAGAACGTATTAGAGTCATTTTGTGTTCATTATAAAAGCACATAATAACTGAAATTGTTGGTAAAACTTCTTTCGGATCGGTGGGTTCACGAGAGCAAACTTTATGCCGTGTGTCAGGTACCTCACGATAAGGACCAATATTGTTTGAAATAAGTGCATTGAAGGCATGATTTTTAAAGCCAATGTCACGTATGTATTTATCCTTTTTATCTCGTAGAACTCCAAGCATTTTCAAAGGATCTGTGTCTTCTTGGGTTACGCCTTCCTTCAATTCTTCCTTACAACAATCTTCTACGCGATTTTTAAACAAAAATTGAGGGTTTGGCGTATGTGTCTCATTTGAACTGGGCATCTTCCATCCACCTTCAATAATTGAATTGTGTTGGTAGTACATGTAGTATGTAAACGCTAAAGATGCAAGCAATGTGAAGAATATTGTGCTCGATGTAAATCGCCGGAGGTGACATCTTCTTAACATCATTTTGAACCCGTTTTGATACGATGGCAAACGTGGAATATTTTTTGTTAAAACTTGAGTTGTTTCGAGGTCACTGTTTACTCAATATGAGTAATAGAAGAAGTTGTTAATTTATGCAAAAATGAGAACCTTCAACATTTTCTTGTTCATAGACCACTCTTTTTTGTTTATTAATTAAATGCAAGTCAAACAATTCTCAATAACACAAAATGTGTCTATTGTGGATGGGTGATGTTTAGTCAAATTAAATAAAACTTTTGAACATTTTTTAGTATATGTATGTTATATGAAAAAAAATGTAAATATAAATATTTACGTCAACAGTATATTTTATTTCCTTTCTGCATGATAAAGATGATATAATCTTTAAATTAAAATTAGTAAATTTTTCTGAAAATATGAAAGGCTGCGTCATTGTGATTGTCAGTTTGCCTTCAGAAAAAAAGAAGAATTTGCTCAAGGCGCGCGAATATTGCAAAATAAATTATTTTTAAACATCACAAAAATATTGTAAAAATGGAAGTTATAAATGCTAACAGACAGGAGCCACAGTTAAATCTTGGTATGTAAATTAAGAAAACAATTACGTTTTGAATTAATAGTAATTTTTTAGATATTAATGGGCAACGTAACTTCATCAAGTACTATGCAAAATTGGAGGAAGTAAGATTTTAAAAAGATATATATATATGAATATATTTTTTTAAATAAATTAATTAAAAATTAACTTTCATAGAAACCTGCAACCACTGTACGCTTCTTCGATCGCATTGATTTTTATACTGTCCATGGCACTGACGACTGCGAACTCATTGCAAAGCTTGTCTACAAATCGACCGCTTTTGTGCATCACCTTTTACCAGATGAACCTGAAAAACTCAGTTATGTTACGCTTTCAAAGGCCAACTTTAATATGGCTGTGCGAGAGTTATTGTTAGTACGTAATTTCCGCGTAGAAGTTTATATACGGCCGCCTGGAGCTGCAGCTGTCAGCAACAATTGGACCCTTGAATACCGTGGTTCACCTGGCAATTTGCTACAATTCGAGGAAATTTTGTTCGGCAATAAGGAGATACTTGTAAGCAATAATTTGTTGTCATTGCAAGTACGCTTAGTTGAGGGTAACCAACGGCGCTTAGGTGTTGCTTTTGTGGAACAGAACGATTGTCAGTTTCATGTATTGGAATTCGTTGACAATGATTTCTTCACCGAATTGGAAGCAATGGTGGTGCTTTTGGGACCAAAAGAATGTTTGTTGCCTGCAGGTGACGGCGAGGTATGTTTTTATAATACGTTGCGTCAATGAGCAACATACTTTATTTCGTTTTAATTATGGATTGTAGTATGTAGCCGTCAAGCAATTGCTAGAGCGCAACAATGTCGGCGTTACTGTGCCAAAGCGTTCTGCTTCTACACCCGCTGAGAAAAACGACTTGCTGCAAGACTTGAATCGGTTGATACGTTTTGCGAAGGGACAACAGGAAGATGCATTAACCTTGCCGGAAATGCAACTTACTATGGCCATGGAAGCGTTGCGTGTGGCGATTAAATATTTAAATCTTGTTAATGACGCTAGCAATTTAGGTCATTACAAAATGATGCAGCTAAACCTTAAACGGTAAGCTCATAAATTAAACAAATTAAATTTTTATTGTTTATGTTCCTGTACATTACAGTTTTGTACACTTGGATTCAGCAGCTGTGGCAGCGCTCAACATTTTACCCAAACCCGGTACGCATCCCAACTCCCCCGGCTATCACTGGCAGAGCATATTAGGTGTGCTCGATCATTGTCGCACCCCACAAGGACATCGCCTTCTGGCTCAGTGGATAAAGCAACCGCTCCGTAGTATTGAAATTCTAAACGATCGCCATGACATTGTACAGTGCTTGCTCGAATCACCTAGCACACTAACTTCCCTTCATGATGACTACTTAAAACGCATCCCTGATGTGCTAATGCTAACCAAACGTCTGCTCCGCCAAAAAGCTACCATGCAGGACCTCTTTCGAGTTTACCAAGTTATTTTGCGTACACCGCGCATAGTAAACACGCTACTAAGTCTCGAAAACGCCACTGTGAAAAATGTTTTGTGTGTTGCCCTGAAATCGCTCTTAGAAGATCTGTCCGGTTTGAAGCAATTAGTTGAGCAAGTGGTGGATTTTGAAGCTATCGAAGCAGGAGATTACCTCGTGAAAGCTTCCTTTGATGAGCAGCTGCAGGACATGAAAAATGATATGTCACGTATTTTAGCTAAAATGGAACGCTTACAGCAAAAAGCTGCAGAAGACTTGAATATGGAGAAAACGCAAGTGCGTCTGGATAATGTTGCAAAAATTGGTTACCACTTTCGTGTCACTTTGAAAGATGATTCCGAGTTGCGTAAAAATAAGAATTATAAAATTTTGGATGTTGTGAAGGGTGGTGTGCGTTTCACCAACGAAAAACTGTCTGAGTATAGCGAAGAGTATGGCAACTTGTGTGAAAAGTATGAAGAACAACAGAAGTCGGTTGTGGAAGAGATTATAAAAGTGGCTATTGGGTACGCGGCGCCACTTAGCTCATTGAATGGCGAATTGGCACAGCTGGACTGTCTTGTCAGCTTTGCATTGGCTGCAATGAGAGCACCAACACCCTATGTGCGGCCGAAAATGTTAAAGGAGGGAGCTGGTGTGCTCTCTTTGAAGGACTTGCGACATCCTTGTTTGGAATTGCAGGAACACGTAACATTCATCGCTAATCACGTGAGATTCGAAAAAGGTAAGCGCCGGGAATATATTGTGTGTATATTTTTATTAATTTTTATTGTACATACATATATACGCAAACTTTTAGATGTATGCAACATGTTCATAATAACGGGTCCTAATATGGGCGGAAAAAGTACATATATACGTTCTGTGGGCACGGCTGTCTTAATGGCACATGTTGGTGCTTTTGTGCCATGTAGCGAGGCGACAATAACGATGGTTGACTCAATATTAGGGCGTGTGGGTGCCAGTGACAATATAGTCAAAGGTTTGAGCACATTCATGGTTGAGATGATTGAGACTTCGGGCATTGTTCGGGTAAGTGAAAGTTTATTTTTAAAATATGTGTGGGTGGGATTGATAATACGTATTAACTCTACAGACTGCCACCGAGAATTCGTTGGTGATTATAGATGAACTTGGCCGCGGCACATCTACATATGAGGGCTGCGGTATAGCTTGGTCCATAGCTGAGTATGTGCACAAATATTACATTTTAAAGATTTTATTCAACCTTTTTTTTTTATATTTGTAGACATTTAGCGAAACAGACTAAATGCTTCACCCTCTTCGCAACACATTTCCATGAGATTACCCACTTAGCTGAGTCTGTAAAGACCGTTAAAAATTGTCATATGGCCGCAGTTGCAGACGCTGAAAATTTCACGCTGTTATATCAAGTACGTCCTGGTGTTATGGAGAAAAGTTTTGGCATACAGGTGGCACGTTTGGCCAATTTTCCCGAAGCTGTTGTACATACAGCTCAACGTATTTATAGTGAGTTCGAAGATGAATATACCGAAAAGCAAGTTCAAAGTGATAAGGAACTGTTGGATAAAATTGATGCAGCTGTAGAGCGGTTAACAACAACGGGTAATGATGTTGACATCGATGAGACGGAATTAAGTGCATTGGTGGAAAATTTCGCTAGGGACATTAAACAACTAGATAGCGAATATTTCCGCGCCGTACTATCCGTGGAAGGAAACTAAAACGTTTACTTTTTTTAAATAACATTGTTTCAGTATTCTTCCTTTTTATATCAAGTTGTAATAAAAATGTTGCTCATTTTTTTGTTAACATGTTGTGTTTCTTCTTAATAGTTAGAGTTATGAATAACGGAGTGCCTTTTAATAGCTTGTATTTTGCGGATGTCTACTTAATTAACACATGTTTTTGAAAATATATATGTAATTATAAACAAAATTTTTTAATAATACAG
The DNA here is from genome assembly GCF_023373825.1 of Bactrocera dorsalis. NCBI lineage: Eukaryota > Metazoa > Arthropoda > Insecta > Diptera > Tephritidae > Bactrocera > Bactrocera dorsalis. Next base: position 5,157,180 of record NC_064303.1, read on the forward strand.
TATATCAAAACCCGGTTACTTGTAAAACGGTTAACTGCTGTGTTTGAAACAGCTGATTTGGTTTATTGTGAAGTGTTTCTAATAGAGGAAGTAGAATTCATTCCATTCTTGGTTTTTCGAAATGAAAACATATTATTTACAAAATAAATGAACATTAAACGAATTTTTGTTTTGATTATTGGTTAAACACTGCAAAAATTGCTAAGTGAAATGTGTGTATTGAAGAGTTTATAAATTGTGTAGTGACAACCCAATAAGTATAGACTAAATTGAAAATTTTTCTTCAGATTTTTGCAACAGAAAAACTAGGAGAAAATGTCCTTGCTACGACAGTGTGGAGCCACTTTACGGCGTCAGAATGGAGTGCAGCAATTGCTGTTAAAATCCCTAACGATTAGTGGTGGTCAGCGAAACTTCAACCAGCTGTTACTTCAGCCAGCTCCTAGCGCAACAAATAAGGTTGGTTCAGTGCGCGGATATAAAAAATTTGGACACAAAGAAGAACCTACACCACGGCTAACGAGATATTTTCATATATTTGTTGGCACACTGTTCTTCATAACTATATTGGACTGGAAGAGGTATGTGAACGCATAAATATATTTTGGTAACTAGAAATAATTTTTTTTATATACATACATGTATTATTAAACACATATTTTATGATTAGAATAAAGCGCGCCATAATGCCGAAAGTTGATGCCGACGCACCAAAGCCTAAAGATATTCCGCAGAAAAATAAAGTAAAGAATAATGATGATAGCGATGCAGAAGAATCGGATGGTAAAGATGAACCTGCTATTTGCAAGGAAAGGCGTGGTGCCAAGGAAAAAATGGGTTTTCGTGAACGCAAGGTAAGAACATTTTGTGAAGGTTTAAGGAAGGCTTTTTATTAGCTTAATTTTTTAATTTAATATATATTATATATTGTATATAAACATTCACGCAGTGAATATTAAGTCTATTTATTTTAATTTTTGTATATATATATATTTTTGTTCTTTTCACTGTTGTATATTAAATTAATTTTCTTTTAATTTCATGTCACTTGTGTTTAAATTGTTATGAACTTTTTTGTTTACCAAATATTCACAATATGCACAACCCATGATTTGATTGCTTACGTTTTGTTGGTATGCACTGTGTTCATATAAATAAATGAATGGAACGTGCAATTACCCTTGCACTGATTGAAGATCATTGAGTATGAAAACCGTATACGCGCCTACTCTACACCGGACAAAATCTTTCGCTATTTCGCCACAGTACGTCTTACCACAGCTACAAGTACCGAAGTCTGCATGACGCCTGATGACTTTCTGCGTTCGATTTATCCTGGCATGATGCAGCCCGAGGGTATGTTTCTTTCGACCATAACAAAATTAGGACAAACGTACAACAAGTTCTCTACGGTTAAATATACAAAAACGTCCGTTTAAATGTTAAAAAAGTGTACATTTATAATGTATGTGATTATTTATTTTTAAATTTTGTTAATTATTTTCACTTTTCCTGCTTGATTTCACTATGTTTTTATGCGAATATCCAATACGTGTTTGACATATTATTATGTATTACGCGCATAAATAATATTCTGCATTTCATGTCTGGCCAGATTATCGAATACGAAAATCGTATACGTCAATTTTCGACACCTGATAAGGTGTTCCGTTATTTTGCCACTATACAAGTACCGACATCCGATGATCGTTATGAAATCTTTATGACTCCACAAGACTTTCTAACTAGCATGACGCCAGGCATGAAGCAACCAGAGGGTATGTCGAATTAACAGCAAAAAAAATGAAATAAATGAATAAAAGTAATCTTATACAAAGAAAAAATTAAAAATAAATAATTTAAATAAATAATGTAATTTATTGTACATTTTCTTATATATATTAATTATTATTGAAAACTAATATGTCAGTCTCTTTAATTAAACTTATTTTTACTTATAGGTTTGGGACTTGACCAATATCGCCGTTATGATCCGAAGGTACATTTTTTCGTATATAATGTATTTAAGGATTAGGATCTAAAAATTGAAATTTTGAAAATTTAAAATGAAAATTACAACAAAAATGAAATAACATTAATATTAATAATATAAAATATAAATATGAAAAAATATTAAACCAAATAACCTAAATAATAAATATATACATATATATATATGTGTATTTAAAAAAACTAAATCAATTAGAAAGAAAATAATAAGAAACAAGAAGAAACGTTAACTGTGGCTGTATCGAAGTTGTCATACTCTTCACAAGCATTTCTTATAGCATAAAAGTGTATAAAATGATCTTGATCTAAAATTTTCAGCGGTCAGTTAATATAGAGGTACAATCTAAACAATTTCAGCCGAAATAGTTGCGTTGCATTGGAAAATTATCTGTGCAAATTTTTTTTTTTTTTTCTTTTTTTTAAACAGTTGGCTTGGACAGTGATCTATGCTAAATTTCGTGAAAATATCCTGTCAAATAAAAAAGTTTTTCATACAAGAACTAGATTTTGATCGTTCAGTTTGTATGGCAGCTATACGCTATAGTGATTCGATATCGGTGGTTCCGACATAAGAGCAGTTACGCGGAGAGAAAATACCGTGTGCAAAATTTCAGAACGTTATTTAATAAAATGATGGACTAGTTTGCGTATATGTATACAGGCAGACATCGCTATATCGACTCAACTAATAAAAATTACATAACAAATTAAGACAATAATGTAAAAAAATTATAATAAATATATTTTTGTGTCAAAAATTATATAAAAACTAAACTAAAACTTAATATAATATTCCCATAAAAAATAATTACCATAAATAATAAGTTAGTGTAATGGGTAAATAACTCTGAACTACCAAGTAAACTATTTTTAAGCCACTTACAGCATCATTTTTGAAAACACCGGCCCAATTTTCCTCCCTGTATCTAATATCACAAAAACCTTTTTTCTCCTCACCACCTATTGGCTTGGACAGTGATCTATGCCAAATTTCGTGAAAATATCTTGTCAAATAAAAAAGTTTTTCATACAAGAACTAGATTTTGATCGTTCAGTTTGTATGGCAGCTATATGCTATAGTGTTTCGATATCGGTGGTTCCGACATAAGAGCAGTTACGCGGAGAGAAAATACCGTGTGCAAAATTTCAGAACGTTATTTAATAAAATGATGGACTAGTTTGCGTATATGTATACAGGCAGACATCGCTATATCGACTCAACTAATAAAAATTACATAACAAATTAAGACAATAATGTAAAAAAATTATAATAAATATATTTTTGTGTCAAAAATTATATAAAAACTAAACTAAAACTTAATATAATATTCCCATAAAAAATAATTACCATAAATAATAAGTTAGTGTAATGGGTAAATAACTCTGAACTACCAAGTAAACTATTTTTAAGCCACTTACAGCATCATTTTTGAAAACACCGGCCCAATTTTCCTCCCTGTATCTAATATCACAAAAACCTTTTTTCTCCTCACCACCTATAAAACATGCTCTCTACTTACAGGTTGCAGGCGAGGTATTTGTGACAAAAAGTCATTAATAAAGAAATAACAATAACCATAAAAAAGTCGGCTGTAATTGTATGAATAAACGAATGCTATGTGTACCCCCCACTAGTCTATGTTTATAAAGATTCTATATACACCGTTATAATACGAATTAACTTATTTTGCATGTAGCACTAGTATGAATGTGCGTGCAAGGCAAGCACGTCTAATTAGCTTGGCTTGGAAGCATTTTACTGACCCCAAAAACTTGTCCTTAACAAGAAATGTATTAGATTTATAGACATGAATGCTCTTGCACTAATTTAGCTGCTTTCGACACTTAACTTTTTCGAAACTCTTTGTATGCCAAACTATGCCCTTTATTGTTTAACCCGTTTTTGTTGAATATTTAACAAAAAAATATTATTAAAAAAAAAGCAGTACCGTTAACCATTTAACATGTTTGATTTTTGTGTTTTTGAATTTTGTCTTTGTTTTTATTAGAAGAATTTAGCTAATTAATTTTTATTTTATTTAGGATGTTGCTGAGTGTTTGAAGCTGCATTTGGCAAAGGACAGCATTTTCTACAAATTGGGCTCCTTTGGTTTAATTACCTTTTCGGACTACATATTCTTACTAACAGTGCTCTCAAGTGAGTTCTTTATGCTTTTTATATTGAAAAAAAAAAATTAATTAAATAATAAAAAAGAGATGTATTACAAAAATTAAATATTGAAAAAAAATAAATTTTTTTTTAGATTAAAATTACAACAAGAATGGACTAATTAAATATATTTTGCGTTTATTAAATTTATTTTATTTTTTTTATTATATTTATTACGAATAATTTTTTTCTTTATTTTAAAATTGTTTTTAATAATTTTAGCTTCTCGTCGTCATTTCGAAATCGCTTTCCAAATGTTCGACTTGAACGGTGATGGCGATGTGGACAGTGAAGAGTTTGAAATGGTCGCCGATTTGGTGCGTCAACAATCCACCATCGGCATCAGGCATCGTGATCATGCAGCTACCGGCAATACATTTAAGGTATGAGCGTATTACCTAATTATTTTATTTTTCCAATTTGCTTGTAAAATACGTATGTAGGAGTAGATTAGTCTTCCTCGTTGCCACAATTATCTGTCGTTATTATATTTTATTATTGTATTGCCTATATTTGTAAATATGTATGTATTTGTCATACTTTAGTCTACTATATGATCTCCTAATTGTAAAATGTATTTTCTATATCTTTGCTCTTTTGCATATCTTTTGTAAATAACGACTAATGCAAAACTGTCACACCACCACCACTACCACCACTGTAACCACAACTGCCATAACTAACAAATGCCTAATCACAAATATCAATAATTAATATTTTACCTACTAAACCAAAGCCCATGAAGGTATATACTACTTTGGGTAACTGTATAAGTATTTTGCTTAACTAATTCGAAATTCACCTTTTTCACCATAAGCCTACTTTTTGTTAATTAACTTTTCATTTCTATTTATGTTTATTTGTCGCTTTCAGTCAAAATCACCTACATTCTCAATCACTAACTGATATTTTCTCTTTGTGTTGATAACGGTACTACTTTGTTTACCTAATCTAAAATTCACCACCGTACTTTACCACTTTCCATTAGTTCAATTTTTACTCCACAACTCACATTTTCGTTTTCGGTTATTGGTAACTAGGGAAATTAACTAATTTGAAATTCACCTTTTTCACCACAGCCCTACTATTTGTTAACGTTTATTTTCGCTTACTGTTGAAATTAAATTTTGGCCTAAAAAATGATATGCTCCCACTAACATTGTACTATTTTGTTTACCTAATTTGAAATTCACCACCTTTAATTCTCACCATTCCTTTTCACTAATCATTACTTACTCATCAACTCACATTTACGTTTTGGTTTAATGGAAGCTGGGTAACTGTACAACTATTTTGCTTAGCTTATTCGAAATTCCCCTTTTTTACCATAACCCTATTTTTTGTTATTTATTTTCGCTTACTGTGAAAATTAACTATGAATTTTTTTTATAATTGTTAAAAAATTATATTACTCGACTAACATTCTACTCTTTTGTTTACCTAATTTCAAATTCACCACATCTCATCTCCACCTCACATCACCACTTTTCATTTCCACCAATATTTATTTGTCGCTTTGTGTAAAAATTAACTATATTTTCACTCACCCATTCACATTTCCGTTTTGTGTTAATAACGGTACTTTTCAGTTCCCATTTGCACGCTTTAAATTGTCGCTCATTTTCGCTCATTAAATTGGCTAAGCGGCTTATGTTGACCACTTGGTTGTCAAATTAATAATATACTTGAATGTAGAGTTTTTGAAACTTCAACTTTCACAGGGTGTGAACTCGGCGCTCACTCACTACTTCTTCGGCCCGAATTTGGACCAGAAATTAACCATACAAAAGTTCATACAATTCCAAGCCCAACTGCAACGTGAAATCCTAACGTTGGAATTCGAGCGCAAAACTCCGAATAGTGAGGGTCTGATAACGGAGGTGGACTTCGCTGAGCTACTGGTGGCCTATGCTGGCTATTCGCATAAGAAGAAGTCACGCAAGTTGAAGCGTGTCAAGCGTAAATTCAAGGATAACAATTTGGGTATCTCCAAAAAAGATTATCTCGATTTCTTTCACTTCTTGAATAATATTAACGATGTGGACACCGCACTGACGTTCTATCACATTGCGGGCGCATCGATTGATCAGGCTACACTCAAACATGTGGCCAAAACTGTGGCTATGGTGGATCTAAGAGATCATGTGATCGATGTCATATTCACGATTTTCGACGAAGACAGTGAGTACAAATGGCATTTTGTTTTTTTTTATTTTTCGAACTTTTTTTGTAAATAACTTTTATTCGAAATTCGCAGACGATAATCAGCTGAGTAATCGCGAGTTCGTGGCTGTGATGAAGAATCGCTTGCAGCGTGGTTTGGAAAAGTCGAAGGACACCGGTTTCATCAAAATGATGCGCTCGATGTTGAAATGTGCCAAGGAAACAAAGCCGGTGCTTTTGGATCTTTAAACGAGGAAAAAAGATTTAGAGAATTATTCAACGACTGCGCTTTCTAAAAGCTCACCACTTTTAGTTAATTATGAATATTTACCATTTGTGTACACTTCCTATTTACTAAACCAGTTTCTATAAATAGTTAATCTTAACATAACCTAGAATTATACTTTTTTATTTAATTTGTTTGTTCGATAATAAATATGCAATGCAATCGCGTTAAACTCTGGTTGTTTTTGTTTTTGAGACTTCCCGTTATCAAAATAAATCATGTCCAGGAATAGGTTTGGTTAGTTAAATAGCATGATTACGCGAGAGGCCACGAAAAATCCCACTTGGACAGCTGGAGAGGCTTCTCCGTTGTGATGTCTAGAACTCCAAGGTATAGATTAAAAAAAAAACCCGTTGTTATCGACAAAACTGCACTTCGTTCCCACGACAGTCGGGTCTAAGTAATCGGAACGGATCTGGATTATTATCCGGCCTAGTTCCAGTTAAGTACTGGAAGATGGGAAGAGAAAGTATCACCAAAACCTCACTTCTTGTTAGATACTTATATATCGTACAACGCAAAATCTACTCTTAGCGTTGACAATCGCGATATCTTCAGCACCTATTTTCTTATTTTATTATGGGACAGACTTGCCGACTAAGCTGGTATCATAAATTAGGGATCTAACTTACAAAAATAGTATCGCTGTTTGCAAGATCCTCAAGAATCAGTGATTGAGAATACAGTCTGAATTAACCGCTTATATTTTATTGGTTTTTCCTCAGAACTGGATGAGATTGTAGGGTAACCTATCTGCACAGTTGATAGGGTGGAAGAGAAAGAAATCCATTATTTTTGCATTAAATTGAAGATTTTATTTAACACCGATAGAAATAATCGGTTTACTATAGGTCAAAAATAAGTAAATCGTTTTTTTCGATGATTTGTTTATATTTTTAAAGTAATTTCTTAATGACACTGTCAGAGAAACCCTAGCCATCTGATGGAACACAATTCTTCACCTATTATCCAAAACTGTTCGCTTCAGGGCGATCGTCTCCTTCAGACTGTCCAAATATTGACAGTAAAGGTCCGAATGAAGACTTTGGCCTTAGCCGAGCATTTCCTAGCAGATGATTCCCTGACCGTCTAGACCAGTTTAGCCCCCGTTTGCATCAGCTCGCCGTGTTTCAATCATGACTGTTTTCTTTTGATCTTGTCGTAAGTGACCCTCTGCTTACAATTTTCGAATAGACTAGCACTTATAACTCCTTTATAATTAATGAAAATTTGTTTAAGTGAAATAGGTTAGTGGCTGTTTGACGACGCACCTGGACTTTTAGGATACCCATTCTGATATCACCGGGACTGAAATTCCCTCAATACATCAAGGCATTATTTCACTATCTTTGACGAAACCCCAAGAGACTTTAGTGATATCAAAGCCTATGGTTATAAATGCGTCCCTGTCCACCTCGCCCCTTCCCACTCTTCTCTGGAAGGGCAGGCAGTATTGGGGACTGAATTTAAGTTCAATTCTGTAGGATTTTCATCAGCTATTTTTTGCCAAGGCCTGACTCGAAGCAAGATTGTCCGCATAGACTTAGATACATCCACACTGGAGAAAGTTTTACGGTTTGATATATTTCGACCAGCTGAAAACGGAAAATTATCTGCTCACCGAAGTGTTCTCTCAATAAATGCATGGATTGACGCGATGTGTGGGAAGTGACGCCGTGATTTTCAGTTGAATATTATCCAATAATGAATGCTGGGTCTCAAATTGAGATGATATTGCGAATAGTACGCTCAGTGGGCCGATCATGTTGACCATAAGTAGAGCGAAGCACGCGAAACACATTCTTTAGAGAACATGAATTTTCATAAAAAAGTTGAGCGATTTGTAAACTTTGTTCAGGCGTAAGTATTTGCATGATGAAATGCCAAACAATACTGAAGAAAAATAAAATGACGGCTTGACACCACTCACGCATGATCCGTCCAAACAAGGTTATTGTAAAAAGTGCCTCTAGTGGGATCACCCGTTCTATCCTTTATTAGGGGCGACTAATAGGGAGGTTTCCCTTTTCCAGTTTAAAAATTTTCCCCTCCGGAAAGTTGCAAGAACTTTTTCAAAACTGAAAAATATGTGTTTTTATTTTCTTTTTGTTCTTTATTTATATATTTAAAAACGGTTCAATCGGTTTATGCTGTCGCAGTTGACAGAAGTTCTCTGTGTTCTTTTATTATGCTTAGAAATTATTAAAAAAAAAATTATTTTTTAAATAAAACTCAATATTATTTTACATATTTAGTGTACATTGATGAGTTTGGTTTAAAATAAAATTTATGATTTTTTACATAAAGTGTTTTTATACCAACTATTCCCACTTGCATTTTACTAATTAGTTAACAGTGTTGGTCAAATAATTTTTTGATCTTCATTTTAATATTCAAAAAATTGATTTATTAATTATCTCTCTCTCATATACATAACTATATATTTACTTAGTTTGCTTTTGTTTTTAAATAAATATTTCTTTCTCATTTTACTACGCTTAATGATCGTAAGAAATTCATATAAATATAATTTACGATTTTAAAAATTTACTTTTAAATTTAAAGGCAATCTGTTGAATTAATTCATCATAAATTTCTCTCATCTCAGTTAAATTTATATATATATATATTATTTTTTTGTTAATTTTTTCTTTTTTTTTATATTTCAATTAAGTTTTGTAGGACGACAATGTTGCTGCGAGAATTAGAACCTTCAACGCTTAGCGTTAAGGTTGTTCTTTTGTGTTTACATTTGCATTATCTTACATAATTAGATTTTTGTGTGGCTGTTTATGAAACTAGTGACTAGTGTTTGTCAGTTTCATAAAATTTACAAAAAATTCTTTTTAAAAATTCATTAAAATAAACTTTTTCGTGTTTTTTTTTTGACAACTTGGTGTCAATAATGTAAACCTTTGTTTTTGTTTATATATTTTTATATATACTTTGAGATATTTACTTTAATAATGTGTAAATAATGTAAACGGAAGAATAGCTATAATGTTGTTAGCCTTTCAAGTAATTTGTGCATAACTTGGTTGAGAATTGCAATTGGATATGTGAGATTATTCGTTTCGGTTAGATATATGTATACCCTCCAGCGCTATACTCAATGAGGTGTTATTGCTGATGAAATTCACTGTTAAAATTACTAGATGTCGATTTTGAATGGCTAAGTATTCGAAAAGCTCATTTGTTCAGAAATTTGTATAGTCGTTAAATGGTCTTGGTCTTAACTGAACCCCAAAAACTTATAATACTCCAAACATTTTGTGTAAAGGCCGTTAGTTTCCTTGATGTCGAGACGTATATTGACATACGAGGTCTCTAGCAGCGACTTTCAGAGCAAGAGATAAATTTATGGATCTCTTAGGAGTCTTTTGCGATATTGTCAATCAAATATTCCAGTAGCGACTTTCAGAGAAAGTGAAGAATTTCGGATTTGTCAGAGCTCAATGTTAGAGCCGTATCACTTTTCCGATGATAAGGAGATAAATGTTGGATCTCATACTTTTAGCGATATAGGCGCTGTGAACGAAACAAATCGGCTCAGCAGATTTGTGCTGACTTCAAATCATACATGGGCTTAGATCCATTTTAAGCAGTCCTTGGCAAAACAAAGGACTTATAGATTATTAAGCATAAACCTCAATACCTACCATAACTTGAAAAGAATCTTGGAAATCAATCAAGCTGAAGCTGTGGCATTCTCTCTGACATTTTAAACTGTATTTTGGTCTAATTTGAAGTATACCAAGAATTGCAGTATCATACAGAAATAAGCCCTTACCAACTTGGATTGAGTCTTCGGCTAACTGTGACCTCATTGGGGATTTGAGTCACAAAATAGTTCGTTTTTTTCTGGAAGCTTTTACCGAAAGGGTCCTTAAAAATTTAGGTTAATTCACAAAATAGTTCGCTTTTTCGTTGAAGGTATTAAAAGGGTCCTTATCAATTAAGGTTAGATATTCAGCTATGTTCGTAGGTATCGACTCACGAAACGGTTCGTTCCATGGCTGAGTGGGCAGTTACTGAGAGCTATAAGTCTCAAGAATCAGTCCATTCTTTTATAGAAGTTTGCCCGTTTTTCGAAAGTAGATTAGTTAAGGAAGTATTATTCGACATTGTATAATTCCTTGCGTACTACTGCTGTGCATATCAGGAAGCCCCCTTGCATACTTTCTAATTCTAAGCTCTATCTAAAGGAAGCTTTTGAGCGAATTCTAAAAAGTTCTGAACTGTTTTCTACTTTTTTTCTACTTTATATATAAACTGCTACCGTTATCTAAAAGTGTAAGTAAAAATTTTGGAGATCCTCAAACTATCTTCAAATACTCAAGCTCAATATGGCAACAAATGTGATAGATTACTGCGGGATCGCCGATTTACGAAAGTTGAAAGATTGAAGTTGGCTCCTGACTTTTAGTTAAAAGGAGACGGAGAAGGAGGTTTGCTTCCGTAAACCAAAAGTGTAAGTAAAAATTTTGGAGATCCTCAAACTATCTTCAAATACTCAAGCTCAGATAGATTATTGGTAAATTGTCGCTTTACGAAAGTTGAAGGATTGAAGTTGGCTGCTGACTTTTAATTAAAAAGCGACCGAGAGGAAGCGACGAATATGACTTTCCTATATTGCGATTGCGATTGCGCTCTTTGTAAAGCTCCAGAGCTACTAATTTGCAGGACCATTTGGGTTGGATTGCCTGATTGTCAATTTCCGAAAGATGAAGGGTTGTATTGAGCGAAGGCAAGGTTTCATAAAAAGCGACGGATTTCGAGGCCCGATTGGATTTCGCTGGACTACAGATATTTTTAAATATTGGAAATTTCAACCCGTGATTGCGGAGTGCGGAAGGATTTCAAGAACCGTTCGCATTAGATTTGTTTATGGGTTTCTTAGCATATATGTATATAAATTCCAATGGATTTACGGAAAACTGCCTGATTGTCAACTTCCGAAAGCTGAAGGGTTGCATAAAGTGAGCTTTTAACATTTATTCTAAAGCTGTGGACGAATACTTGTTGGATAGCCAATATCTGTTGGGCTCACTGTCCAGAACTTCATAAAATCAGTCCGCAAATCCAGTTAGATTGGATTTTGCTTCAACTCGTGTATTTTAAAATATCAAAAGTCTCGAAATGTGATAGCTGAGTGATCTCTGAGGAAGCAGAAGTCTTAACAATTTTCAAGGCCTCTTCGTATTAGATCTCTTTATGGCTTTCTTAGTATGTACCTAACTATGTAAATTCCAATGGATTTACGGAAAACTGCCTGATTGTCAATTTCTAAAGGAAGAAGGATTGCATTGAGCGAAAGCTGTTAACATTTATTCTACGAAAGCTGTTAATATTTATTCTAAAGCTGTGGACGAATACTTGTTGGATAGCCAATATCTGTTGGGCTCACTGTCTAGAGCTTCATAAAATCAGTCTGATTGGATTTTGCCTCAACTTTAGATTTTAAAATCCCAGAGGTCTCGAAATGTCTTCGCTGAGTGATCTCTGAAGAAGGCTTAACAATTTCCAAAAATTCCTCGCATAACTTTTCTTTATGGCTCTCCTAGCATATATCTAACTTTCAAATTCAACACATAACCACAAATTGCAATTCTCACCGCTTCGCCTGCTAACAAATGCGAGCTAATGTGCGTCTCAATGCTCTATTATGTTAAAAATTATAACGGATGCAAAATAGGCAGGTCTCGGTTTGGTTGTTTGGTGGTACTAGACACATGTTTCGTTTTACATACACATACATATACAATATATATAAATTATAAATCATTTGCTTTTGTTTTTGGTTTACATTTCAAATATAGTACATACAAATATATATACATATAAGTAGTACATAAGGTAGTGTACATTAACATATAAAGATACATAAATATAGGCGCATATGCATACATATGTACTTATGTATATACACATGCATATGCGTGTAGGCAATTATTTACGCTATAAATTAACAGTAACAAAGTAATAAGAAGTATTTTAGCTTGCACTTAACTATGCGCTTAGTCGCCGCCATTCATTTACCACCATTTAACTAATTAATTTTAACATGTTTTGTTTTTGTTTTGATTTTAGCTGTTAACTTGAAGGCTAAGCCTCATTAATCAACGAATTCGACTAGGGGGTACGTACATAACGGTTATAAAATTCTATCAAAATTTAACCAAGTAGATTTCTTTATCTAATTTCATTAGTTTTTTGTGTTTTTTTAGTTGTTTTTGTTTTGTTATAATTTATAATAATTTTTTGGGTTTTTTTGGCAAATACGTTTTTCTCATTGTCTCAAACAAAATGTTGTGTGCTCTTATTGTTGTTGCTATTGCAAAGCACATAACATGCAACAATTCCGTATGTGATTTGCTTTATGTTACATGTATACATTTCACGTGTGTGCGTGTGTGTGTGTGTTTGTTGTTCCAAAAATATCCTAAAATTGTTTTGTTGTTGTTTTTTTAAGTGTTTTTATTTTACATTTTCTTTTGTGTTGTTGGTTTTTCGTCAGTTAAAAACTTGATTATCGTCGGAAAGCAGAAGATGAAAAGTTAACTTCGGTTTCAAGTATTTAGTCCTACAGTCATACATACATACAATACATAAGTACAAGACAAGTGTATACAGTAAAAAAAAAAAATTAAACAGTTCCGCTAGTTTTGCTAGTCATTTTTTGTTTGTTTTTAAATTTTCTAACCATTATTTTCTTTTTAGTAATGTCTTTGTTTTCTTTGGCGTTTCCGTTTAAGTCTACATGGTGTTTCACATAAGAGAGAACGCTAGGAGCATTTATAGTCAATACAGTAAAGAGGATTGTGCTAAATTATTAATTTGGTGACAATGCAAATTTTTCTTCTTAATTTTTACTGTTGCCATTGTTGTTGTTGTTTTTGTTTTTTTTCATAAAAAATTTGTATTTAGTTACATACTTTCGTTCGATAGGGTAAAAAAATAAGTAAATGTTTACAAACATTTAAGTGCGTAAATAGCGCGTTAATAAAAATATAAATACGGTCATCAATAAATTTACAATGTCCAATCGCAGCGCTGTCGCATCGCCGCAATATGTATATTTCTCCTCCTGAAAAGATATTTATACAAAAAGATATATAAATAATAAATAAAACAGAAACAAGTAAGGAAGGTAAATAGGGGAAACTCTGCTTCATTCGTAACTGTAGGAAAGGAGGAGGTTTTTAGCCTCACTCTTAAACGGAATTGGCCCATTGATCTCAAACTTCCTTAATCATAGATATATTGGGTCCAGTCAAATAGAAAAATGTTCGCCTGGAAAGTCTTTTAGAAATCCTAGAAATACAAACTGGGAAATGATTCGCGAGCGGCTCCGACGAACTCTGCCATGCGCGCCGGGGGTAGACTCACTGACCACCAATGATCCGGTGAACGGGTGGGTCGAAGTTTTCAGTTCGGCATGTAAAACTGCACTGGAGAGCACCTGTCGACAGAAACCACCAAAAGGTAGGATAGAGCGCTCTGGTGAACTACGAGTATAGAACTCTCGGAAATCAGAGCGTTCTGCAGACGTTTATTCAACAAGGTCCGTGGGAGTGGGTCAACTGACGACAGGGAGTTGTATAAAATGGGACTTACAATATATGTATGTACAAGTCCGAGTTAAGGAAGGCAAAGAGGACTTCATGGAAAAGCTTCGGCGAAAAAGTGAAAGAATGCCATGTGTCCTGAAGTCTAGAGGTAAATTCTCGGAAAGAACCCCATCTATCCCGGTTATCTTAAGGAAGCAAATGGGAAGTAGGCTCTGAGCAGTGAGGATACATTTTGGGTGCTTCTTAATGCTCACCTCCCGAGCAATACGTTCTTTAGGGGGATATCTCTCGGACGCAAGAAGATTGCGTGGTCTTTGCTGACCTTCTGGATGAGCTGCACTTGACCTGGGCGAACAATTCGTTCAAACTTTTTAAGCCCCCAGGGCCGGATGGCTTCATAACAGCGCAGCTGCAACAGGCTGTTAAGGTGTCATGCAACTGGTTTTCACCTATCTATGCGAACTAAGTAAGACTGGTTCAGATCCCGGAAGCCTGGAGACGAATCAGAGTCACGTTCATCCCGAAGGTCGGCAGGGGCAGCACATTACGGCCAAGAACTTCAGGCATACCTTGACTCTACTCCTAGAGCCTCTGACTCTGCAACACCATAGTCAAGCTCATTATGTTCTATGGAGTCTTTATGGATCAAGCCTTGATTATTGTTACTAAGGCCGCAAATATTCCACAGATAATTTTGTGAAATCCTGCCATTGCCAAGTTGGCAGTCCTCGCTCGGATAAAAATTTGGTAATAAAACCTGAACGTAAAGAGTGGTAGTTCAAAGGCCATAAGATTTCATGTTGGCTTTAACCTGTCGCTCTTTTGCTTAAGGAAAGCTGTGATCTAAGGATTCTCTGAATCATTTTTAACTGAACTCCGACAAAATAATGGGTTCATCTACAACATTTCGTAAAGCGACAGACTAAAACAAATTCATAAAGTGCGAGTGATTCGAAAACTACATAATTATATACTCTTCAAATCTGACACTCACAAGAAAACCTCTACTAACTTCTTATATACATTACATTGGTACATAAATTTACCTCTGGGTGCTGGGTGAAACATTCCTCCAGACGCCGTCGCTCGTAGAAGCTCATATTTAATTTATAGCATGGAAACTCTATATCATATTCTAAACGTTCGGGTTCCGTGCTCAAACGCATACCTTTCGATGGCATCAAAACATTTACCACCACCAACAAAAGATTGGTATTCGGTATTTTCTTTAAATAAAACGGTCGTGAATATGGCACTTTTATTTGGTCGCTTATATCTTCGAGCGAATTCGGTTGTAAGACATAGAGTGTTGAACGCGTATCGCATGGATTATAGACTGGATCGGGTTTCTTCTTCTCAAATAATAATTTGCCATCGTCACTCATGTCTTTGTCTTTTTGCGGTTGACGTGGAAACGCATCCGGCGCCGCTTCGTAGTCGTCATCGATCTCGTCCGAATATTCCAAGACTGAAAATGTGCAAAGAATAATTATGAAGAATATATACTACTTTAGTAGTCAACTTACATGGCGCGCCGTCCGCCCACCATTTGATGCGCGCGTATTGCCAGAAGAGCTGCGCGACCAACCAGCGCCAGCCTATGCTCAACAATCTGATGGGCTGTATTTTGGGAGAGTTGGAAATTGTAATAGAGTTTCTTTATTTCTTGCGCCGTTGTGACTTACGTGCAGTAGAGCTTGCGCGTCGCTGGAATCGTCGACTTCCTCGCGACATAGCGCTTGATAGTCGTAAACATTGATGGCTTGGAAGAAGCTCTTCTCCACCATTGCCGCCATAACGTCACCTTGGTGTTCGCCAAAGAATTTCCCAGTATGATTGACATTTTGCGCTATCACAATATATGCATTATTGTCTATGACGTAGCAATCTATCTCGTCGCTCGTACAGGTCTTTATGCAACCATTGCACTGGAGGACATTTTCAAAAGAAAGAGGCGTTGAATAATTCGAAAATTAATAGGTAAATGAAACAAGTTTACGATCTGCCACTTACATTATCTATCGAAGTGATATTGAAGAAACGGTCCATCATACGTGCATGTGAGAATTGAAAGCCGACCACACATGCGGGTGCCTCTCTACCGCCATCACGTGGAAATATCGCATGCGAAGCGGTAACCATCAATTCGTTATCCTCCATTGGATCACTGGCATGCTTCACCATGTACACGAAGCTTTCAGTGCGCTCTTGATGATGCTGCAGTATGGCGCTCTTGTACCAAGTCTCGTCGATCGCTGTCGTATGATAGTCGCCAAATTCACGATCATTGTCCACTTCAACCTCACCGTAAATGAATTGCCAACGTGTCAGGCCGCTCATGGTGGCCGCAAAACGCAACGAACCGCCAAACCCCTCTATCAGGCTACGTTCCTCTTCATTTGCGAATTTCCACTCACCATAACTAGAGTTGGTAACCTTGGCATCGAAGATGAGCAGTTGCACGAGCTCCTTGTTGCAGTAGTAGGCATCTTCGTCGAGCGTTATGCGGCCGCAATTTACTACAGTGGAAAGGGTTCACAAGTTACATTAATTACAAACAATACTGTAAGAAGACTATAAATACAATCTGTAACACTTACTTTCATCCGTGTCATCATGGTCTGAATCGTCTTCTTCGTACTGTTCGGACCATTTCCAGTCGTTTTGTAACATCTTGGCAAGGAAATGGCGCAACTCAGCTTCAGGCGTTTTGAATTCATGGCCTTCCAGGTAGTGGTACTTGCAATAGACCCTAAAAAGTGTTGGTCACCAACTTTAGAATTGTTCACACTTTGTATTTTTGCCAACAAACTCACCAAGCGGGATGCACTTTCCAGTTTTCGCCGACAAAATAGTCCGATATATTCACTTTCATATGCTTGTTCTTCATCACCTCTTCGCCCACCTTAATCCAGGTCTTACCATATTCACTTGGCAATACAATGCCCAACGAAAAGGGTGTATTCGGTAGTGGCGCGAAGAAATAATCTTGTTTCTCCTCGGATACGCGACGCATATTGTCATAGTGAAACTTTACGCTTATATCCTTGAATTCACCTGATTGATATTGGACCATGGCACTACGCAGCTGCAGTATGGACTCACCCGGTTGGCGTGGTTCCAAATCCTCATAAAGGTGCTCCACTTCCGTGAAATCTATACTGTTGTAATTGGGATTGAGCATACCAGTTTTCTAATGAGAGAAGAGAGTATTTTATTTCATAAATTTGTGGTGCTAAGCTGTGTTAACCTACCGAAATCGGACGTAAATCTGGATGCAGCAGCATGTAACCGTTATTGGAAACCACATATGAGTAGCCATTTACACCAAGCTGTAAATAGAGTCGAGCAAACTCTTAATGTTTGATTAACATTTTTTTTTTTATTTTTTCAATAAAATATTTTCACTTCGTAAAATGCTGATTTTTCTGGCCTATATTGGAAGTTAATAGTTCCATTGAACTATTAGCTCTTAGCAGGGTTCACTTCGCGGCAAGGTAAGCTGTTCTAATACTATCCAGTTCTTAATACTATCACGTTGACATTCAAGTGGTGGAGCTAAAAATTTTGGAGTACATAACTTGTCAAATTTGCAGGAAGGAAGATAGGATGGAAACATTTGAACACTTGCTCTTCTACTGTCCACTTTAAGATAATAGTTGACATACTTTCGACGAACAAAAATCAAACTCTAAAAGTCACTCATTATTCCCGTCCTGATATGTGGTGCAGAGGCTTGGACGATGTCAACAACGGATGAGTCGACGTAGCGAGTTTTCGAGAGAAAACTCCTTTGCGCATTGGCCACGGAGAATATCGCATTCGATGGAACGATGAGCTGTATGAGATATATGTATGACGACATTGACATAGTTCAGCGAATTAAAAGACAGCGGCTACGCTAGGTAGGTCATGTTGTCCGAAGATACGAAAACACTCCAGCTCTGAAAGTATTCGACGCGGGTACTGCGGGGGAAGAAGAGGAAGAGGAAGACCTCTTGGAAGGACCAAGTGGAGAAGGACCTGGCTTCGCTTGGAATATCCAATTGCGTGCGCTGTTGTTAACACGGCTATAACCGCTTAAGCGGTGTCTACGCTAGTAAAGAAGGACCTAAAGTAAATAAAGATAAAGTTAATATAATTTAGAAAGAACCCCTTAATTTACAGATCTAATCTAAAATTCCAATACTGACAGATACTAAACTGAATCCGAAGCTGTCTATCCAAAATTGTTCGAGAAAATAGTATATAGGGGTGGTATCTGAAAAAACACTACATGAACATTTTTTTGGACATTTTTCTCAGACTACTTAAGGTTTCGACACACTAGTTCTCAACTGGTTGATGAAAGTCAGGCGGAATTTAAATCAGACGGACGTAATATAATTCACATTACGGGTTGAAAGTTGAAGACATCTAAAAAGTCCAACTCTCTAAAGTTTCAATGATATCCTACACTTAAGTACCTTATAAGGCAGCGTTAGTTTATCGATATCCTCCACCGGCACATCGGTGCCAGCTACACCCAGCAGACGTGCTCGCTTCGAAGAGTTCTCATTGCGGTAGGAACGATCAAAGGCTGGCACGCCCACAGCGATCATAAGCCGTGTGCCAGTATCGTTAGGGCGCGGCTCATACTGCAATGAAATGAGGATGAAATATGTGTGTGTGGCTAGAACTTTCAATTAGTTGTATGGCTTACATACCGTTCGATCCGTAAACGAATGCGTCCATGTCGGCGGGTGTTCCTCATTTTGCAGCACCAACGGCGTGGCTATCACATCTACATACTTCAACACCTCCTCATGCACCTCGTCCAATGTCTGCACATGCGAATAGTAGCCACGATTCAAGCACGCCATCCATTGTATCTCACGCACCTTGGTCACTTCCTTGCCCAGCAAATAAGTAAATATGCGTATATTCATATTCATGGTGCCGTTCTCACCATTGCCCCAATTATATTTTTCGAATATTTCGGTGGTATTGCCAGCAACGCCATCGGTGACAACCATTATAGCTTGATTGCAGGTGGACGTCTCATTGCAACGGCGTTCGATATAGTATTTCTTCAGTAGCTGAAATGCCTTCTCATACGCCAACGATAGGTTCGCATAGCCCTCGGGTTTGATCTCCTCAATGGCATCATTAAACACATTGATATTCTCGGGAGTTGCCTGCACTAGCGCATCCTTAAAGCATGGTATTATATCGTGAACCTCCGCAGAGTAATTGAAAACCGTAAAAAAATCATTATTCGAGAAAGAATCCAAAATACTGCGTATTGTAAATTTGGCAACATGATTGCGGAAACCGGTCATCGAACCCGAATTGTCCAATAGTATGACAATATCCTTGGAGCAGGTGGCAGTCTCAATATACCACGAACGTTTGCGGCAATCGTAGGTGTCGGCATTCTCTGGATTGCCACGCCGCTGCCATTGTAGGCCGGGAAAATGGCGCAGTATGCCAGTGTCGGAGCCGAAATATTGCCACGACAGCGCGGGATCTGATTTGTAGTTTTGTTTGAAAACTTCATCCAGCGTTTCGGACCACATAATAGTCTTCAACACTTCTTTACCTAAATTATTAAGGAGTCAAAATGAATTTACAGAACATTTTATTCAATAATATTTGTATTTGAACTTACCGCCATCAAATATATTAGATGGTACATGGACGGAACTGTGTTCTGTATCAACAGATATATTATAAAAGTGCGTATCCGGATTTAGCGTAAAATTTAGATATCTATCCTCGTATTCCATCATACCATCCAGCAGCTCTTCGGCGCGTTTGTCATCGAATTTTGAAAATTTACTCGAATAATATTGGTAATTCTCCTCCGCATATGTGAAATTAAATACGAATTCTTCGTTGACTGCCTCGGCTTTTTGTTGTATGCAACGTACCGCATCCATTTTGCGCGCAAACATGCGTCCAACATTCGCTGTGATGGATTTAATGAGTTCGGTGCCATTTTTCAATTCGACGCGTGCATTGTATTCTTTGTATTTCTATAAAGAGTAAAGTATACCGTTAGCACTTCCTTAGTATTAGTTGCATTGTGTACTTACGGCTTTAATCTCTTGAGATTTGGTCATACGTTGCGCTAATTCCCACAATTCATCGCCAAACTGCATTGCCCATTTGCCAACGCTGGAAGGAGGTGCAAAAATAATATTTTACTAATTATGACATTTACTATGGACCTTGATAAAATACAACGTTTTTTCTGCTAAATTAGCTAAATTTGTTCTTATATTGCTAGGCACTTTTGCTCTGCTCACGAGAGCACCCTTAAACATCCCCTCCCCAGGGTTTTGAGCTGTGTTTGGGCCCCACCACGTAAAAAACCCTACCAATGAAAAGGAAACAATTGCCTCGGATATGTGACTCCCCTTTTAAAAAAAGTAGGTCATATTTTAGACAAATTTTATTTAAGAATGCATCACTCTTTCGGAAGTTCAATTGTTGAAAATGTCGATAAAATAATTGAAATCGGAGAGGCCGACCGTTTTGATTGCCTGGAAGTAACCAGTGCTTAATAAACTCTTTGAATGAGGCTGAATACCTACTTTGTATCTACTAATCGTGGTTGAATCGCAAAAAAAAAAAACAATCAATATCTGAAGTTACAACAACGTAAAGCCAAAGCTCAACCAATAAGAGTCGTGGTGAGCTAGCGCAAACGGTGGTGAAGCCAATGTTAACGGTCAGAAAGGTTTTGCTATGTGTTTGGTGAGATTCGTAAGGAATCATCCACTATGAGCAGATGCCAGAAGCTTCCAGAGTATGTGAAGAAGAATTGTATTCCATCAGGACAACGTCAGACTACACACATCGATAGTGACTTATGAAATTATCTTCAAAATGTCAGCAAGTTATTGTTCAAAATGGTATATACTTAGTATATTTTAGATAAGTTAGATAAGTCTAACTAGACCTTTCTTTTTACTAGACCTTGTACCATATATGGAACCCTTCGATAGATTCAAAAGCTGAATTTTTTTCGAAAAGAGTACAGTACAGAACAGGTCTCTTTGGACATGTTTGATCGTGCGAATTCCGATCCCACATTCATGGAGAGCTTTATAACTTTCGATGAGATATGGGTTTATGAGTTTGACATGCAAACAAGTCAACATTCATCATTGGAATGGGGGGAATAAGTAGCCGAAACCAAAAAACCACGTCAAAGCGGCTTAGAAATCAGAGTGATGCTCATTGTTTTTTTTGGTATTCGTGGCTTGGTGCATCATGAATTTGTTCCGGAGGCACAGATGGTCAATAAAGAGTTCTATTTGATCGTATTCATGGATTTTGCATGATTGTAATGCAACATCGCATCGACCCTCGATTGTGACCAAATTCAAAGCAAAAACGCAATAAATACCATCGATCGATCACCGTATTCACCAGATTTGACTCCGAGAGGTAGAAATTGCTGCTCCGCAGAACCCGTCGATCGAAGAGATAAAACAAAATTCGCTGAAGGAGCTGAAGACCATCCCAAAAGGTGCTTAATGAAGGTGTTTCGAAGACTTGAAAAATCGTTGGTATAAGTGTATCACATCTGGTGGGGATTACTTTGAAGGCGAAATAAGATACTACTAGTTCACATATTATACTAGTTCGATGTGAATCTGAGATTGTTATGATGCCTTGGACAATAATCCACGCCAAATTTTCAAAGTTTTCTTTATAAGGACTTGATTTTTTTAGTTCAATATGTAGAGCAGCTATACTACTGTGATCAAATTGAAAGTTGAATTTTGTTCATTTCATTTCCTTCAAAGTAATTATCACGAATAACCAATGCAGTATGAGATGGTGCATTATCGCACTTCTTTGTTCAATAAATTCGGAAATGGTAAACGAAATCTGTTTTTTTAATTTCAGAGGACCCAGTTCAGAGATATATAGGGATCAACGCAAAACGTGTTTTTTTGAGAGGAGCTCCCGGAGATCAGCTGTAGTTCCTTTCCAAAAAAACTATTTTTTACAAATAATAAGTCTTAAACATAACAATGAATCTGAAAGTTTTCTTAGAAGTATTCTGGAAAACTCGCTTTTTTGGGGGGTTCTAACTGTATGGTATATAACCCATGAAAGCATTGATTTCCTAACACAAAATATAAGAAATGTTAACCTACAGTAAATATAATGATGTGTGATCTATCGTATTCCAAATACCACCACTTGCATTAGCTTCAAAGTACTTTTACTAAGAGTACTCTAAATAAGTGTAACTTCCGAATTAAATATGCATTGCTGTCAAATAAGAACGTCCACAAATGCTGCAGTGTCGAACAAATGTACTGACAACTTTCGACCGAGTGAAGATAATGAAAAGCCAAATATTATTATAAGTGGCAACAATACATTTGGCGGGGGAGCTAGGAGAGTGCAAAGTGCAAACAATTTACATGCACCGCAAAGTTAGTGCCGTTATATGCCCCATGGGTACACACACACATACATAATTGAAGACAATTTAAGCATGCATGTATGAGTGTATGTTTGGGTGTGTGTGACTGTGCCAACACCCGCACACAAAAGAGCACATGCAGACACGTCTGCCGCAACAGCCGCGGGCAAGCAAACACGTCAAATAGGCACACAAAAGCCAGCTGCTCCGCAAGTCGGCAAGTCGGCAGCAACGTGGCAAACGCAAATAGCAGCCCCGCGGTGGGTATATGTTTATACATATGTATGTATGTATGCGAGCAAACGTTTGACACAGGCAAATATAAGTTGCATGCATATACGTATGTACATACATACAAATGCAGTGGTAAAAGGCAGAAAAAAAGCTGATAATGAAAATATACATACATATATAGGTATATATAATAATATATAACAATATATATGTATGTGTATTCAGCTGCTTATGAGCACACTGGGGCATGCCGTTATGCTGCTGGCGTCGCACTGACGACATGTCCCAACCGCTGTGCAGAATAAATGCTGGTGCAGGCATTGTTGAGAAAATCAAGTTAGCAGTGGAGCACAGAGTACCAGTCAGCTGATCACAGCAAACAGCTGTTATTTGTTTACAAACAAAAAATCCGTTAATAAAAAGTTGCTGATAAAATGGCGCATAAGCACAGTTGATGAATACGAAGGTAATGTCGAAAGCGTAGATGCAAAAATGAGGACTTATAATGAGAGCGCGTTGGTGACAACTGTGCAGAGAGTTTGAGCATGCAGAGCGCGCACCAGCGCCGCATAGCTAATGCGTGCGCAAATAAATGGCAATCAACAAGTGTGTTGTGTTGAGGTCATATTTGCGTGCTCTAAAGTGCTTCCATACTGCTTTATTGCGTTATTGCATTGCACATAATTTCGTTGCTTTTGCACATTTTCTTTGCTATCGTTGCGGCACACATTTTCGTGTTTTGAATCCCTTTTGTTTGTGTGCTCACTCTCCAGTTTGCTCTCTCCGTCTGCTTTTTCTCTATATCACTCTCTCTCTCTCCCTCTCTAAGTAACGAGCACACCGCTGCGTATACGCAACCTTATTTATATGCTTTGTTTTAATTCCAACAATTTATCCGTTGTTCATTTAGGCCTTTCATTTGTATTTAACCTGACGTTTGCCTTACAACAACAACAACAAAATAATACATACATTTAAACATAATTGAAGCAAGCCACAAAAACAAAATAATATTTTTATGGCTATTCATAAATCGAGGAGGAAACGAACGTTGGTTATATGTATATGCTTGTGTGTATCAAGCATATAAATGTTTGTGAATATGTATTATACGTATGCATGATATATATTTGTAGGTATATATGTACCTATGTTCCAGCCATACATATGGCGTCAGCTTTTTTATGGGCAATACATACACATATGCAAATATTAATTTTATCAGCTGCTCGATTTTCTGACTTTATTATTGTGTACTTTCTTATCACCTGTCTGTACATATAATCAAGTAATAATTATGTTAATTTTTCTTGTTGCTAATGCTTTGTTTACAAGCAATATATAATTAATAACGCCGTAATTTATTTTCGAATATTTATTATATTCACCCTGCTTAATAGAAAATTACACAAATAATAAAGTGTGCGCTTTGCCTCAAGTGCTTTGGCCCATTTATTAAATTTATATTATATTTTTAGATTTTGTTAGATATTTCCTTCATTTACTATTATTTTGTTATTTTCAGCAACGTTTCTTCTCCACTAAACCAGACTCTCAACACAACTAATACTTTTTGCTGTTGTTTTTGTGCATTTTTTGGATGAATTTTTTTTAGCATTTGACGTAGAAAGTGAAGCGCTTTCCACTTTTAGGTATTTAGATTATCATCACAACAAATCCGACATTTTTGTTTATTGACGTGTCCATTCTTCCAAAAGTGAATGAAATTTTCTTGTGAAAATCAGAGAATAATGCGATAGTCTTACGGCTTCAAATTCAATTGCTTTTTGTAAGCTCCCAAGCCAAAATACCTCCAAAAAGTGCACATGAAGTGACTGATCATAGCTCAGATTCTTGCGTCAACACGCGGATGAACTCATTCGGGTTTTTTCGATACTCTGCTCTCTCTAAAGATGCGCGTTATCCATTGGAGTAAACGTAGTGCTTAGCCGATCTAGGGTTGCAGGCTAAAATAACACCCTATATAAACGTCGACTGCAAAAACAGGTCGATTCGATAAGAAGGCAATGCTCTGTGTTTGGTGGGATCAGAAAGGTGTGGTGTATCATGAACTTCTAAAACCTACTGAAACTGTTAAAACTAATCGCTACAGACAACAAATGATCAATTTGAACCATAGATTGTCGAAAAATGATTAGTTTTGGCCAATACACCCAAAGCAAAGCACAATCGTTTCAGGATACAATCAAAATACTTCGCTGGGAGCTGCACATGCCGTATTCACCAAACTTGAGTCAGGCCGCTTTCCATTTGTTTTCATCACATATTGGCTGAGAAATACTTCGACTTCTACACAAAAGTCGAAAATTGGATGTCTAATTGCTGTGTTTCAAAAGACGAACACTTCTATTGGCATGGTATCCACAATTTGCCAGAAAGGTGATGATACGGAGACAAATGGTCCGACCACTATCAAGTGTTTCATTCATTAAGTAATTTCGTTTGATGACAGCAGCTGATCTTTTTGAATTTATTCGTAGCTAATTTTTCATTAAACCGCTTTACTCTTATATATTTGTGCACCTGATGTAGTAATAATAACTATTTCAAAAAATTTAAGAAAAATTTTTACAAACAAGATGTTTCAGAATTTTTTTAGAATAGTTATTGTTTGGTGCCCTATAGAAGCTGAAAGATCGAAAACAGCATTTCGGAACTTTCCCCTATCAAAAGGATAAAAATGCAGGTCAAGCATGGCGAAAATATTCTGATGTGTACGGTGAAGATGTGTTGACCGAACGCCATTGTAAAATTGGTTTACAAAATTTCTTTCCGACAATTTCCATCTTGAGGATGCAACACGTCCTGGAAGGACTCTTGAAGCCAAAGTGGATAAAACAAAATCGTCGAGAGAGATAGTTGGCGCAGATTGTGGGGTCTCCCGTTTTGTGAATTGGGCAGCGCAAACTTAAGTTCCCACCGTTGGACATGCTTTCGTTCGACCATATGCTACAAAGATGCTGATGCATGCTCCTTATCAGTTCTTCGTCGCCGTATTTGAATAACTCGACATATGCCGCTTTGTTGTTCTTCAGTCGCGTAATTGCTATTCGAACTTCTTCATGGCTGGACAATGGAAAGTCTGCTCCATCGTCATCGGTTGGGTGATCGGGCTCACCATCTCCTGATGTTATGCTTTTTTAGCAGACTGAAGGGTTCTACAGTCACTAGGTCATATCTGAGGGTTCTACAAGAGTATGCTTCGGTCTTGAAACTTTCCGAAAAGTAACGATTTCGTTTTCAGCTGTTCGTAAGGATCTTGAAATGCCGTCCCACAGTTCCCCTATACCGAGCTGTTGACGAGTGCTCTCATAGAGCAAAAGTGCTAGTCTAGTAGAAAATCGCTCGGTTGTCTGTTATGATTGCAGCTTCTTGACGTCGAACCTTCTTTGTGTTTGTTGACGTGCATTTTTTGCTGCACAGAAGCGATGCGTATCTTCGTTGCAAGAAAATAATGGTCCAAGTCAATGATCAAGTCTAAAACACTGGAGACGTGTCTATCACAACATGATCGATCTGGTTGGTGGTTTTTCGATCCGGAGACAGCCAGGTAGCGTGATGTATTTTCTTGTGCTGAAATCTAGTACCACATATAACAATATTCCAGCGAAGTCGATCAGCCTCTACCCATTTGGGAATGTTTCATCATGGAGGCTGAATTTACTCACCGTTGTGCCTCAGATACCTTCTTTGCCCACCCTGGCGTTAAAGTCGCCAAGCACGATTTTGATGTTGTGGTGGGAGCAGCTCTCATAGGTTGCCTCTAAGGACTCATAGAAGAAATCTTTGGCCACATCGTTCTTTGCTTCCGTCGGGTCGTCGTCGGCTCTTTTTTGCAGTTGATTTATATCATAGAAGTAAATATATCGATTCAGATTCGTGGACTATTAATTTTTGAATAAAACAATATTTCATTTATTGTCTTATTTTCTTAAGTTTCGGTCGTAAAAAGTTATTTTTAATCTAGTCTTTACAATAACACGCACTGCTCCTTCAATATAATCGCATAAATTGCTTATAAAAGTATAGCTGCGCAATCATTCGATCAATCGCATTTCGCCACACACTTTAAGCCCAAAGTACTTGAATCGATTATATATAATCCATTTAATTACATTCTTGTATTTGTTGATTAAAATTCACTTTCATTTAAAATCATTCAATTTCGAAGATATTAATTTTCAAATGCTCAGAAATGAGGAAGCCATACAATTCAATCATAAATCTTCCGAAAACAAAAACAAATATTTTAATCGACAAGCGTTTAACAATGCCACTAAAAATAGAACACACTGCCAACGGACAGCTACCGAAATAAGTGCAAACAAACAGCTTTATATACATATTTATATGGGAATATTAGTGTGGGTCGATTTTTGAAGGGCATGCAAAATTTTTGGAAAAAAAATATAAAAATAAAAAAATAGTTTCACAGCTGTTATAGATTTTAGGGAATTTACTACTTGACGACTGTAATTTTAGAAAATTATATTTTTTCGAAATTAATCAAAATCTTTAAAATCCGAGATTTTTCTACATTTTAAGTGGTGTAACCCCTTAAAGGGTAATATCCATTTGTTAATTCTAAAAACTCGATTTTTGTTTTCCATATACATGTGTCGAATATACATTAATTTGAGAATACACTCCAAAAAATTATTGTCGGCCCGATAATAGCTGCGGCGATATGATTGTAAGAATTTTTTAAGTTACTGTAATCAACTACCGAAAGTTTAAAATCTGTTACTCGAAACGCCGCTTTCGAAGTCCGTGAGGAAAACTACTCCAAAACAGCTGAACCAATCAGTTTGAATATTTCGACGAGCTTTTTTGATATATTTGTCAGGTAATAATGGAAGGTTTCAGACAAGGCGACTCCCTATCGTGCGACTTTTTCAATCTGCTGCTGGAGAAAATTATTAGAGCTGCAGAACTGAACCGAGCAGGTACAATCTTTTATAAGAGTGTACAGCTGCTGGCGTATGCCGATGATATTGATATCATCGGTCTCAACACCCGCGCCGTTAGTTCTGCTTTCTCCAGACTGAACAAGGAAGCAACGCAAATGGGTCTGGCAGTGAACGAGGGCAAGACGAAATATCTCCTGTCATCAAACAAACAGTCGTCGCACTCGCGACTTGGCACTCACGTCACTGTTGACAGTCATAACTTTGAAGTTGTAGATAATTTCGTCTATTTAGGAACCAGCATTAACACCACCAACAATGTCAGCCTAGAAATCCTACGCAGGATTACTCTTGCCAACAGGTGCTACTTCGGACTGAGTAGGCAATTGAAAAGTAAAGTCCTCTCTCGACGAACAAAAACCAAACTCTATAAGTCGCTCATAATTCCCGTCCTGCTATATGGTGCAGAGGCTTGGACGATGACAACAACCGATGAGTCGACGTTGCGAGTTTTCGAGAGAAAAGTTCTGCGGAAGATTTATGGTCCTTTGCGCGTTGGCCACGGCGAATACCGCATCCGATGGAACGATGAGCTGTACGAGATATACGACGACATCGACATAGTTCAGCGAATTAAAAGACAGCGGCTACGCTGGCTAGGTCATGTTGTCCGGATGGATGAAAACACTCCAGCTCTGAAAGTATTCGACGCAGTACCCGCCGCGGGAAGCAGAGGAAGAGGAAGACCTCCACTCCGGTGGAAGGACCAAGTGGAGAAGGACCTGGCCTCGCTTGGAATATCCAATTGGCGCCACGTAGCGAAGATAAGAAACGATTGGCGCGCTGTTGTTGACTCGGCTATAATCGCGTAAGCGGTGTCTACGCCAGTAAAGAAGAAGAAGAATAATGGAAGAAATAAGATTTTAAAAAATATTGGGTAGTCGAAAAAGTCTTTTCGTATTTCTATTTTGCAATTTTTCCGCTAGATACATTGTAGTGTAAAACTTCTCTGGTTTCTCGACGAAAAACTGCGACAAGTCATCTTCACAGGCTTCTCTTGAAGCCAACTTTACTCCATTAAGGGAGTTCTGCATTTCCAGCCAAGGTCTTCTAGTTTTCGCCGAGTCATCAAAGATGTTTGCGTTGTTCATTAAATTTTTCAAAGACAATTCATGTGGTACCCAAATATCGAGCTCCTTTTTGTAGTCAGCCTTTTTTAAATGGTTGAAAACCATTTGATTTTGAATTTTAAGTTTCTTAGCGATGTCATGTCCAATTTCATTGGTGGCTTGCGTGGCATTCTTCCCTTTTTTATACAAAAATTTCAAAATATAACGAATTCATTCATTATTTTCACTCATTTTTGAACAGCTATGATTTTTTTCAACTTCTCCGAATATTTTTTTTTATAATGGTTATAATAAAGCTTAAAATCTCACATTTCCAACACTATATGGTATGGCAAAATGTGATTGGTAGCACTGGAGATATAGGACTGCAACGACATCTACCGACAAAATACGAAAAGACTTTTTCGACTACCAATATTTGTTTTAAACATATTTATCCTCTTTCTGAAACTTAAAAAAATTACATAAAAAATACAAAAATGTAACTTCTACTCTCCACTAGGTTTGACCTCTAAAGAAACTGCAAGACTGGTTTATTGCCTTTTGTTTGATTGACTGTAGTTAAGCACGAATGTATGCAAGATAAACCCTTTTTAAACACGCGTCTAACAAAAGCACATTCATAACTCATCTTCAACAATTTATTTACACACACATATACATACATACAGACAGATGACAGCGCAACAAAATTGCATTTTGCAAAATGGTGCACATTTAATTGAATTTCAATTGAAATCAAATAACTAAAGTGGTAATGGTTACTCATACGCCACACACCACCCCACACACTCGAGCACACTCGCACGCACACATACAAGCGAACTCAATTAGCGTTATTACCAACACTGGCAGACAAGTCAAGAGTTGTCAGCGTTGTATGACAGTCGTGATGCATTCTGTTGGCAGTTGCGATATTTTATATTTCTACAATTGATGACACCTCCTTCATTCATTTAAGTGCACAAATGGAGCAGAGCAGAGCAAAACTCGTATGTGAGATACTGAAAGCGTTTGTATGGCGGCACACCTGCTTACAAGAACACATACCAACACATATGGCATGCAGCAGTCGCACAAAATATATAACGGAATAAATTACTGTATGTCAAGCGGACAGCGCGGCACTCGTCGTTTGTGTTTATGCATGTGTAGTAAGTGTGACGTCATAGCGGTAACCCTTTTCACTGTTTTTGTATAATAAATAAATTAAATTCTTTTTTGATTCATATTCAAGCATTTCGCTTGAAGCCACATCGATCACTCATGCATTCAATCAATCAATGATGATTATTTACACTTGAGTGTGCAAAGTTTGTCAGCTTGTTAGTTTTTTAGGTTGTCAATGTGAGCCCGACACTATGCTTATGTACATGTAATATGCCGTGCGCCGGCATTTTTGTCACTCGCAAAATGCTATTTGTCTATAAATATAGCAGATGATTGTCTTTTATCGATCCATGATGCCCGCTTGAAGTTATTTTGGAAATGAAGAAATATGGGGAAAAAGTACATAACTCTTAATGTGCATGTTTTGAACTTATTTATTGGACTATTTAGTTTCTCTAAAAAGTACTGCTTCTAGAATTTGATATTTATTTAAGAATTACTATATCTCGTACACCCTTCTATAGTGAGTTTAATAATAGGGGATACTAAATACCGATATAAAAAAAAATATATAAATAAAAATACTATTAAATTTGGATGGAAAATCGGGAAAATTGCGGGAATCTGGACAGACGAGATCATCGTTGACAACTAAGACCTCTTAAAGGACTCAGAGAGGACTTAAAAAAGAAAGCAAGGTCATATTTTTTTCTGCTCTTTAGACATTTCTCTTGTGTAAAGCTTGTCATTTCATCATGGAAAGATATACGATCCAAAAACGAGTCAAAATTGTTAAAATTTACGACCGATATTCCGAGTCAGAAGTCAAGAGAGAGTCAACTTTAAGAGCGCTACGTCCAATTTATGGTCCTCATAATCGCCCTGTCAGCTCAACAATTGAGCGTCTAGTGAAAAATTTGAATCTATAGGCATAGTACAAAATGTTCCCGCGCCACTGAGACAAAGAAGTGTCCATAGTGTTGAGAATATTGCTGCCGCTAGGCATCGATTGAAGGAGAACCAAATCAGTCTCTCATACGTCGTTCTCAAGCGTTGGACATCTCTGTGACGTCGTTGCGGTGAATTTTGCGAAAAGATCTTGACCTGCATCTTTACAAGATAAAACTGACGCAAGAACTGAAGCCTCTTGACCACCAGAATCGTCATATGTTCGTGAATTGGGCTGAGTAACAACTTGAATATGATTCGGACTTTCATCGAAAAATCAACTTCAGCGATGAGGCTCTTTTCTAGCTGAATGGCTTTGTCAATAAACAAAATATGTGTTTTTGGTCAGACAGAAAACCACACGAATCCCGAAAAATTTGCGGTGCCGGCGGCGTCCTTGGGCCGTACTTCTTTAATATTTTTACCCCGAATCGGTTGATATGAATTTGGAAAATATGTGGTTCCAACAGGACGCCGACACAAGCCACACAGCGAATGTCACAATCGATTTATTGGAACCCAAGTTTGTTGAGCGTGTTATCTTACGAAATGGCCCAGTCTGTTGACCACATAATGGCATCGAAGGTATTTTCATAGGAATAAAGAACTTCATATCTCTTACTGAAAAACCCGTTACCTAAAAAACTTGAAAATCACAGGCTCGAATTTAGACCAATAGCCGCTTCTGCCAAGTAGTTCAGAATGATCCGTAGAACTTTTCTCACATAAGCGATTTACCGTTTTTTTGACTCCCTTTAAGTCGGCTCACTCTAATATGCAATTCAAAGAGTAAACTTTTAAATTTTTGAAGAAAAAATATTGATATTTCTCGAATTGCATGCCATCTTCAATGGTGCTAAAAATGGCCCTCTACCTTTGCAATGATTCTGGCTTTCTTCGTGGATGAAATCTACAAAAAAAATACCCTTCTATAAGATATTCTCTATAACAAGACTTACTGTTCAATAAGGCTAATTGATATGAGTTTACAAGGCTGTAACTGATTGTAATATGTAAGTTTTGAAGATCCTCTGTAAGCATTTCCTTTTGGTTTGAACTTCTGAGTCAGTGGTATACGGATGAGCCCCGTTAAAAAGTCCCATATTCGAAACCTGAACCAATGTAATGCTTATCACGGATGTCCCTAAGGAAAGTTATCTTAAATATCGTTCGTAAGACCTCATATTCTACTAACTACTACTATTGGCAACAACCGTAGGCTTCCTGAAGCATAACTACTTCGCATGGACTTCGAAACGCACACCACCTAGTATCGCAAAAAAGCAAAACTCCACTATGC
This sequence comes from Bactrocera dorsalis, assembly GCF_023373825.1. Classification (NCBI taxonomy): domain Eukaryota; kingdom Metazoa; phylum Arthropoda; class Insecta; order Diptera; family Tephritidae; genus Bactrocera; species Bactrocera dorsalis. The sequence goes on from NC_064303.1 coordinate 5,189,461, forward strand.
TCTTCAGTCTGCCTGACCAACTTAACCTAACCTTTGTGATAAAGTTTACATAAACAGTGCAAAGTGGTCTCAAAAATAGCAGGTTCAACGTATTATTGGAAACGGCTAGCAGCGTTTTGGTATTGAGAAACTACAAGTTAAATATCATGTCCTTCACGAGCTACCAACATTGACTCGCACCCAAGTTTGAACATTATATGTAGCGTGCATTCCGGCAAGCGGCAAGTCATTCGCAAATTTTATCCTTTTAGTTTTATTGTTGTTTTTGTGTAAACATGCAATCTAAAGTAGATTCCAGCGATAAAATTTATATACTAGTTGAACAACATGCCGTGCCACTGTTGTTGGAAAAGCTGCAAATTAAGTTTTCAGCTGAAAAGTAATTCACGTTAAGAGAGAGTAAAAATTTGACATGGTCTGTTAAATTTAAGCATAACTACAGTTGTGATACGCAAAAACGCATAAGTATGAGTGCCTTTTACACGGAATTTAAAGAAGTTGTACAACCCTTATTGGAAGGAATTTATAAAGTGGTTGAGAAGTTCGGAGCTTCTCTGCGACTTGCGGAACATTTGAAGGCATAAGAAGACTTATAATATCATCATCTCAAAAGAGTGATTCTTTTCAGTGTTTTTAGTGTTTCCGTATAGTTTTGATTGTTGTATAATATTCTATATTCCATTATAAAAAGTATTTTTGTCTTAAGAATCAAACCCAGTTTATAGTAATAGATACTTAAAATTATATTTCGTTCTAATATGTATTATAGTTGACTTCTCTTTAGACCTTTTTTAAGAATACTGCTTTGTGAACTCCCAATTTCAAATATAGCTTCGTTATAGCTTCGTGGTCGGATTATATTTTCCGGTCTAATACTGATCCGAAATCTCTATATAAAGTATGGTTTTAAACCTGAGAGCATAAGTTTATGACAATCATAGTATAAATATATTTGATTCTTTTCCTTAGGTCTTTTTTAAAAACACTGTTTTGTGAACTCAGAAAAAAATTCGTTTTAACGGATGATTCTAGGAGATGTATTTTTTCAACCGTTTTTTTTTTTGACAGATCACGCTTGAATCTTGTCAAGTTGTCTTGTTAAGTTTGTTCCGTATTGTATGGCATTTCACTACGGAAGGCCTGAAGAACGTTTACAAATCGTTCAACTTTTAGGAAAATTCACGTTCTGTAAAGATTGTGATTCGCTCTTCATTCAACTTATGGTCAACAAAATCGGCTTACTGAGCGTACTATTCGGATCTCCATCACCCATCTTGAGACCCAGCATTGATTATTGAACAATAATTGACCGATCGTATATGAAGGCCGTGCTAAGTAGATTCGGTAGACTGACGCATGGAACGACTTGGCGCATTTTACGTCGAGATATTAAATTGAAAGCGTACGAAATACAGCTTGTGGAAGTACTGAAAATGTTCGACCATTCCAAAGAACATCGCCTCGCTCTATAATCTCTTGAAAAGTTCCAATAAGATCCGATCGTTTTCGAGCTAAATTTTGTTCAGCGATTAGGTCCATTTCTGGCTCAATGGGTATGTAAACAAGCGAAATTTCAGCATTTGGGATGAAGAGCAGCCTAAAGAGATTCAAGAGCTGTTGTTGCATTCAGAAAAAACAAATGGTTCGTAGGACGGTGGAATCATCAGTCAATATCGCGATGATAACCGACTATTTGGTACCTCAAATTGAAACTCGTGACCTCGGTGACTTTCGGTTTTAACAAGACTATACCATAGGATGTGGGATCAATCAGTGGATTTGGTGAGAGTACACTTCGGTAAGCAGATAATTTTACGTTTTGGGCCGATCGATTAGTCACCAAGATCGTGCAACATCGTACCGTTATACTTTTTCGTGTGGGGATATGTAAAGAAGCTGCTCATTTGTCGGAACGGCCACTATAATATATAGCTGCCATACAACCTTAACGATTGGAATTAAGTTCTTGTATGGAAAACTTTCACATTTGTTAATGTATCTTCACAAAAGTTGGCACAGATCATTTTCTAAGATAATAATGTAATATCGAAAGGAATTGTTCAGATCGGTTAAGTATAGCATATAGCTGTCATACAAACTGAATGATCGGAATCAAATGCTTGCATGGAAAACTTTTGCATTTGACAAGATATTTTCACAAAATTTGGTATGCATTATTTTCTAAAGCAATACTGTAATCTCCGAAGAAATTGTTCAGATCGGTTAACTATAGAATCTAGCTGCCATACAAACTGAACACATACATATGTAGTTACTAAAAGAAATGGACCTGTGAAGGCTATATTACCTTCAGTGCAGCCGAAGTAACGTTTTTTCTTGATTTTGTTCAAGAATAAAATAGAAAAACTCAAAAATGCTGACAGCACTCTGTTATATATTCCGTCAAAAATACCATTGTAGAATAATATAGATCATAAGATTATATATCAAGAACTGTTTAGAACAGTATAAATGTAAACATTTTGTGTGAAAGTTCTAAACTGGTCAATAAAATATCACAAGTGGTCTCTTAGACAAGTTTTGACTTAAAAGATAACAACAACATTTAATAATATGTATGAAAATAGCAACATCATCATAAAAATTATCTCAGTAAATTTTTCTCATCATATTGAATGACTATGTACTCGACAGAAAACTTAAAGATAAGTATACAATGACGCGTCAGGCATTTCTTTCAGTTATAACCAAAATTCGTCTCAGCTTATCTCTAAATATTTTTCCCCTTACTTGCGTAAATTCCATTAGAATATTTTCCTCAAGAGCTACATATACACATATAAAATACGTTCAAGTGCTGGTATGTACATTTTTGCCACATTCCGTCGCATAAATTTAAAATCCTTTCGGCTGAAATGTTTTACACATTTTTGTTGTTATTGATTTTCTGGCGTACTTTATCGATGCGAATGTCTTTTGGCATTTTAAGGTGAACGTACACACACACACATACGACGACAGATGCCAGTTTGTGTATCTATGAATTTGTCAGCATATAGCTATATGCAGGCACATATACATGAAAACATAAATGCATATATACATAAATACATGCATATATACATAAATACATGCATACATACATACATACAACTATGTATACATATATACCCACACAAAGGCAACTTCATGCACGTGTTACAATTTGAACGAGCACCAATGTGAATGCTGTGCGCGCGGCGAAGGTGTTGCGAGAAGGTAATTTGACGGATTTGTGTCGTTAAATCTTGTTTTGTGGCCAGTCAAGCGTTTACGGCAATAATTTCTTTGCGGCTACGATTTTGTAAAAGGCACTTATACCCAATTGGGTTTTGAACTCTTACCCGCAATCGTGCGCGTAAGCTTAAAAAGCGTTCGTTTTCATCGGCATAAAAATTCAAATACTTCAAGAAAAAATTGGCTATCATAGAATCGGCAAAAGGCAGAACAAAAGGTATTATGGTGGGGGTTTCAAGTATAAAACGTGACAGATAAAAACGCAATAAAGCGAAGCTTTGCGCATCATTGCTTAACAAAACTGGAAAAATGAAAAGCGTTTTGTTATAAGTCTTAAATAAATTATAAGTACATATATATATTTACACGCTTATATACATATATATTTATAGAATTCAGTATAAAAGGAATTTTTCTAAACCCTTCAAGCTTTTTTCTGCCAACTTTCTGCGTAAATTTTTAACTGTTTTAAACCCTTTTGGTTGCGTCCAAATAATAATGATTTCAAGGGGTAATAAACTCGCTTCAGTGATCCCTAAGAAATTTTTCTGTTTAAAATAAGATTTCGTAGGAATGTGTTAAGCCCTTAACTGTTTTTTAATGCAGTTAATTTCAAATTCCTTGTTAAAGAAAACAATAAAAGAAGGTTTGTTACAAAGGTTGTCCGGAAAGTAATAGAACTGAGTTTCTTCCGCCGCGACTGTACTTCGAAGCGTGCGCGCACCGACTGGATTCGGTAGAGGGCGTTCCTAGCTTACTGTCACCGAGCATCTGGAGAGTCAGGACAAACATTTTCACGCGTCGTGTTTCTGTGAGTGCTGCAAGCCGAAAATGTAGCGTTCGTTAGAGCAGAGTTACGCTATTAAATTCTGTGTGAAACTCGGTAATTCTGCGGTAGAGACGTTTGATTTGATAAAGCAGGCTTACCCAGATGTTGCTTTAGCAAGAAGTGATGTGCAAAAGGGAAGAATGAGCAAATCCAAAGTGAAAACGATGCTCATTGTCGTTTTTGTTCCTCATGGACAAACCGTCAACGCCAAGTTTTGTTGTAAGTCCTCAAAAAACTCACACGAAGGGTCAATTTTGTCCGACAAGGCAACGCAGCCGACTGGAAGTTCCACATCGACAACGTCTCGGCTCACACCGCCTTTCTTGTGAACAACTACCACCTAACTAAGGCCGGCATCCGAACGTTTTTGCAGCTGCTCTACTGTACAGATGTGGCACCCCGGACTTTTTTTTGTTTCCTTGCCTGAAAAGGTCAATGAAAGGCAAGCATTTTAAGACCAGAGGGGAGATCCAAGCATCATGCACCTCGCCTCTCAAGGCTGTTCCGGAGACATCTCGATCCATCGGATCTTCTTCATTGTATCTGGCAATCAGGTGTGGATTTATTTTTTCCTAAATTCTTCTGTAAATGTGGTTGGATAGCAATATGTTTAGTTTCAGCTGTGCTGGATATGGTAGTGAGTTTTCGAAGTATCGAGATTTTATTATTTTTTTTTCTTTTTACTGAGCAAATTTGACATCATCACCCAACTTGGAAGCCCAGCATTAATTTTTGGATAATATTCGATCGAATGGACCACGTCTAGCATGCGGTGAAGAAAATATAGCAGCCGTAGCCGAGAGTGTACACAATGTACACGAAGACCGTGGAGAGTCGATTCGGCGCCATTCGCAGCAACTCGGATTGACGTATGGAACATCTTGACGAACCTTACGTCGAGGCTTCTCTTTAGGGGTTCTAGTAAAGTTCTAAGAAAGATTCGACGTTTTCGAGCCAAATTCTTTTCAGCAATGAGACCCATTTTTGGCTGAATGGGTATGTAAACAAACCAAAATTGCCGCACTTAGGACGAAGAGCAACCTGAAAAGATTCAAGAGCTGCCATTTCGTCCAGAAAAAACAACGGCTTGGTTTTCTTCATAAATCTATGGATTTATTGAGAGAACACTTCGGTGAGCAGATAATGTCACTTTTGGGCCACCAAGATCGTGTGATATTACACTGTTAGACTTTTTCCTGTGAGGATATATAAAGTCTTTGATGCATGCCTTGTCATTTGTCAGTTGCCAGTCGAAATCCTCGAACGAGACATCGAAAATTAGACTCAACGGATGGACCACTTGAGACGACACTTGAGAAAAATAATTTTGCTGTGTTCGTAGAAAGTCACATAATTTTAAGGGTAATTTAAAATGATATTTAAAGGAAAAAATTAAATATTTCAAAAGTTCAGTTTCGAGCAAAACGTGTTTCGAGATAAACTAATGGAGCTGAACAACGCTGCTCGATTTAAGCAGTCTGTAACTCCAAAACTATTTGAGAAAGCGATTTCAAGATTTGTATGTGTTATTTTTAAATGTGTAGACTAACGAAATATGCAAAAAACCCCCAAAAAAATATTTTAATTTCACATAAGGTGAACTGTTCAAAGCGACTAGCAGTCTAGATCTATTACTAGCTATATTATAACATATTTTACTATACATACATACAAAGTTTTAAATAAAAATTTCAGTATACATAAAAACATAATTTAAAATAAAAATAATACTCAAATTGGCTTTTGCTTGCGATCTGCACGAAAATTGTTGCGAAAAATGTTGTTGATCACTTTATTCATACGAAGCCACATGTGCACATCTCTTAAGTAAATACTGTTTATTGCATTCTTTACTTTATTCGCATTTTATACGCGACTGCAAGCAATTTTCCCAGAATTTTCGGCAATATTGACAATGACGCTGTCATTACAGTAATGAAAGGCACGTAATTTAAGTGAATTTCATGCATATGAACATATACATATGTACAAACATAAATACACATGATTATATTACTGTTGATTTATTAATTGCAATTAAAATTAATAGTTTTGCAAATTTTTGAAGCGAACTCTTACAAAATTAAAGGGGGAAAAATATTATTAAAATAAAAAAAATAAAAAAAATAAAAAAGTTAAATGAAAAATATATCTATAAAACATTTTAGAATGTTTTACTATAATATTTTTGAAAATTTCTCCTGACCCAAAACCACCTTTTACGCTCATTTACTTTTCACCTAAGTTCTCTAATTGTTAACTACACAATTTCCTCTCTACTAATCCGCTCATTAGCACATAACAAAAATATATGTAAATATGTCTCACCCATTTTGATATGCAAATGCTTAGTGTAAACTTAGCTTAAGGCAACATAAAAAGTCTTATTTGGCGGCCTATGCCATTTTACTACGAATTTTATTACTAAACTTACACTGTTATGTTAATTTAATGAGAATAATAAAATCCGCCATAATGTCACTTAATATTGGGTGTGTGTGTATGTTTAAATAGGCAAATTAGTGTCAAAGTATACACAGCGACATACACACGTCTTGATCTATGAGGGTGGGTCAGCTGCAGTCAAATCAACTACTGTGAGCCGCAAGCCGAAATAGTCAGCCCTACGTCACAGTTTCTTGGGTATTTCTGTTATTAATGTTCTCCTATCTTGAAGCGCTAATTTGTGATCAGATGTATACTAGTTACAGACTAGTTATAAACTAGTTCAAAACGGATGCATTACTCTCTGGTGTACTATATTTCTTAAGCAACAAAAATTTAACGTGGATATTGTTGAAATTCAAATCCAAATTCAAACGAAAAAAAAGTTGTTTTGATATTTGTTTTAACTAAAAAAAAAATTTAAATTAAAAAAAAAAACAAAAGTTAATTTAAAAAAAATGTTTATTGTTACTCTTTTTTATATTTAAAAATAATTTTAGATTTCGGTTGAAAACTTTTTTTTACTAAAAGAAAAATTTCAAAATTTTTTTAAAAAACCCTAAAAACAATTATTAAAAAAATGTTTATTCTTACTTATTTTCACTTTTCAAAAAAATTTTTGATTTTGCTTGAAACAATTTTACTAAAAAAAATCTTTATAAATTTTTAGAAAACACAAAGAATAATTATTAAAAAATGTTTCTTGTTACTTATTTTTACTTTTTAAAAAATTTTACTAAAAAATAGCTCTATACATTTTAAAAAACATAAACAGAAAATATTAAAAAAATTGTTTGTTACTTATTTTTACTTTTTATAAAAATTTGAATTGTTTGAATATTTTTTTTTACTAAAAAATCACAATAAATTTTTGAAAAACACAAAAAATAATCATTGAAAAAAAATTTTTTGTTACTTATTTTTACTTTTCAAGAAATTTCAAACTTTTCTTGAAAAAAAATTTACTAAAAATATCTTAACACGTTGACGGACACTTGCGTCTATAGCCGTCAAAGCGAAGTTCACTATGTGGCATGACAGCGACAGCCGTCTAAAACGAAACGGTCGTTTACAGACACTGCGGCGATCGCAGCACAAATGTGCATTTACCAAGTCTAGAGTGCGGTGGCGCCATGACGGTTATGGCCGCAACCTAATTAAAGGTGCTGAATTATTCAAAATTAAGTTTATTTAAGCAGAAATAGTGAAACTATACTTTAAATATTCTAAAAATTACAAAAACACATAGTGTCAATTTTCGAACTTTACTTGTTCCTACTGTCCGTCAATGTGTTAATACATTTTAAAAAACCTGAAAAGAAAATTTTCAAAAATTTTTTTTGTTACTTATTTTTACTTTTTATAAAAATTTGAATTGTTTGAATATTATTTTACTAAAAAAATCTCAATAAATTAAAAAAAAAACACAAAAAATAATTGTTAAAAAAAATGTTTTTTGTTACTTCTTAAAAAAAATTAGATATTGCTTGAAAAAAAAATTTATTAAAAAATCTCCATAAATGTTTTAAAAACACAAAAAATAAATATTAACGTACGATTTGTTTTGCTTATTTTTACTTAAAAAAAAAAACAAATTTACTAAATTAAAAAAAAATTTTTTCATTAAAATGAAAATTTTATTTTTTAGAAAAATCAGCTTCACTTTTTTTAATCTTAACATCCCTTCATTTCACTCGCATTCGTAATTTTCTGCCAGTCAAAACTATGCTCCGCCCTAACTTTCACACATAGTACATACACGCATACTTATACAACGATTTCCTCAGTAATACGCTATCCAAAAGGCTATTTAGCATTAACGCCAATACCACAAAACCCATCAGCGTTGCATGAAAACCTCGACTACATTGCAAACCGCCTTAAGGCTCTGCCATGCCGTTAAACAGGATGTGGTGGTCAACAGTTTTTCCACCGCCCACACACTCTATTAAGCAAACACTAAACACCAACAACGCCAACACCACAGCCTACCTCTGCTGTGCTGTCGTCAGGGCACGCGAGTCCACGGTCTGTAGCTGACAATTCAATTTTCTTTGATTTTATTCAACGACACAAACTACTTGTAGCGAATACACATAAAAAGCGAGCAAAAAAAAACTGAAAAATAAAAATAACAAAAGCAAAGTAGCTCTTATAATCACACTTACACAAACGTACCAACAAATATGAGCACCCCATTTTAATAGAAATGACAAATTACAAGTGGAAATACATGCATATCAAGGAGGCCGCCGTCACAAATGCTCGGCCAGAAGACTGCAAAGCGGAGAGGAAATGAAAGCAGAAATGAAAACGTGCAATTAATAGCGAATTACTTAGCATAAAAGCATGCTAATTATTAGTGTGTGCGTGTGAGCTGCTTCATGCGAACGAGAGTGAGAGAGTGGGGGTAGGGTAGGTGAGAAGGGGCGTGCTTAAATGCTTTTAAATGGAAATAGGCTATTCGAAATTGTGAATATCCTTTCTTTAACAAAGACCAGCTTTTGAAAGTAGGTCAATGGCAGTTAGCCGCACCTATACGCCATAGTTCGCTCTCTCAACCATCTCCACCAACGGTCGTTTTCCATGCCGCTGAACTGCAAATTTGATTTATAGCTTCTTCTTCCTCGACATTAAAATATTTCTGCAAGTATTTCATTCATTCTTTCACAATTATAAACTATAAAGGTGCTTCTTCTTGAGTGCTCTCAGGCCAAGGGTTCACACAATGGCTTAAAACATGCTTTCAGAAATAGTTGAAGTATACTATACATGTAAATGGGTTATGCCCATGATATGCAACTTCTTCTGAAATTACTGAGAGTTTGAAAAGTGATGCATTACGATCTGAAGAAATTGGTATGAAATAATATAAGAATCAAAGACTTTCTAAAGGATATCCCACAAAGAGTATTTTCATATCTTTGAATTAACACCAAACTAAGCCTTTTGTTTGCTTACTTTATCATCAACAGAACTATGTATCATCAAAAAAAAAAATCGATTTTACGATTTACCATCATATTACATTATGTATCATAAAATCTTAACCTCCCGCTGTCAGATATTGCCAATATATAACTAATACGTAACCAATATATAAGTAATATGTAACCATTTTATAACCAAATCTCAAATTTTATATCAATATGAGTGGTTTATATTTTATCGTTTTTTTTTAGTTTTGTCCAATATGGGATATATATTTGGTGCCATTTCAAATATTTTCAATCCGATATTCCTATGCGGTTCATATGCCCCATAAGTTTTGTCATACCCATAAATTAGAATTTCGGACACCTTTTTCAACTACTTTACCCCAAGAAATTTGTAATCTTTCTGACATTAGTGGCTATATCGCTGATTAAATTCCCTCATGGGGTCTTTGGTGAACTATAATGGTTCAAAGCTTGATTATAGCCATATATTTGTAGATAAGATATGAAATCATATCTTCTAAAATTGGGTAGTACGTCTCAAAACTGTTTTGTATCTATTAAAGGATGTTTCAAATATGATTACTTGTAAAGACAACAAGAAAACACATTAACTGCGATTGCATCGAATAGCCTTCAAAAAGCTTTCCATGCAAGGACTTCATTTTGATCTATCAGTATGCATCTCTATACCATAACTGCCATATCAGCCAAAGAATTTGTTCAGAGATTATAGCACTGGCTTGAATAATAATGCCCGCCAAATTTCTTGAAGATGCCTTGTCAAATAAAAACTGTTTCCAGCAAAAGTTTTAACGACGGATGAGCAGACTTTTGTGAAAATAATGACGTTTGAACAATTTGAGGTTGATTCTCAAAAATTAAGAGGTAGGGTATGTACGAGTATATATTAGGTTGTCAAAAAAGTCTTGCGGTACTTTCGCTAGTTGGCGCTGAAAGCACGTAGTTCTAGTTTCTTTTTGTCGCATCGGGTCATGCTATACCTTTTTGAAAAGCTCATTTCACGCGCTAACAGGTGTTTGATTGATTTTCGTTTCTTTTAAGTCGTTCGTGAGTTATAGCGTCGCAAACATGGAGCAAAATAAAGAGAAAATACGGCATATTTTACAGTACTACTACGATAAAGGCAAAAATGCATCTCAAGCCGCCAATAAAATTTGTGCAGTTTATGGACCCGATACAGTTTTCATTTCCACCGCACAACGATGGTTTCAACGTTCTGGTGTAGAGGTGGTCGAAGATGCGCCACGCTCCGGAAGGCCTGTCGTCGAAAATTACGATAAAATCGCTGAATTGGTCGAAAGAGACCGGCATAGTAGCAGCCGTAGCATCGGTCAAGAGCTGGGCATGAGTCATCAAAAATTCAATTTCAATAAAAAAAAAAATCAATAAAAATACCGAAAGACTTTTTTGACAACCCAATATGCAATTAGTATGCATCGAAGCATATTTATCAGGAACTTATCAGGAACTTATCAGCAGCAGATAAGAACACATCGCAATAACATGCATTACCGCGAAATGCAATGAACAATCGTTGGAATAATAGAAATGCACCTCTAAATAATAACCGGACCAAATATACTTATATCGACTATCTACCAATCAAAAAGAGTAAACAACTAGCAACGGAATAATCCACTGCGATAACAACCAACGCATCTCAAAAGTATATACATATATCACTAACATACTCTTTTCCTCTACTTATATTGGTACAATCTTTCTTTATGTTCGTGTAAAACCTCAGAGGTCATCTAGTGACTGATGCCCAGAGTATACTGAAATTATGGAAGGGAACACTTCTCCAGCCTTCTGAATGACAGTGAAATCATAATACTCAGGAGATTCTCAAAAATTAAGAGGTAGGGTATGTACGAGTATATATTAGGTTGTCAAAAAAGTCTTGCGGTACTTTCGCTAGTTGGCGCTGAAAGCACGTAGTTCTAGTTTCTTTTTGTCGCATCGGGTCATGCTATACCTTTTTGAAAAGCTCATTTCACGCGCTAACAGGTGTTTGATTGATTTTCGTTTCTTTTAAGTCGTTCGTGAGTTATAGCGTCGCAAACATGGAGCAAAATAAAGAGAAAATACGGCATATTTTACAGTACTACTACGATAAAGGCAAAAATGCATCTCAAGCCGCCAATAAAATTTGTGCAGTTTATGGACCCGATACAGTTTTCATTTCCACCGCACAACGATGGTTTCAACGTTCTGGTGTAGAGGTGGTCGAAGATGCGCCACGCTCCGGAAGGCCTGTCGTCGAAAATTACGATAAAATCGCTGAATTGGTCGAAAGAGACCGGCATAGTAGCAGCCGTAGCATCGGTCAAGAGCTGGGCATGAGTCATCAAAAATTCATTTCAATAAAAAAAAAATCAATAAAAATACCGCAAGACTTTTTTGACAACCCAATATGCAATTAGTATGCATCGAAGCATATTTATCAGGAACTTATCAGGAACTTATCAGCAGCAGATAAGAACACATCGCAATAACATGCATTACCGCGAAATGCAATGAACAATCGTTGGAATAATAGAAATGCACCTCTAAATAATAACCGGACCAAATATACTTATATCGACTATCTACCAATCAAAAAGAGTAAACAACTAGCAACGGAATAATCCACTGCGATAACAACCAACGCATCTCAAAAGTATATACATATATCACTAACATACTCTTTTCCTCTACTTATATTGGTACAATCTTTCTTTATGTTCGTGTAAAACCTCAGAGGTCATCTAGTGACTGATGCCCAGAGTATACTGAAATTATGGAGGAAACACTTCTCCAACCTGCTGAATGACAGTGAAAACATAATACTCAGGAGATTCCCCAATCGATGGCGATGGAGAAGACGTTTCATTGCTCTACTATGAAGAAGAAGAAGTTCGAATAGCAATTACTCGCCTGAAGAACAACAAAGTGACGGCGGCCGATGGATTGCCGGTGGAGCTATTCAAATACGGTGGCGCAGAAATCAGCTTTATATGTAGGATATGGTCGGACGAAAGCCTACAGTCTATCTTGGAACAAGCATTAACACCAACAACGCAATTGAGAAGTGAGGTCTTCTCTAGACATCATCACCGTTCTGCTATATGGTGCAGAGGGACGGACGATGACAAAATCTGATGACTCGACGTTAAGAGTTTTCGAGAGAATGGTTTTGCAGAAGATGTATGGTCCTTTGTGCGTTGACTACGGCGAATATAGCAGTCGATGAAGGATGAGCTATTTGAGATTTACGACGGCATTGATAGAGTTCACGGAATTAAGATACAAAAGAAGAAGATGACAAGCCAGGAAGAGAGAGACATATCACTTAATACAATACAGGAGAGACTTTAGAGATTTTGAAAAAAATCCCGCAGTAATCTAATCAAACTCCTACTTTCAAAAACACACATTGTATTGGGCGCAGGAAAGCATCAAGCGAGATTGGAGCCATGTAGTATTTACAGATGAGTAAACTATGCTATTGTTCAACCTTTTGAAACTTGTTTGGCTAAGAATAGGACAAAAATTTAATTAAAGCAGTGTTAAGCGCTCCCAAAAGTTGCATGATTTGGCCCATGAAGTGTTTTGAAGTGCTTCACAGAAAACCTGAACGTTGCTAGTAAGCATAGGGAATGCAACAATTTTGCTTGTTAACGTAACCATCGAGGTGGAAATGAGCCTCGTCCGAAAAGATGATTTTTCGGTAAAAGTGACCATCCTCGGTCAAACGATCTTCTGCCCAATCTGCGAACTGTAGAATAGTAAATAGCGACCCATTTCGTAAATGTTAGACTTTTTACTGAATATCTGTCACTTTCCGAATGGTATTTGACGTTTCTATACGACAACTGCCATATCAACCAAAGAATTTGTTCAGATTCCGCCTTTTTGAGATTTAATAAATGCGCGGGGTGAGTTATTACGGAATTAAAAGAAGACAAGCCGAATTAGCTTTTGATTTTATCTGCACACCTTGATAATGTCAATAGTTTCATCGAACTCGGACAAATAGAAAATGATGAAATCAAACAGAAAATCACACACAAAGTTCTATTTACATTCAACTTATAATATGAGCGTCGAGTAGTGTGTACGATTAGAATATTCCCTGAGGCCGCTTTGGGGGTGTACGACGTTCTGCAAAAAATGAATGAACCTGTATGCAATGGGAATGACTAAGATCGCATCAGACGGGACAACAAGCTGTATGAACTGTTCCTGTTTGATTTCATCATTTTCTATCTGTCCGAGTTCGACGAAATGATATACGTATATATATATACATACATATATAAACTACTATATTATCAATAAATAAATTAAAAAAAAAATTATATGCAATTTGTATGCATCAAAGCATATTTATCAGCAACCGTCAAGATTACATGGTGAAATACTTATCAGCCGCAGATAAGAACACATCGCAATAACATGCATTACCGCGAAATGCAACGGACAATCGTTGGAATAATAGAAATGCACCCCCAATAATAACCAGACTAAATATATAACTACTATCTACCAATCAAAAAAAGTAAACAACTAGCAACGGAATAATCCACTGCGATAACAACCAACTCATCTGTTATATACATATATCACTAACATACTCTTTTCCTCTACTTATTTTGGTATAACCTTTCTTTATGTTCGTGTAAGACCCCAGAGGTTATCTAGTGACTGATGCCCAGAGTATACTGAAATTATGGAGGAAACACTTCTTCAACCTGCTGAATGACAGTGAAAACATAATACTCAGGAGATTCCCCAATCGATGGCGATGGAGAAGACGTTTCATTGCTCTACTATGAAGAAGAAGAAGTTCGAATAGCAATTACTCGCCTGAAGAACAACAAAGTGACGGCGGCCGATGGATTGCCGGTGGAGCTATTCAAATACGGTGGCGCAGAAATCAGCTTTATATGTAGGATATGGTCGGATGAAAGCCTACAATCTATCTTGGAACAAGCATTAACACCAACAACGCAATTGAGAAGTGAAGTCTTCTCTAGACATCATCCCCGTTCTGCTATATGGTGCATAGGGACGGACGATGATAAAATCTGATGACTCGACATTAAGAGTTTTCGAGAGAATGGTTTTGCAGAAGTTGTATGGTCCTTTGTGTATTGGCAACGGCGAATAAAGCAGTTGATGAAATGATGAGCTATTTGAGATTTACGACGACGTTGATAGAGTTCAGAGAATTAAGATACAAAAGAAGAAGATGACAAGCCAGGAAGAGAGAGGCATATCACTAAATACAATACATGAGAGACTTTAGAGATCTTGCAAAAAATCCCGCAGCAATCTAATCAAACTCCTACTTTCAAAAACAAACATTGTATTGGACGCAGGAAAGCATCAAGCGCGATTGGAGCCATGTAGTATTTACAGATGAGTCAACTATTCTATTGTTCAACCTTTTGAAACTTGTTTGGTTAAGAATAGGACAAAAATTTAATCAAAGTAATGTTAGGCGCTCCCAAAAGTTGCATGATTTGGCTCATGAAGTGTTTTGAAGTGCTTCACCGAAAACATGAACGTTACTAGTAAGCATAGGGAATGACTAATATCGCACCAAAAGGGACAATAAGCTGCGCTTCGCTCAACTTATGGTCATCTTGAGATCCAGCATTCATTATTGTATAATTTTCGACCGAATAGAAAATGAAAAATGATGAAAATATAGCAGCAATAGCTGAGAGTGTACACGAATACTGTAGAGAGTCGACTCAGCGCCGTTCGCAGCAACTCGCACAAACGTATGGAACGACTTGGCGCAGCTTGTGCAAGAACTGAAGCAGCTCGACCTTCCCAAGCGAAATCGCTGCACTCTATGGGCTCTTGAAAAGTACCACGAAGATTCGGCCTTTTTGGACCAAATTTTGTTCAGCGATGAGGCCCATTTCCGGCTCAATGGATATGTAAACAAGCAAATTTGCCGCTTTTGGGACGAAGAGTAACCTAAAGATATTCAAGAGTTGCTATTTCATTCAGAAAAAACAACGGTTTGGTGTGGATTGTGGGGCGGGGGAATCATTGGTCCATATTTTCTCAAAAATGATGTCGGTGGGAACGTAACTGTCAATGGCGATTGTTATCGCGCCATGATAACCAACGATTTGATGCCTGAAAATGAAGCTCGTGATCACGGCGACATTTGGTTTCAACAAGATGGTGCCACTTCCCAAACATCGCAACAATAAATAGTTTTATTGAGAGAATACTTCGGTGAGCAGATAATTTCAGGTGTTGGGCCGGTCTAATGGCCACCAAGATCGTGTCATATCACACCTTTAGAATTTTCCTGTGGGGATATGTAAAGTCTAAAGTCTATGCGGACAACCGCGGTTCAAATCAGGTCTTGGAGCAAACCATCACACGTGCCTATTACCAGTCGAAATGGTCGACCTAATCAACGAAAATAGAAGTCAATGGATGGACCATCTGAGCTGAATCCGCATCTAGCATTTAAGAGACATAATTTTCAAAAAATGAATTATAAAGCATGTTCTTTCTAATGAGGATAAACAATCTCCATTAAATTTGAAGTTGCTGTTTTTGTTTTCTGTTAAAAAACTAGAGAACCTTGAGAGATGCATTCACGTTTAATTTTTGAAAGCACTATACACAGACATACATATATATGAATATAAATGCTTAATAGTTATAAACGTTTCACTAAACTGCTTGCTATCGCCACTTCAGCAAAAGTTTTATAATAATCGGGGGTGATAAACAATAAATATTGCCAACAGGGCGATCCGAAGACGCCACAGTGTGCACAAGTCATGCTATTTATTTTTTCTTTGTAACGCAAGAATTTCGCTACACATGTACAATAACACAGCTATACATATATACACATGTATGTGTAATTTTGTAATGTCAAAACAGCTAAGGCTGCAGAAACGCGCTTGTTTTTTGCCTTTGTTTTTGCTATTGTTTTGACTAAACTTTTATTATTCTTTTTTGTAATTTTATTTTATTTCGCTGTACTACGAACTTACGCTTCATCCTCGGGAGTGGCCTCAACGGCGCGCAACGTTTGCGGCATAAACGGTGAAAAACCAATGCAATGGAGTAGCAGGAATGCGGTCACAATGACAGTAAAATGTGTCATCAACTTGTCGCATGTAAGCATCTTGGGCATTTTTCTAGCATTTTCCCTGCTATTGCGAGCGCTGCGGGGCGTCGCGAACGGCGCGGCTACACAAGTTCAAACGACACGACACTCTATTTATTTGTATATTTATATATATTTTCTATATGCTACACTTATGTACGCCGTTGCTATGTATATATAGATATATATATATATTTTTATAATTTTTTTTATGTGTGTATGTATGTAAGTACACTTTTTTTAGCGTACAAACGAAGGAGTTTGATCATAGCAAATATTTACTGGCTTCTTTAAGATTTTCTTTAACACTAAGCTCATTAACTGCTTAACGCATACACACTCACACGCGCACTAAAACACGAACGAAGCAGCGACGTTTTGGGCTTACAGCAAACTATACATATGTGTGCACATATGTGTATATATATGTATGTATGAGTATGTGTGTAGTTATGGCCTCATTAGCCCTTTTAGCCAGACGCAATGTGTTTGCTTATGCTTTCTTAAGTTCTCCTGATGCTGATGCTGATTCTGTTTCTGTTTCTGCTGCTTCTTCGACTTATTCTGCTTCTACGCCAGTGTCTGCTTGATTTTCCTATTTTGTATGCGATTTCGTTGACCACGAAACTGGGTGGAGTCCCGAAAAATGAAGTGTTGACGAGACGAACGACGATGGATTACAGCAGCAGCAGCAGCAACAACAAGCGTTGTGGCAGCAGCAACAGCAGCAGCGGGAGCAGGAACAGGCGCAGGCACAACAGCTACATTTAAACTTTGACATACCCAGATTTTTCAACACAACGCACTTTGCCACATCGCTATATGCACATATACATATGTATGTATGCAAGAGATTTTTGCTTTCTATATTTCTATATACACTTTGCCACTTTTGAGACTTTTGCGACTTTTCGTCTGCTATTGCACAATTTTAAGAATTATAAGCGCTCGAGCGATTTTCCAACAGCGAAATTCACAATGAAAATTTCGCCTCGATACGTGAACATATGAAAAACCGCACCGAAATTCACCGTTCGCCGTTTCACTAAAAACGAAATTTTTCAGCTGTGCGTAAATTTTCTATATATAAAACACGGCGTATGGCTGTGTGCGCGCGCTGCTCTATACGTACATGTATAAGGTAGCTGAATGTATGTATGTGTATGTGTGCGTGTGTGTGTTTGTCGTTCGTTTCGTGTGTACCGTACTGTATGTTGTTGCTGTTATGCTATGATAGCGGCTCGTCGTCGGCTATGTTGTTGCTGTTGTTGTTGTTCGGTGTTTAATATTGTTATTATTGTAGTTGTTGTTGTTGTTGTTAGTGTCTAATAGTCGCGCACCGGGCCACAGTTGGTCGCGTATACCCCCGTTACTCGCGTGCGTGTTTATAAGATTTTCCCCGTTGCCGTACCGTCGCCACTGAGTAGCCAAGAAAAACTGAATAGGAAAATTTGCCGAAAATTGTGGAAAAGTGCCCACAGGCAACTAAGTGGAGCACTCGTACGTGCCGTTCGTTGTCGCTTCGGCTGAGATTTTCATGGCACGAGAGCGCTTAGTTAGCCGTTCGCCACTTTTGTATGTCATATCATTTTCGTACATTTCCTTTTCGGAGCGCTTTTCGTGAGCGCCAATTTTGCGCTAAACTCTTTGTGGCGGTGGCGGCGGCGAAGGCGTTTATTTCCGACCGCAATTGCTAATGTCAGAGCCGCTCAACAGGATGCGCTGTGGTGTTTTTGTGGTCTCCATTTTGTGCTGGCATTTTCAAATGTCAAAGCAAGATGAAAACAAAGACAATAAAAACAAAAAGAAAAGCAATAAAAACAAAGTCAATAAAAACAAAAACAAAGTCAATAAAAACAGAAACAAAAACAAACCAAAAGCAAAGCGAAAATAAAAGCAAATACATTTCCCTGCTGTTGTTTTTGCATGAAATTTATCTCAATGAGCGCGAGGCAATTGGGTTGACTGCTCATTTGCCAGCTGTTCGTATTGATTTTTCCTTTACATTTTGCTCGTGTGCTCATTTACCGCTTTCGTTGAATGAAAGAAAATCTTGTTTTCGCTTTTCAATAATTTTCACTTTGTTTTCCTCTGGCGGTTTCTTTTGTTGGAGGCGCGTGTTAGCTTCGTGTGCGCTTCATTTCACTTTCGTAACAGAGCAAGAGAGTGAGTGCATGCATGTGCGTTTGTATGTTTGTATGCAAATGACTGCTGCTTCGACGTAATAGGAATTCCTTTAGTGGGTTATTCCCGAATGCTTGATTAAATGACATTATTATCATCAGAAGGGTTGGGTCAGCGAGGCACACATTTCTTATGTGTGTGTTTTCATTGTATTTGTTTCTTTGAAAATATAGAAAAATTCATCGGAAAACCAGCGAAACTCTAATATTAGCTTCTAGAATGAATCTAGTCAGTAATATTTGAATTTTCGGAATATTTTAATATATTTATAATATTAGGTCCACTAGAAGTTAGCCTAGAAGTTTATCTCTACTTGAGAGCATTGGTTGGCACTCAATTAATTTATATATAGTCATTTTAAAATCTGTTTAGATAGTTACAAGTCCTCTCTCGACGATCAAAGACTAAATTCTACAAGTCAATCATCATCCCTGTCCTGCTATATGGTGGAGAGGTGTGGACTATGACAACATTTGATGAGTAGTCGATAGAACGATGAGCTGTACAAGATGTTGGTCATGTCATCCGAATAGATGAAAACAATTCAGGTTGGTCAGTACGGGGAAAGCAGAGGCATAAGAAAACCTCCACTCCGTACCAGGTGGAGAAAGCCCTGGCTACATTTGAAATCTCCAATTGGTGACAAACAGAGAAATGGTGGAACGACTGGCGAGCTGTTGTATTTATTTTCGCCTCAATAATTTTATGCGGAAGAGAGAGAGAAAGATCGATATGCTCGGCGTATGCCTTATAAATATTATTGTATTGTATATAATTATATGATTACATTATACGGCGAGTGTATTCAAAGAGGGTCTCTCATCTGAGGTTGTTTTCTCCTTTTCATGGGGAGCGATTTTTACGAAGCGGGTCCCAAAACCAGCGCACAACCCTGGCAAGAGATGTTTTGTCTTCAAGCGGATGTTTTTTGAGCTGCTTGAGCCATATGTAAAAGAATCTCAGAAAACTTACGTGTCTTACTTGTCGCTGACGCATTGATGCGTAGGTTGCTCTAGATCTCTTGGAAGCTAGATATATGATGAGGTTCAAACATGGACACGCTGAAATTCGAACCTACTTCAACTGCATTTTTGATTCCCCTTTTTATCTGTAGTAAGCTCTTCTTCAAGCTTAGTTTTAGGCTATCGGACAACTGTAGTTTTCTCAGTCAATACTGTCTGCTATTAAGGTAGCAGTAGATGTAGTGCTCCGATGTTCAGCCTCTTTCAGCGAAGTGAGCATTCACTCCGACAGAAAAGTGGCAATACTAGCGCTGAGCTCGCTAACTGTGCACTCAAATAGTGTCTGTCCTGACTAGAAATAGCATTTAGCTACTTCTCTATCAGACACGTCTGGGTGCATGGTCATAGCGGATACACTGGTAACTGCAAAGCTAATAAGAGACCTTGCTGAATGGGAAAGAGTTGGATAATTTTAAGCTCTAGCGTAGAGCTATGGACATCATGTGCGCTTACTAGGCGTTGGTCGACGACCAGCTTCTGTACGATTGCGAGATCCTTCTGGGCCCAGAGTCTAAGATTGATATGTAACTAATTTCATGCTGTTTGTCAATAGATAGCTCCAACAGTTAGTAGTGATGGATTTTGATATATCCAAATCATGATAACCTTAACCTAGTCATTTGAAAAAGAAACTTTGTTTCCACTTTAGTGACTTTGTTTATATGTCATATACTTTTGGTTATGCGAATATGCCCGCTTTTTCACCAAATCATCTCCATTTTCGGGAAGTACTGATTTTCTTCTTTCAGCTAAAAAAAATTTCGAAGACGGCAAATTTGAGATGTTGTTGAATGAGTTGCTGAACCAAACGGCAGAAAAGCTTGCTTGATCATTTTTAAAAGCAGTCGGAATAATTTAGAAACAAGGAATTGCTGGTACTTGATAACGCTCGGCTTTACGTTTTCAAACCTGTTAAAACCTACCTGGAAACGTTTAAATGGGAAGTCCTACCCCACTTGCTATATTCCACAGATACTGCACCATCCAATTATTATTTTTTCTGTTCGATGGCACATGATTTGGCTCAGAAGCTTGATTCTTGGAAAGCAAAACAAGATGAACAGTTTTACCATAATGGGGACCAAGCTTTACCAGAAAGTTGGGATGTAACTAGCGATGGACAATACTTTGAATAACGATTTTCTTACAATAGCATAGTTCATCTTGTTACAGACGTAGGATTTCTAACATGCTAAGTTATCAAAAATGTATGGAAGAAGATGAAAAGGAAACATCCAGACATTTTTCCATGGGACGACATTTCAAGGTCCTTACTTACAGCTGCAAACAGAAAAAGGAAAAGAACAGCTGGTGCGATGAAGAGTGCCGTGTCACAGCGGAGAAAAAACTGACGGTCTATCTAGTAATGTTACAATCGACGACAACACGTACGGGATGGGATAGATACCGAGAGTTGAAGAGGAAAGTTCGACAAGCTGGTCGACAGAGGTATTGGTTGAAAATTCTACGAAAATATTTGACGGCTAACAGAAGGTTTCAAGACCGGAACATACTCTTGTCGAACCCTCTGAGATAATCTAGTGACTAATGCCCAGAGTCTACTGAAATTACGGAGGGAACACTTCTCCAGCCTGTTGAATGGCAGTGAAAGCATAACGCCAGGAGAAGGCGAACCCTATTCCCCAATCGATGACGATGGAGCAGACGTTCCATTGCCCGATCATAAAGAAGATCGAATAGCAATTACCCGTCTAGGGACCGAAGGGTCAAATACGGCGGCGAAGAACTGATAAGGAGCATGCATCAGCTTCTCTTAATTACGTTGGTTAGGCCATGTCGTCCGAATGGATGAAAAGAGAAAGACCTCCACTCCGATGAAAAAACCGGGTGGAGAAGAACCTTTCTGCACTTGGAATCTCCAATTGGAGCCAAACAATAAAAAGTTAGACGTAATTGTTGGATTTTAGGTTGCTTCTTTTGATGTCGCTGTGAAAAGATTCCTCTTTAGTCACTTTCATGTTTGAAATTTATGAAAGCTACTGCAAGCAATTTAAAATTTATTTAAGAACCCACAAGCATTTGTTCTTAAACTTTTCAATGAAATGTTTCTTCCATTTTAATAAAGCCAATTACCACCTAAATATGCCTTAAAATATATTTATGTATGCAAATATATATAAACTTACACACACACAAATATATTTCTTTAAGAGCTCGTAAACTATGCTCTGTTAAAAGTGCATTAGCAACCCGTCTCGTGCTGGACACCCCTCACATCCGCTCCCTTCGTATGCACTCTTAATATGAAACCACCGACACGCTTTTGTCATATGTAACGGTAGTGTCGCGCCACAGCAACAACGGTGATGACGACGACGCCAACGTCAACATCAACACCAACAACAGGGCTTAGAACAGTTGACAGCTGTTGCCACACCAAGTGTGAGTCAACTTGTTCGAGTCTAAGCTAAAGGACTACAAAGTCCTGCATAAAGTTTTTACACAAACAAACACGAGCATAAAATTAAGTGCGCACTTGCAGACTAACACAAATACTTAGCAACATACCGCTATAGTACCATGCATGCCCACACACTTGCAAACCAAACTTACACGTACATACAACAACAACAAGAAGCAACAAAAAGTGTTTCGGCGCTCACTACCAACCGCAATAGCCAACAATCACGAAGGACATTTGCATGTTACCCCTTAACTAAGTGTCCTGCTTATTGTTTTCCAGTTTATTTTACTACATACTCTTACACAGACACACTAATACGTGCTGTTTATTGCTTTGTAAGTATATGTATATACGAGTATGTATAATAAGTATGTCGTTTGCTGTTCGTGTTGCATGCGTTGCATTATTTCACTACCCCAGCTCTTTAAAGGGCAAATAATTGCACGAGCTGGCGCATTGACTACCAGGAATATGTTCAAAAGTACACATACACACAAAACCACAAAAACTAAAATAATAATACTAAGCAACAACACAAGTGCCGTAGCTATAATACCCTTCACATGCAAATTTCTTATAGCATGAAAGGGTATAAAAATAGATTTTTCTTCATTTTGATAGGTGAGTTTGTATGACAGCTATATGCTATAGTGGTCCGATCTGAATAATTTATTCGGAGATTGTACCGTTATCTTGGGCGATGTTCAATGTTTAATTTCAGGAAGATATCTTGTCAAATAAAAAAATTTCCGTACAAGGACTTGAGTTTGGTCGTTTGTTTTGTATGACAGCTATATGTTGTAGTTGTCCGATCTGAATAATTTCTTCGGAGAGTATACCGTTATTTTGCGCGATGTTCTATGTTTAATTTCAGGAAGATATCTTGTAAAATAAAAAAATTTCCGTACAAGGACTTGAGTTTGGTCGTTCGTTTTGTATGGCAGCTATATGCTATAGTTGTTCGATCTGAATAATTTCTTCGGAGATTCTAACTATACCTTAAATAACACCTTATGCGAAATTTGGTGAATATTTCTTGTCAAATAAACAAATTTTCTATACAAAGCCTTTATTTTTATAGTTAGGTTGTATGGCAGCTATATGCTATAGTGATCCGATCTGAATAATTTCTTCAAAGGTTCTAGCGCTGCCTCAAAAAACACCCTATGCTAAATTTGGTGGATATATCTTTTCACATTAAAAAGTTTTCCATACAAGGACTTTATTATAATGGTTCCGTTTGTATGGCAGCTGTATACTATAATAGTCTGATATCAACGTTTCTAACAAATGAGCAGCTCCTTGAGGAGAAAATGACACATAAAAAATTTCAGGTTTATATCTAAATAACTAAGGAACTATATCGTATATATACAGACAGACAGTCATGGCTTAATCGACTCAGCGCATCATGCTGATAAATTATATTTATAGGGTCTCCGACTTTTCCTTCTGGTTCTTAAAAGTGTCGCGAGAAACTTAATATACCTTGTTTAGGGTATAACAAAATTAAAGATTAATATGTCTGTGTGTGCGCCTGCAACAAAATAATATAGTTTGTAGTGCACAAGTTTCTCCGTTAGTTACCTTTATCAACGTTTGCATGTGTGTGTGAACTTTGCTTACATGCATGTGTGCTCCTTGCCCTTCTATATATTTGTGCATATATTTATAGGCGCATATGTCTCATGTGTGCCGTGTGGCATGCAACCACAAGCAATAAAGTGCAATTAGTCTTAAATTTCAATATATGCCGGCAGACTGTTGTCACTCGAGTGTAGGCTTTAAGGTATATTTATGAGCCGAATATTTAAGTGAGAACAATGTGACAGTTTATATTGATGTTTGCCTCCTGGTAAATTAATTGGCGGATATGTTGTAGAATAAACTGTTTCCTTGCAAAATAATGTTTAACAAATTGAGGGTTATTGACAATTTTCATTTAATTTTTGCTTAATTGAGGGATTTTAGCCTCAGTATCTTTCTTATTCTCTTTCTCAAGTGCTGAAACTGAATTTAAGGTATGGTCTACATTTTAACCTCAAACTTGATTTACTATATGAAGATCTAGTTTAAAAGTTTGTCATATTTCAAGAGGTTAACTAAACTCAATTCCGCTTAACTCCACTTAATTCAACTCAACTGAAAACAACTCAACTCAACTCAAGACTGATTTTAGTCCCTTCATAGCTTTAAGTTTGATATCAATATCATTTCTATTCTTATGGAATCATCAATTATAATATTAATAATCTGAAAATAAGATTTATTTCCAGTTTCTTAATCTCATTGGTAATTGAAATTCAGTCTCAGTTTAAATATTGTTATTGGTCAAAAATACTAAACTGATTTCGATGTGGCATCAATCACAAGACTTGGGTGATTTGCATTTATCATTGACTTAGTTAGGATGGTAAGGACTAGCTAAGTTGTCGTCGACGTCACCCAACGCAAGGCCCTAGAAACATGCTGTTTCGACGAGGTCGGACCAAAGGGGGTGTCGGATGAGTGGGCTTGGTGGGGTATGCAAAGAGATGGCTAGTGACAAGCGGAGACTCATTGCATACAAAAAATATATTAGATATGTCGGGGTCTATTCTGGATAAGTAGGAGTTTAACCTGCTACAGCCAGTTCTACGCACAGCAATTGATCCATATTTTGTCCAGCCAAGGGCTGCTTTTTCGGAGATAACCCCATTTAGATCGGTAAGTCTTAGTCTTAATATTTATCTCTATCTTTATCTTTATCTTTATCTTTATCTTTTTCTTTATCATTATCTTTATCTTTATCTTTATCTTTATCTTTATCTTTTATCGTTATCTTTATCTTTATCTTTATCTACACCTTCCACTTCATCTTCCTTAATTTCTTATCTTTATCTTTAAGTTCACCTTCATCTTCATTTTTACACACCCATTTGCCTCGCGGCGCCTAAAATTCCTTTAAGAATATTTCTTCAATCTCAATCTTTATGCAGGAAAATGTGTTAAAGCTTTTACAGCCAACCGCTTAGGTCCATTACCACATCATGATGAGAACAAATTCGAAAAACGCATTCGATCACCAAGCATTGGCCAATTGTCATTGATATTTTGACTGCCACATCCCAACACAAATTGCTTGCTTCGGATTCCTTCTGCCAGCTTTTCGAGTTCCCATAATGGCGCCTTCCCTCACTAAGCATAACTGCTTATGACCACTCATTTCACCACATCTACAAGCATAAGACATCCTGCGGCTATTGACCCGTGAATACAGCCACATATTACACTCGATTTGTGTGTGTGTGGGGATGTGAATTTATAGTATTAGTACATGTGGGTATTTGTGTTTCGCATTCGAAAAGCAATCATCTACGGAATACCGAAAATGCCTTAGTCATAATGGCGGACTTAAAGAAAACTTAGTTTCGTTGTTTTTGTGTATATGAATGTGTATGTTTGTCTACTTTGGGTTAGAAAATAAATTATAGTTTAGCTGCGAGCGATAGGCTCAAGCGTTTTGTTGTCGTTTCCAATGAGAAACATAGAATTCACATGTGTTCACATATTAGGGTTATTCAAAAGCTAGCATATTCTCTTTATGGAATAAAATTTAACTGTTTAGAGAAACAAAGGCTTCTCTTTGGGCTAGCCAGTACGATTCAAATTATGGTACACTCGAAACACGGAACGGATTATTTAGAAAAGGGTTGGTGAGAGCAGTATTTTGTTATCTCAAAAGGTAAAAGTAATATCTCACCGAAATGGCTGGCAGGCTAATGCTGCACTCATCTCTGTCTCGTTAAAATTCTGGCAGGTCATTAAGTACGTTCAATGCATGTCGCTATTAATTTGGCGGTTGAGACGATCTCCTGATTCCTGCCCGAACCTGGCGCTGAACGTAAGCTCCCGTAAGGACTTGTGTCAACCCACGCAAGGAGTCCCTACTAACATAGATAACCATGGGGTTCACCATATAGGTGTTTCAGCGTGCGTATATGTAGGTATGCCTTGAAGCGGAGATCCATTAGCGTAAAATGAATACGCTACAATAACCCCGTGAATCGGTAGTTTAGTTTTTGACTAGGGTAAGTCACACCCTATCACACATATGTATACGTTTTTTATTTACTATACGTTTTGTATGAAGTATAGAATATCCTGTGAGGGGATTTTTGTTTGCGAAAACACCACCAAAAAAAAAGCAAAGGGATTTATGGAGATAGTTTTATTAATTCAGAGATAAATTTCAACAGTCTTCACCTAACTCGCATTTAATGTTGCAGCAATTTAATCAAAACTCTGACAACCCGACTTATAACCCAAAATTTGCTGTGAAATAAAAAAAAAATTGTGAGACCGTGGTATTTCTCACTAAAATATTTAGCTGCAAGCAATTAAAATTAAAAACAAATACCACCAGCCAGTAATGGTAATGTAAGGTAATGAGAAAACTCTCAATGTAATTATACACGTTTATAATAATTGCGCTGCAATGAACCGTGAAGCATGTCAATAACACAGAAATTTCACAAATTGCGCTTAGATAATATTTTAGGGGGAAATGTTACGGACAATCGAACATTTGACAATAAATAAACACGCTCCGACACACACACACAACAACTGTCATTACCATGCTCATATACTGCACATTTCGAAAAGTGGTTGAAACAATTCGAAATTTCGGTTGCGCGGTGGCTTTTCTGAATGCAAATTTATTTATAATTATTATTTCATTCCGAAATGTGAAATTCGTGTGCGTAATTATATGTATGTACAGCACAATTTTTGTTTCATTTGAAATGGTACGAGGGCTGCTATATATATTTTTGGCCTAATAATGAAAATAGGAATATTTATCAACGAAACGGTTTTTTTTTTCGATGGATTTGGCTCGTCTTGGAAGACCCACACGGTCGATTGCTGTTTTGTTTCGGGCTTATATGCATAGATCCATGATTCGTCACCTGTGACGATCTTATAAACGTTTTTTGAATTGATTGTATTTTTTCAGTATTTCTTTACACCAATCCACCCCAGCCTTTTTTTGAGCGATTGTCAAATTGGCCGGGATCCAACGAGAACAAACCTTTTTTACGGCCAGGTGTTCATGCAATATCGAATGTATGCTGGTGGGAGAAATGCATAGGCATGCCTCTATCTGAAGGTATGTTACATGACGGTCTTGCATTATCAGTTCACGTACGGCATCGATGTTTTCTGGCACAACGGCTGTGTTTGGACGACCTTCACGGAATTCGTCTTTGAGCGAGCGTCGGCCACGATTGAATTCGTTGTGCTATAGGATGGTGCTTCATAGCCATACAGAGATTTTAGTTCATCGATACACTCTTGTCGTGATAATCCATGTCGAAAGTTGTGAAAAATGGTCGCACGAAAATGTTCACGAGTTAATTCCATTTTTTTGCCGAGATGAATTTTTTAATTCCCTGTAAATAAAACAATTCACGATTAAATGACAAAACGTTCTGAGTGATATTGTGCTAGAAAATGTCGAACTTTCCAATGGAAATGTCAGACTAAGTGTTGCCTAGTCCAGAAATATATATAGCAGCCTATGTAGTATGGCCATTATTATGGTATTGAATTTTCATTTTGAAATTAGCTTTATATAAAAACAGTTTGAAAATTGGTCATTAAAATGAGCGCGCCCTCCCACAAGGCAATTTGCGGTCAACACATTTCTAAATGAAATTTCCATTCTCAGAATTTCTGCCACAAATTAGTTAATTGTTTGGTGTTTTCCTTACTTTAATTTTAATACACTTTTATTAGTGATCATTCTGAAGGCAAAAAGTGTATGAATTTTATGGCCAAAACTGCCACTTTAATATGAAGCTTTCTTAAAATATTAATTTTACTGTAAAATTCATTTGAATATCAACATTGATTCATTATTTAAATACAGTTTACTTCTTAAAATAATTTAAGTCATCAAAAATGATTTTAGTTTAACTAAATTATGCTTAAATTAGCCGAAAAGTAGGCAATATTCATATATACCTTATGTTGTTGTTGTTATAACGGGTACTTAATCTCCGTTAGGATGGTAAGGATTACTTAAGTTGTCGTCGACGTCATCCAACGGTAGGCCCAAGAATCATGCTGTTTCGACGGGGTCGGACCAAAGTAAGAGGGGTGTCAGATGAGTGGGGTTGGTGAGGCTGGCAAAAAGGTGGCCAGTGTCACGCGGCGATTCATAACACGCAGGATATATATTAAATATGTACAGACCCCGTATGATAGGTAGGAGTTTAACCTGCCACAGTTTTCAAAACGAAGCTGTGCAAGGGCCTCTCTTGTTAATCGTCTGCAATGGGTGGTGGTTTGACTCCAAGTACACCATTCGCTGAAAGATAGTCGGTGAAGATGTTGATGGCTCCACTCTGAATGACGGTCAGTGCTTGTTGGAAGTTAGTTGCGTCCGAAGTCTGGTCGGCGTATTGTCTGATGTCGTCGACGTAGTTGAAAAATGACCCCTTGATGTACCTAGGACGCGTTTCCGGTCCAAGCAGGTGACTGCAAGGATGATGAACTGTTTGGTGAGAAGTTCATTATGCTTTTTAACTGGAAGCATACCGGCCTCACTATATAGGGTTCGAAAGGAGACTTCAAGAGGCATCCTGTCGTCCAAAGTGCAGTATTCTACAAGCTTGGAGCTTCCTCGTCCGCGTTTCCAAGCGACCATATTGGTGCGGCGTAGTTAAGGCTGATTTCCTTGTAAATTGCCAACAATGTTTCTTTGTCCTTTCGTCAAACTGTGTTCAGGTTGAATAGACGTAGAAGCTAAGATCGCAGTAGTGCGTTGGCAGCATGGGACCACGTAACTTGTGGTCCACTCCCTGTGTGACTTAAGGCCAGAGCAGGCCTTAGAATAGAATAGAATAGTTTAATTGAGTTAATGCACCGCGACCCAGGGTCTATTGTGCCCTCTCCTATATCACATGACCTCCCAGAGCCTCAGCAGCCTGAACAGTTCCAGTAGTTTGCCGGGCTCTAGTGAGGTGATGTGATCTCTGCTGTTATAAACGGAATCCAGGGCCTTAAGCCTTTTCCCACAGATTGCTGTGCAATCTAGGATTAGGTGTGCTGGTGTTTCCTGTTCCAGGTCGCAGAACCGGCAGTTAGCACAGGAGACCAGGCCCATGTTGGACAGGTTCTTCCTGAGCTTACAATGTCCTGTATAGATTGCGACGAGGAGGCGGAATTTCTCACGGGGAGGTTAATTAATTCTTTAAATCTGGAGAGATCATACGCTCCTAAAAGCAGCTTGGCGTGGCTCATACCTGCTGCCTGCTGCCTGCCGCCAGTGCCGCTCTCTTTCCTCTCTCTCCTCCGTGCGGAGCAGCTCCTTAAGGCCTTAATATGGCTCCATCCATTGCATGTGTTACACCTGGCAGAGGTGGAGTTCGAATGGGCGTTTTGGCGCAAACGCAGCAGAAAAAATCCTCTGGACTCAATGGCAGCACGAGTCCGGAGGATATGGAACAACTCTGCTGCAAGATGTTGCTCCAGCGATGACAAGCTTAAACTAAGACTTGCCGATTTCAACGGGTTTTGATCTTCGAAATAACAGCCATTGGCTGAATAAAATTTGTGTCAATTCCGGTGCGTAAGACCGGCTGTTATGGGAATTGATATCTAGGTATACGATTTAAAATTCAATCGAGGTTGTGTTTTTATTTTTACGTTACGGGTCCCTTCTCACTTTAATTCGCTTTTAAACAGTGGTTTTTTGGTTACCCAGAAGATACTTCATCTAAGACCGGAAGTCGGGAGCAGCTTGAGCCATATGTAAAAGAACCATTTCTGTCCACTACCAAGTGAATGGCGCTCAGAGAACTTCCCTCACTGCGCGAACTTCTACATCTACACATAGCTCTTTCTTCCAGTATCTGCACAATAAAGAAGAAGAAGATTCTCATGACAACGTCACGAGTTCATATATTTATGCCAATATCTGTCACCATATATTTCAATATACATACCTACATATGCTACAATTTATGAAGAAACATGAAATTGATATGAAGTGAGGTTCGCACGCTCTCTTAGTACCATCACGCTTATGTTAATTGTGAAAGTGCGAATAACTTGACATTAGAAGAGAACTCTTGACGTCTGAGTTGACAATGATTTATGCGGCATGCGACAAAGTGTCGCAATGCGCTGAAAACATACCGACACACCAATGTAGACGCATTCGAAACGAAGTGTTGCCAATTATGATATGCAGTGCAATGCATGTGTGATTGTGTGCTGCCCCTGTGACCCTGTAGGAAAATCATTTTAATAAGTTCAGCAGTTAAAAAGGCGATTATATATTTCTTTGAAAAATTGGTAGTTTTTAGGAGAATACAATGAATGCAATATGTATAACAATAAAGCGGAGTCCGATGACGATTTAAATTTCTAAGTGTTAGTTTGATTTGAATACAAAAAGTAATAATAAGGACGAGAGAAATTGTATGTTAATTTTTTTAGTAAATGCTATATCAAAATCAAGCAATGTTACAGATATTTTAGGTGATCCATAAACTTCATATTATATTAAAAATGTTTTCAAAAATTTCTCAAGTCATCAAATTTTGTAGGATTTAATACCATCGGATCAAATTCGACTAGGACTGGTCCATATAAACAGCGAGCGTAAACCGAATAGATGAAGGCTATCCCGGAAAATGACTTCAACAACTGTTTCGAAGATTGGAAAAAACCTTGGCACAAGTATATTGGGGTCAAGGAGGATTACAGCTTGATCCCCATAAGTCATTTACTGTGTGTGTCTGTTTGTATACTACCCGAAACGCTTGCCTGACGATTCTTATCGTGGAAACAAGTTGAACAACGAGTTTGCTTGAAACTTTGTGTTTCCAATGCAATCATGCTTACGTTGAACGTCATTGAAAACTGCCTGGTGCGAATCGAAAATCACAGTCTTGGCATCAGAGAAACAGCAGAGGATCTCCACATTTGTTGTGGATTTCTCGGAACACATATCTTTCAATATCATTGAAGCTATATTAAGGTGTTAGGTAAAACTACATGTTTAGGTTCTGCGTTAAACAAAATTGAAAAAATAAAATCCAAAGCTGAAGATAGAAAGTATAGCTTTGAGTGTATGCGGCATTTTTAATTAATTAATTGGATCCTGGCCGTTAAAGATCTACTTAAAAACTTGAGGATCTTGATGCCAGGTGATTCCTTATGCAAACCATGTAGCACTTATGGTCAAAGGAAAGCTCCTGAGTACGCTGTACGAGTTGACGCATGGGTACCTCAGCATCGTAACAAATTGGGCGGTCGGAAGTGGTCTCGCCATCAATCCAAGTAAAACCGAGATGGTTTTATTTACCGTCTGCATCCGCCGGTTGTGAAATATTTAGGACTCATCCAGGATAGGAAGTTTTTCATGGAAGCTTCGGTTGCCTTATTCTGCTGTAGAGGAGCCATTGGCAAGAGGTGGGGTCTCTCGCCGAAAGAGGTCGTCTGGCTTCATGACACCATAGTCAAAGTCATTATGTTCTACTGAGTTTTTATGTGGTGAGGGCTCTTGCAAAGAAACTCGAGAGCGTTCAACGAGCAGCGCTCATCTACATATATGGTGCACTAAGGTCCACTCCAACCATGCCATTTAACGCCCTTTTAAACATAGTGCCCGTAGACATCGCCGGAAGGTATATGGCAGCGAAAGTGGCTATTACACTTAGAAAATCTGGATTCTCAAAAGAACACATATCTGAACACTCGGTTATCCTCACACACTTTGACTTTATACCGGATCACTTAGATCAAGGAGTTGCCAAACCGAACACTGATGGCTCTTTCTCTACTCATAAGAGTTTTGGTAATCTATAAGTCCGAACACAGGAGTTCTTCTTTTCTATGGCTTCACAAAGGACTACATACACCAGTCCAGGTGCGATCTTCGATCAGCCATCTAACCTAACCTAAAATGTAGAGTGGGCTTTTTTAAAGACATATAGAAGAAGGTTTGGATAATCTTATAAATGACACCTGTTAACTTTCCTTTTTCCGACAGGGCTATCGGTAACGATTGTATGTGTGTGTATGTATTTCGAAGCAATCACGCAGAAAAGAAATGTCACCACGGTGACAGTGTTGATTGTTTTATGACGACAATGACATAGGGAACAGCATTTGCAAACTTAAGTGTCGCTAGTTGGAACATTTGTACATATTAACAATGAGATATGCAGGCACATACATACATATATATGTTCATATATATTTTTTAGTATTTAGTCAGTTGTGCAAAAAAGCCCATATGTTCGTGGTGATGTAGGTATGTGCAACAAAACATGCGTGCAACTTTTCATGCTTGAGTCAATAACAATCAACCGCTGACCGCTCTCTCTCCACATAACGGTTAAATAAGCTGTTCGCATGATTTCGGTTTAATTTCACTCAATAAAATTTTTTTTATTTAATTTTTTAGGTGCTACAAATTAAAATTTTAACTCGAGTATATAAAGGTACATATATAAATTCACATATACAAACATTTATCATACAGACATATGTACATATGTATGTGTGCTTTTATTTCTAGCTTACGACACTTCACCTCAATATATGTACATACCTTCAGCTGCAGCCTGTTGCATGCATGTGTGTGTGTAGATAAGTTATACAGCGCGCTATAGTTTCTGCACATACATACACACATACGTATAAGTGCCGCCAGCGTCTATGAGACAGTTTCGGTATGACTTAATAATAAATAATATTTATATTAGTAGTGAAAGCAGAAAGCTATGAGTGACTCGAATGAATGAAAGCGTCTTTGCTTAATTGATTGAGAGGCCGTGAAGCAATAATAATTGCTAGTTACAAGTGAGTCTGTGAGGTGTATTAAAGGGTGCTAGTGCTTCTAAAAAAACGGAAAATTTCCAAAATAATATTCTCACATTTAAAATGCAATAATCAAATCAATCTTTATTAGCTCGTGTTTTCAATAATTCAAGCAATCAACGGAAATCTAAAATACACATACACATACAGCCTCAAACTACCTCCATAATTGGCTTCCCAGGCCACTTATGCGAGTGCCAGCATAATTAAATTACAAAAATACCCAACATTGACCTTATTGGTCGTGGCGAAAAAAAAAAAAAAAGTGCTGTGATAGCTGCGAATATCACCAATTTTATGTGCATCAATATTTTATCATTACTAAATGGCATTTCGCTGTTTACATATGCATGTCCGCGAAGTGCATGTGTATGTGTGTGGTGGCGTGCGATTTCTATTCGATTTAAGTAAATTAAATTATTTGGGCTGCTGTAAATGTCAATCTCAATTAAAAGATATTGAATTTTATGAATTCCAATAAGTTCAATGCAGTCAGTGTATGCAACATTAGGGTGCGGCAACGTTAATGAAAGCCAATATATTTTATAACAATACATTAAAAGCATATTTTTTATACAGATTTTAGTGGATTTTAAATATAAATAAGATATTTTGTCAAAAAAAGTATAGTATCTTCTCTTGATAGTATTCATACTTGATATTCATTGATCAACTTG